>NC_091283.1:208107071-208416782 GCF_032444005.1 Ranitomeya imitator | reverse complement strand
GCTTCGCTTTCAACTAACCGGTAGGGCATCATCTCTAACGAGATTAGTCTAGCTATGTGTGCGTTCAAACCCTGTGTACGCGGATGCGAGGCTAAGTACTTCCTTTTTCTAACCATAGTCTCATGTAGGGTGAGCTGGACTGGAGATCGTGGAACTAGCGGGGGTGCCGGTGGACATGGCAGACTGAGAGACGGTGGGAGATGGTATTGTTGCCACCGGTGCCCTAGATGCAGTGTTTCCTACTACGAAACTGGTGATTCCCTGACCCTGACTGCTTTGGCCTGGCAAAGAAACCTGCACAGATACTGCAGGTGGTGCGGAAAATGGTGGCCCTACACTGCCGGAAGGGATGTTGCGTTGCTGACTAGCTTCATTGGCCGAGGGTGCTACAACCTTAAGGGACGTTTGGTAGTTAGTCCAGGCTTGCAAATGCATGGTGGTTAAATGTCTATGCATGCAACTTGTATTGAGACTTTTCAGATTCTGTCCTCTGCTTAAGGTAGTTGAACATTTTTGACAGATGACTTTGCGCTGATCAATTGGATGTTGTTTAAAAAAATGCCAGACTGCACTCTTTCTAGCATCGGATACCTTTTCAGGCATTGCAGACTGAGCTTTAACCGGATGGCCACGCTGTCCTCCAACAGGTTTTGGCTTTGCCACGCGTTTTGGGCAAGATACGGGCCCGGCAGATGGAACCTGTTGCGATGTTGATGCCTGCTGCGGCCCCTCCTCCTCCGCTTCAGAACTGCTGCCGCCTGCACCCTGTTCCCCCAATGGCTGCCAATCGGGGTCAAGAACTGGGTCATCTATTACCTCTTCTTGTAGCTCGTGTGCAACTTCGTCTGTGTCACCGTGTCGGTCGGTGGTATAGCGTTCGTGATGGGGCAACATAGTCTCATCAGGGTCTGATTCTTGATCAGCACCCTGCGAGGGCAATGTTGTGGTCTGAGTCAAAGGACCAGCATAGTAGTCTGGCTGTGGCTGTGCATCAGTGCACTCCATGTCAGATTCAACTTGTAATGGGCATGGACTGTTAACTGCTTCACTTTCTAAGCCAGGGACGGTATGTGTAAAAAGCTCCATGGAGTAACCCGTTGTGTCGCCTGCTGCATTCTTCTCTGTTGTTGTTTTTGCTGAAGAGGACAAGGAAGCGACTTGTCCCTGACCGTGAACATCCACTAACGACGCGCTGCTTTGACATTTACCAGTTTCACGAGAGGAGGCAAAAGAGCTAGAGGCTGAGTCAGCAAGATAAGCCAAAACTTGCTCTTGCTGCTCCGGCTTTAAAAGCGGTTTTCCTACTCCCAGAAAAGGGAGCGTTCGAGGCCTTGTGTAGCCAGACGACGAACCTGGCTCCACAGCTCCAGACTTAGGTGCAATATTTTTTTTCCCACGACCAGCTGATGCTCCACCACTACCACTACCCTCATTACCAGCTGACAATGAACGCCCCCGGCCACGACCTCTTCCACCATACTTCCTCATTGTTTTAAAAACGTAAACAAACTAACGGTATTTGTTGCTGTCACACAAATTACACGGTGAGCTATAACTTCAGTATGATTTAGCTACCCCTTTACAGGTGAGTGAGACCACAACGAAAATCAGGCACAATGTTACACACTCTGTTGTTGGTGGCAACAAATGAGAGAGATGCCACACACGCAGGACTGTCACTGAAGCACAAATGTAAATATTAATCTCCCACTGATTTGATTTTTTTTTTTTTAAGGGAGACTTTAGGAAAAAAAAATAATAGAATAAAATGATTTTTTCAGGAAGAATTTAGAAACCAAATAAAATAAAATGATTTTTTCAGGGAGAATTTAGAAAACAAATAAAACAAAAAAAGGCTTTCTATGGCCCACTGAGTGAGAGATGACGCACACAGGAGTCAGGAGTGGCACACAAGCCCAGAGGCCAATATTTATCTCCCACTGATTGATGTAGTGATTTTTTCAGGTAGATTTTGGAACCCAAATCAAGCTAAAAAAAATAATAGGCTTTCTATGGCCCACAATTGGAGAGAGAGAGAGAGATGGCACACCCAGGAGTCAAGACTGGCACACAAGCAGAAAGGGCAATATTAATCTCCCACTGATTTGTTTTTTTGTTTTTTTTTTTCAGGGAGACTTTAGGAAAAAAAAAAAATAGAATAAAATGATTTTTTCAGGAAGAATTTAGAAACCAAAGAAAATAAAATGATTTTTTCAGGGAGAATTTAGAAAACAAATAAAACAAAAAAAAGGCTTTCTATGGCCCACTGAGTGAGAGATGACGCACACAGGAGTCAGGAGTGGCACACAAGCCCAGAGGCCAATATTTATCTCCCACTTTTTTTTTTTTGTTCCAGGGAAAATTTATAAACCCAATAAAAAAAATAATAAATAGACTTTCTATGGCCCACTATCTGAGAGACAGAGAGAGATGGCACGCTTAGGACTGGCACACAAGCCCAAAGGCCAATATTAATCTCCCTTTTTTTTTTAAGGGAGAATTTATAAAACCAAAAAAAAATAAATAAATAGGCTTTCTATGGCCCACTATTTGTGAGAGAGATGGCACGCTCAGGACTGGCACACAAGCCCAGAGGCCAATATTAATCTCCCACTTTTTTTTTTTCTTCCAGGGAAAATTTATAAACCCAATAAAAAAAAAATAAATAAATAGGCTTTCTATGGCCCACTATCTGAGAGAGAGAGATGGCACGCTTAGGACTGGCACACAAGCCCAAAGGCCAATATTATCTCCCACTGATTGATTTATTGATTTTTTCAGGTAGAATTTAGAACCCAAATAAAGCAAAAAAAAAAAAAATGGGCTTTCTATGGCCCACTGAGTGAGTGATGATGCACACAGGAGTCAGGAGTGGCACACAAGCCCTGAGGCCAATATTTTTCTCCCACTGATTGATGTAGTGATTTTTTCAGGTAGATTTTAGAACCAAAATCAAGCAAAAAAATAAATAGGCTTTCTATGGCCCACTGAGTGAGTGATGATGCACACAGGAGTCAAGAGTGGCACACAAGCCCTGAGGCCAATATTTTTCTCCCACTGATTGATGTAGTGATTTTTTCAGGTAGATTTTATAACCCAAATCAAGCAAAAAAATAAATAGGCTTTCTATGGCCCACTGAGTGAGAGATGACACAGACAGGGATGGCACTCTAGCAGAAATGCCAATCTTAATCTCCCACAAAAAAAAAAAAAAAACAGGGAGTGTCCTTCAATTACTATCTCCCTGCAGTAATCTCAGCCAGGTATGGCAGGCAGCAATATGGAGTGGACTGATGCACAAATTAAATAAAAAGTGTGTACAAACCAAAAAGATAGCTGTGCAGAAAGGAAGGAACAAGAGGATTTGTGCTTTGAAAAAAGCAGTTGGTTTGCACAGCGGCGTACACACAGCAATGCAGCTATCAGGGAGCCTTCTAGGGCAGCCCAATGAGCTACAGCGCTGAGGGGGAAAAAAAAAAAAATGTAGCTTCCACTGTCCCTGCACACAGAAGGTGGTGTTGGGCAGTGGAAATCGCTACAGCACAAGCGGTTTGGTGGTTAATGGACCCTGCCTAACGCTATCCCTGCTTCTGACGAAGCGGCAGCAACCTCTCCCTAAGCTCAGATCAGCAGCAGTAACATGGCGGTCGGCAGGAACTCCCCTTTATAGCCCCTGTGACGCCGCAGACAGCAAGCCAATCACTGCAATGCCCTTCTCTAAGATGGTGGGGACCAGGACCTATGTCATCACGCTGCCCACACTCTGCGTTTACCTTCATTGGCTGAGAAATGGCGCTTTTCGCGTCATTGAAACGCGACTTTGGCGCGAAAGTCGCGTACCGCATGGCCGACCCCGCACAGGGGTCGGATCGGGTTTCATGAAACCCGACTTTGCCAAAAGTCGGCGACTTTTGAAAATGAACGACCCGTTTCGCTCAACCCTACTCTTAAGATGTCCACCTAATGTATCAAATGCCAAAGGTGGCACATGCTCAGTTTAACTGCCCCGATCTCTTGCACATGCTCAGTCCTATAGTCCGCACAGTTATTCCTGTTATTATGCAGATCAGCCAATAAGGATTAGGGCACAACAAGTTTCCTCTCCCTATCACTAGGGCCACAACTTACTAGAAGGTTTTTGAAGATCAAGTCCCTAAAGTGGAATCTTACAGTGAACAGCGGGTGGTGCTTAACAAACTAAAGATCATTTATTTACATTTTGTCTACCTCCTGTCAAGCTTCTTTGTAAAGCGGCATTATGTAGAAGTTCACTCACAGCCCTCACCGTCCTGTAAAAATGCAGTTTTATACGAACCAAGTTAAAAACATGGATGCAGGAGGATATGAGGGACATGGAGAACGAGAACTGTTTCACATCAAACTATGCCTCAAAGGGTCCTAAAACAGCATGTCCTAATTAGAGATGAGTGAACTTGTTCTTAAAACATTTGCCAATCTCAAATTCGGCACAAACGTTGCACATTCAGATTTGTGTTTGGATTCCCAATCTTTTTTCCTAAAAATCGGTAACGGTCATCCAAAGTTTGGTTAATGACCGAGTTCATTAAGGGCTCTTTCAGACGTCAGTGTTTCCTGTAGCAGCACAGGCTACAAAACGTCCTACACATGTGCACGCTGATAACACATAGATTACATACCTGTGTCATCAGTGTGACATGTTCCTGTGCCTGAGAATCAGTGGTTCTGTTCACGCTGTTCACCGACACCGGGTGCTGAAATCAAAACAGCTCACATCACTGGCCCTGGCTCGTACAGCTATCAGTAGTAGAAGGGGACAATGTTGAGCATTGTATTCAACTGTTAACAGAGAGAGCAGGCAGCAGCTGATGGGATTATTCATCAGCCACTGCCCGTGCTATAAATAAATACATTTTAAAAAGACATGGGGTTCCCCTGTATTTTTGATAACCAGCCAGGCAAAACCTATAGCTGCGGGCTGCAACCCTCAGATGTCAGCTTCAGTAAGGCTGGTTATCAAGAGTAGAGAGGTCTTCACCCTGTATTTTTTGATTATTTAAATAAATAATTTATAAAATGGCATGGGGTCTTCCCCATTTTAACAACCAGCCAAGCTAAGGCAGACAGCTGGAGGTTGGTATTCTCAGGCTGGTATGAGGCCATGGATATTGGCCTACCCCAGCCTAAAAATAATAGCCTGCACCTGCCCCAGAAAAGGGGGCATCTATGAGATGCATCAATTCTGGCATTTTTCCCAGCTCTTCCCACTTGCCCTGTGGCGGTGGCAAGTGGAGTTCGTATTTGAGGTTCGTCTATAAGGCGCCTCTCCATTACTAATCCTACAATTATATTGTAAATAAATACACAGCTAAAATAAAGTCCTTTAATTGAAAGAATGACACAGACTCATTTATTGAAACTAAATTAAACCATACTCACATCATCGCCAGTTCACAGAAGTCATGGTGTCCTGTAACAGCATTAAAATAATAAACCACAATATTCCTTACCTGTCTGCATACAGCCTGTCATCAAGCAGAGACACTGAGCAGCATGTGCTACTGCTGCTCAGTGTCTCGAGGTGAAGTCCTTGACAATACAAAGGAGACATCAACCCCCAAATATCACCCCACTTGCCTTCACCTCAGGGAAAGTGGGAAGAGCGAGGCTAAGTGCCAGATTTGGCGCATCTTATGGATGCGCCATTTCTAAGGTGACTGAGAGCTGATGTTTTTAGTCTGGCATGGCCCCTTCCTAGGCTATTAATATCATCTAGCAGCAGTCTGCCTAGCCTTTGGTAATCATTAAATATAGGGGGACGCTTCATCCTTTTTTGGGAGGGTTCACTATTTTAATGACCAGGAAAGGCTACATGTACAAGTGTGAGCTGATATTAATGCCCTGGGAACCTTTATGAATATTGTCTCTTTCCCAGAATATTAACATCAGCCCCCAGCCTTCAGCTCTCCTTCTGCTGATTATGAAAATTGTGGGGAACCCACATGTGTTTTTCTTCCATCACTTTTTTAATTGTCAACAAGAACAATAAGGTCATCTGAGTTCATAGCAGCTGTTTCTCTTGCTTTGCAACAGCCAGTGCTGGACTGATGGTGAGTCCGGCACTCAAAAGTGTGGCACTGGAGCTTCCGTCACACCAGGTAGCTTGAACTTAAGCCCGGAAACCTCATTTGAACTTTGAGGGATATTTTAAGGTTACTGAAGTTTTTAGCTGCTGGAAAACCTGACAGCTGTAAACTAAGGTTATCTCGGGTGTGTATGTTACTGTACTTGTAAATAAAAAAAAAACTGAATGAAGTCCCCCGTTATTTTAATAAACAACTGAGGGAAAACTTACAGCTGGGGTCTGATGCCAATATTCTAGGAAAGAGGCAATATTCATAAAACTTTCCAAGCTATTAATATTAGCTCATAGCTTTATACTTAGCCTTTCATGGCTATTAAAATGGGGGACCTCCCAAAAAATGATGTTGGATTCACCTGTGTTTTGATAACTAGTCAGGCAAAATTTACAGCTGCGGGCTGCAATCCTCAGATGTCAGCTTCAGCAAAGCTGGTTATCAAGAATAGAGGGGTCCCCACCTCATATTTTTTAATTACTGAAATAAATAATTTAAAAAAACGGCATCCCCCTCCCATTTTTGAAAACCAGCCAAGCAAAAGCAGACGGCTGGGGTCTGGTTTTCTCAAGCTGGTAAGGGGCCATGGATAATGACCCAACCACTTGAAAATATCAGCCTTCAACCACGTCAGAAAAGGTGCATCTATTAGATGGGCCAATTCTGACATTTGCAAGGCTCTTCCCACTTTCCCTGTGGCAATGTAAAGTGGGGTTCATATTTGTTGGATTGATGTCACCTTTGTATTGTCCGATAACATCAATCCCACACCTTAGTAATTACTAATCATATAGTTATATTGTAAGTAAATACAGAGCCAGAATAAAGTCCTTTAATTAAAAGAATGACACAAACTAATTTAATTAATTTAAACTAAACAATACTTACATCATCACGTTCCATTAAAGCCATGGTCTCCTGCATAAAAAATAAAAAGCAACCATATCCCTCACCTGTCAATTGTTCTGTCCCATGCCGTAATCCAGGCCAACAGACCAAAACTACCCCAAGAGAGCAGAGATGATTCATCCAAAAAGTTACAAAAGACCCCACAACACTTGCCTTAGTTAAGTTCAGTGTTCATGACTCCACCATAGGAAAGAGACTGGGCAAAAATGGTCTGCATGGCAGAGTTCCAAGGCGAAAACCACTGCTGAGCAACAGCAATCCACACAATCCAACACAATGGGCAGCACTTTGAACACATTTTATAAGTGGTCATAAACTTGTGAATAACTCACGAAAGAATAAAGTTACGTTAAAACCAAGCGCACCATTGTATTTCTTGTGAAATTCTCAATAAGTTTGAGGTGCCACATGACCCTCTTCCCATTGAAAAAAGAAGTTGGATCCAAAATGGCCGACTTCAAAATGGCCACCATGGTCACCACCCAACTTGAAAATTTTTCCCCCTCACATATATTAATGTGCCAAAAACAGGAAGTTGATATCACCATCCATTCCCGTTTCATTTAGGTGTATCCATATAAATGGCCCACCCTGTATATACAGTGTATATATATATATGTATATATATACATTTATATATATACATATATATATATATTTATATATATACAGTATATATATATATGTATATATACATGTATATATATTCTATATATATAATTGTCTAAGGGTTTTTCCGTCTGTCTTTCTGTCTGTCTGTCTTTCTGTCTGTCTGTCTTTCTGTCTGTCTGTCCTGGAAATCCCGCGTCTCTGATTGGTCGAGGCCATCGTCACCATGGCAACCATTATGACATCATCATCACCATGGCAACCGTTATGACATCATCATCATCGCCATGGCAACCATTATGACATCATCAGCACCATGGCAACCATTGTGAGATCATCATCGCCATGACAACCATTATGACATCATCATCGCCATGGCAACCATTATGGCACAATCATCAAATGCAACCATTATGATATCGTCGCCATGGCAACCTATTATGACACCATCGCCATGGCAACCATTATGACATCATCACCATGGCAACCAATATGACATCATCACCATGGCAACCATTATGACATCATCATCACCATGGCAACCATTGTGACATCATCATCACCATGGCAACCTTTATGACATCATCACCATGGCAACCATTATGACATCATCACAATTGCAACCATTATGACATCACCATCACTATGGCAACCTTTATGACATCATCGCCATGGCAACCATTATGACATCATCGCCATCGCAACCATTATGACATCATCATCACTATGGCGACCATTATGACATCATTATCACCATGGCAACCATTATGCCATCATCATCACCATGGCAACCATTATGACATCATCATCGCCATGGCAACCATTATGACATCATCACAATTGCAACCATAATGACATCATTGCCATGGCAACCATTATGACATCATCGCCATCGCAACCATTATGACATCATCATCACTATGGCAACCATTATGACATCATTATCACCATGGCAACTATTATGCCATCATCATCACCATGGCAACCTTTATGACATCATCATCACCATGGCAACCATTATAACATCATCGCCATGGCAACCATTATGACATTATCGACATGGCAACCATTATGACATAACTGTCACCATTGCAACCTATTATGACATACATCATCAACGCCTTGGCAACCATTATGACATCATCATCGCCATGGCAACCATTATGACATCATCATCACCATGGCAACCATTATGACATCATCATCACCATGGCAACCTATTATGACATCTTCATCGCCATGGCAACCTTTATGACATAACCGCTACCATTGCAACCGTCAAGATGGCAACTATTATGACATCATCGCCATGGCAACAACTTTGACATCATCATCGCCATGGCAACAACTATGACATCATCATCACCATGGCAACCATTATGACATCATCATCACCATGGCAACCTATTATGACACCATCGCCTGGCGGCCTCGACCAATCAGCAACGGGCACAGCGACAATGATGTCATAAAGGAGGTAGAAATCCCACGTTTCTGATTCAGCGACGGGCACAGTATCGACGTAGATGTCATAATGGTTGCCATGGCGACGATGATGTCATAAAGGTTGCCTCGACCAATCAGCGACGGGCACAGCGACGATGATGTCATAATGGTTGCCATGGCGACGATGATGTCATAAAGGTTGCCTCGATCAATCAGCGACGGACACAGTCTGCCGCGAATTCTGGAATCATCATTGTCCATATACTACGGGGACATGCATATTCTAGAATACCCGATGCGTTAGAATCGGGCCACAATCTAGTATATATATATATATATATATATATATATAGCAACAATCATATACTGTATATATATATACATATATATATATACTGTATATCTTGCATAGTCTCCTTTATTATGTACATTACTGTCCTTTATTACACAGTGCCCTCTCTTGTTGTTTACAGTACCATACCTTACATATCTCATTACATAGAGACCTGTTTTTTTCATCACATACTGACCTCTCTTGTTAGATATATAGTGCAATGATGGCTGATGGAGCATGAGAAAGCTGCTTTTCTGATGGAGAAGCTGATGGACTGTTCTACTGTTCAGCTGCTCCACTAGTATTCATTTTATATCTAACAAGAGAGGACTATGTAATAAAAGAAGGGCGATATGAATAACAAAAATAACATGAACGCGCTATGTAAGGGACGGTGCTATATATAACAAGACATACTATTATGTAATAATGAGATAGCATTCCTCTGCTGTTATGTACAGCAACAGCAACATAAGAACGCACGGTCCCATACATATCTAATGAGGATGTAGTGTAATAAGGGACGGTGTTATAAATAAGAAAAAAGGAAACTATGTAACTAAGGATGGCACTATAGCTAATAAGTGAGTACATTATATATTAAGGGACTGTGCTATACATAATAAGTGAGTACACTATACATAATAAGTGAGTACTCTATACACTAAGGAACAATGCTATATATTCAAAGGCTACATTCCTGTCTACAGTATGTGTGCAGTGTCGGTGTGCTGCCCACTTTTACAGAGGCACTGAGCATATCATATTCTGATCCTCAAAATTTTATCAGAACAGGACATTCTATGACCCTCATGGATCTCATTCTGAGATCCGTGATTTTTACAGATGTGTGAATGGACCTATAAAACTGTACGAGTCCGTGTGCAGTCCAATAAAAAAATCTGGCAGCACACAGACATATCACACAAATGTGAGAATGTGGCCTAAGGGATTTTAGAATTAACAGTATTACTCCAGGCCACACAGTGCAGATACAGAATAATATTTACATCCAGGAACTGACAGCTGATGTCTCATCTGATTAGAGTCATTTTCTGCTGCCCTGCAAGGGCCCCACTTCACCTCCGGGCCCTGCTGCAGCTGCTATGTGGCCATCTGTCCCATATCTATCTACCTAGTAATCCAAAAAAGGAAGCAGCACACCACTGTCTGTGAATAAGGAGCTATTTTATTTAGCCCATGATGGCGACGTTTCGGTTCAGTATAGCGAACCTTGCTGCTTGAAAAAGGTTTGCTACACTGAACCAAAACGTCACCATCATGGGCTAAATAAAATAGCTCCTTATTCACAGACAGTGGTGTGCTGCTTCCTTTTTTGGACTACTACATGCAGGGTTTGGTATATGCCTGTGGAAGCTTTTTGCACCCAGAATCTTTCCATGCTTAATGTGCTGCTCTATTTTTCTATTTCTTGTATCTACTTACCTATCTTTATCTATCTATCTATCTATCTATCTATCTATCTATCTATCTATCTATCTATATGTATCTATCTATTATATGTCTATCTATTATTTATCTATTATCTATCTAGTAATATATCTATTATCTACCTATTATGTATTATCTATCTATCTATTATCTATCTATTAATCTATCTATTATTATCTCTCTATTTTCTATTATTTATCTATCTATCTATTATCTATATGTATCTATCTATTATATGTCTATCTATTATTTATCTATTATCTATTATTTATCTATTAATCTATTATCTACCTACTATGTATTATCTATCTATCTATTATCTATCTATTAATCTATCTATTATTATCTCTCTATTTTCTATTATTTATCTATCTATTATCTATCTGCTCCATCTCTCTATTGTTTCTTCTCCTCGGATGAACTTGCGGGTCTGTAGCGGCCAACATTTACAAGCTGTTGGAGTTGGAGTGTTTCAAACAACTCCAACAGGTGAGCAAATCCCAGCACTGCAATCCCCCTTATACACCGGGTAAGACCCTATTGCGCTACTGTTTTTCCAGCTTTTCTTCATTTACCCTCACTTTTGTAGCCGAGTTTGGCTGCTGCTCCCCCACTTTTAGGCCTCCTACCTAACTTTTCTATTAGCATTTATCAATTTTGGTACCTGTAATTATTTCTATGGCAAATAATTATTTTATCACTGATTCTGCTATCATTAATATTTGCTAAAAAATAAAAATCTTGATGATAGTTGGCTATTGTAAATGTACCCTAGAGTATTACAAACAACTCAGCATTATACAGAAAGTTGCATAGAGTAGGGAGATAGGTTCATTGGAGAAGGCAACCTCAACTGGTGTAATGGCGCCGCTGAGTTCTTTTACAACACTGATTCGAATTCCACCTATCAATGGAGTACAGGGCATCTTCACATAATATTCACCTGAGAAAGGCTAATGCCAGATTGGCAAGACTATTATAGAGTCTAAGAATGACCCAAGCATTTCTTGTAGAGAGCCCTGTGGTCCAGACTTATCTCCTCCTATGTATATCAGTCCACCTTCTTACTACAAGAATCGCAGAAGTCCAAGGTCAGTGAAAATGACTGATGTTCTTCTCACACCTACAGTGGGGCAAAAAAGTATTTAGTCAGTCAGCAATAGTGCAAGTTCCACCACTTAAAAATATGAGAGGCGTCTGTAATTTACATCATAGGTAGACCTCAACTATGGGAGACAAACTGAGAAAAAAAAATCCAGAAAATCACATTGTCTGCTTTTTTAACATTTTATTTGCATATTATGGTGGAAAATAAGTATTTGGTCAGAAACAAAATTTCATCTCAATACTTTGTAATATATCCTTTGTTGGCAATGACAGAGGTCAAACATTTTCTGTAAGTCTTCACAAGGTTGCCACACACTGTTGTTGGTATGTTGGCATATTCCTCCATGCAGATCTCCTCTAGAGCAGTGATGTTTTTGGCTTTTCGCTTGGCAACACGGACTTTCAACTCCCTCCAAAGGTTTTCTATAGGGTTGAGATCTGGAGACTGGCTAGGCCACTCCAGGACCTTGAAATGCTTCTTACGAAGCCACTCCTTCGTTGCCCTGGCGGTGTGCTTTGGATCATTGTCATGTTGAAAGACCCAGCCACGTTTCATCTTCAATGCCCTTGCTGATGGAAGGAGGTTTGCACTCAAAATCTCACGATACATGGCCCCATTCATTCTTTCATGTACCCGGATTAGTCGTCCTGGCCCCTTTACAGAGAAACAGCCCCAAAGCATGATGTTTCCACCACCATGCTTTACAGTAGGTATGGTGTTTGATGGATGCAACTCAGTATTCTTTTTCCTCCAAACACGACAAGTTGTGTTTCTACCAAACAGTTCCAGCTTGGTTTCATCAGACCATAGGACATTCTCCCAAAACTCCTCTGGATCATCCAAATGCTCTCTAGCAAACTTCAGACGGGCCCGGACATGTACTGGCTTAAGCAGTGGGACACGTCTGGCACTGCAGGATCTGAGTCCATGGTGGCGTAGTGTGTTACTTATGCTAGGCCTTGTTACATTGGTCCCAGCTCTCTGCAGTTCATTCACTAGGTCCCCCTGCTTGGTTCTGGGATTTTTGCTCACCGTTCTTGTGATCATTCTGACCCCACGGGGTGGGATTTTGCGTGGAGCCCCAGATCGAGGGAGATTATCAGTGGTCTTGCATGTCTTCCATTTTCTAATTATTGCTCCCACTGTTGATTTCTTCACTCCAAGCTAGTTGGCTATTGCAGATTCAGTCTTCCCAGCCTGGTGCAGGGCTACAATTTTGTTTCTGGTGTCCTTTGCTCTGTGGTCTTCACCATAGTGGAATTTGGAGTCAGACTGTTTGAGGGTGTGCACAGGTGTCTTTTTATACTGATAACAAGTTTAAACAGGTGCCATTACTACAGGTAATGAGTGGAGGAAAGAGGAGACTCTTAAAGAAGAAGTTACAGGTCTGTGAGAGCCAGAAATCTTGATTGTTTGTTTCTGACCAAATACTTATTTTCCACCATAATATGCAAATAAAATGATAAAAAAAACAGACAATGTGATTTTCTGGATTTTTTTTTCTCAGTTTGGCTCCCATAGTTGAGGTCTACCTATGATGTAAATTACAGACGCCTCTCATCTTTTTAAGTGGTGGAACTTGCGCTATTGCTGACTGACTAAATACTTTTTTGCCCCACTGTATATCAGCTTGGACAAGAACAACCAAGGTAAAAAGATGCAAACGCCAATCGAATATGTCCTATTCATAAGAAGTCACCTTGCCTTTAGAAATGTATCAACGTCAGAAATAAACTGTTCCAGGAATGCAAAGAGCTCTGAAGAAATTTGGGAAATGTTCAAGAACTTGTATTTCTACTGACTACTTTGCTAAAGACTGTAAAGCTACTATTAAAAGGGATACCCAATTTCTTCTTAAATTCTGTATTTTCTCACTTAAATAAAGAAGCAGATACTCAACAACCACACAGGCGCCAGTCTGTTTTCTTTTTTATTATCCTACATGGGGGAATACAGCATTTAAGAAAGGGTGGACAATTTTGCCTCATTCGCTCATCGTTAGTTATCATCTTTTTAGTCAATAACTATAAGTATTTGAGCCTGAGAATAAACCTCTCCTGGAACCTTTCCATGGCAGCTGACAATGTTTCTGGATGTGATCATTGGTTCAATAATGAAATACTTGATGGCACTGCCTCAGGAACCTCACACGAGCAGTCATGGAACGTAGGGAAGCAGGAAGTGAAGATGCCACCAGGGATCTTCCTTTGACATCCAGGCCCCAGATGGCTCTTTCAAGTATATTTTCTCTTACGTTTCAGAGTAAAAAGCACAAAACTGCAATAATAAAGGTTCCCTTTAATAAATAAATTCACTTGGCAGGAAAATCCCTTTCATCAAGTTTTTTACTGCATGAATTTGTTGGAGACATTCAATAACTGACGTTCCATGTTGAAATGGAGAAAAAGGTACATTTCAATCCTCTGTACCTAAGACATATTGCATTGGATTCCAAAGGAAGATAATCATCTTGTCGTTCATCGTGATAAGAAATAAAGATATAGCAGCTGTTCTTGTCCGGACAAAGATCATTCTAAATATCAATCCTTTCTCAGCAGCTAATTTAAGATCAGTTCCTTAGTAGAATGTGTGGGCCGAAAGAAGCAAATATCCCTCACCGAGCAATTACAATACACCAACAAAGGTGTGTCTCTGCACGCTAAATTTACTAAGCTTTAGTGAAACTGAGAATCTCTACCTGCTCCATGGTACAGTATCTGGCGGCAGGTGCAAGAAAAAGTACCTAAGGGAATCTGACAGCCCAAACCTCGCAAAAACTAAGCACATAGCCTTGTAGGGGACACAGCCACTAGAAATATAACACTCTTAAAGGGAATCTGTCACCCCAAAATTCGAGTATTATCTGTGGCCACCGGAATCAGGGGCTTATCTACAGCATTCTATAATGCTGTAGATAAGCCCCTGATGTAACCAGCAAGATAAGAAAACAGGTTATATTATACTCAACCAGGGGTGGTCCCGCCGGTTCGGTTCCGGTCTGATGGGTGTAGCCGTCTGGGTCCAGCGCCTCCCATCTTCATACGATGACGTCCTCTTCTGCGCAGGCGTACTTTATCTGCCCTGTTGAGGGTGTAGGAACCGGGAAAGGTCAGAGAGCGCCGGCGCCTGCGCGCTGCAGTACTTTCCTCTGTCCTCAACAGGGCAGATAAAGTACGCCTGCGCAGGAGCTGCGGCAGGAAGAAAATAAGAGGACGTCATCGTATGAAGATGGGAGGCGCTGGGCCTGGACCACAACACCCATTTGATCCGAACTGAACAGGGACTGCCCCTGGGTGAGTATAATATAACCTGTTTTTCTTATCTTGCAGGTTACATCAGAGCTTATCTACAGCATTATAGAATGCTGTAGATAAGCCCCTGATGCCGGTGGCCGCAGCTTATACTCGAATATTGGGGGTGACAGGTTCCCTTTAGTGATCGAATCCATTCAGTGAAAATATAAATTTTATTAAATATGCTTATTAGGGTGATCGTGACAAACACTATGGAAAGGAAAACTCCACTTAAACCTAAATCCAATATAACCACTATACTCGGACATATTAAATATCCCAAGATACTTTATAGGGCCAAATGGTATGTGGCAGACAAGAAAAAAAGAGAAGAGTATAGAAATAAATGAAGCAAAAAAGCCAAAAGTCCTTATTGAGGCCCTGTAAGGCCTCCTTCCGAGTCCTCGTTTCACATCCGTGTTCTGTGTTTTGCAAACAGATACAGCACAAACTCATTATAATCTATGAGGTTGTTCACATGTCCATGTATTTACAGAGATCATGTATCCAGGCAAAACTCACAGAGACATGTCCGTTTTTCTCCAGTATCACAGATAACTGCCGAGATAAGTCTATGGGTTTGTGAAAAACACATACAGCACATACAACATATACAAAATATACAGCACATACAGAATATACAGCACATGCAGCATATGCAACATGTACAGCACATACAGCATATACAGAACATACAGCACATACAGCATACACAGCACATACAGCATATAGTAAATATACAGCACATACAGAATATACATCACATACAGCATAAACACATCCCACAATGTCTATCCGCTATTTCATCCTTCTTCTCCGCTAGATTTCTAAAACTTAACATGGACAAAACAGAATTCATTGTCTTTCCCCATCTCACGCGACCCCCCCAACGAACCTATCCATTACAGTAAACGGCTGCCCACTCTCCCCAGTTCCACAAGCTCGCTGCCTCAGGGTAATCCTTGACGCTGATCTCTCCTTCAAACCGCATATCCAAACCCTTCCCACTTACTGCCGCCTTCAACTCAAAAATATTTCACGAATCCGTACATTCCTAAACCAAGAATCTGCAAAAACCCTAGTCCATGCCCTCATCATCTCCCGCCTTGACTACTGTAACCTCCTGCTCTGTGGCCTCCCCCTAATACTCTCGCACCCCTCCAATCTATTCTAAACTCTGCTGCCCGACTAATCCACCTGTCCCCCGCTATTCCCCGGCCGCTCCCCTCTGTCAATCCCTTTACTGGTTCGCCATTACCCAGAGACTCCAGTACAAAAGCCTAACCATGACATACAAAGCCATCCACAACCTGTCCCTTCCATACATCTGTGACCTCATCTCCCGGTACTTTCCTGCACGCAACCTCCGATCCTCACAAGATCTCCTTCTCTACTCCCCTCTTATCTCCTCTTCCCACAATCGCATACAAGATTTCTCTCGCGTATCACCCCTAGTCTGGAACCCTCTACCACAACATATCAGACTCTCACCTACCATCGAAACCTTCAAAAAGAACCTGAAGACCCACCTCTTCCGGCAAGCCTACCACCTGCAGTAATCACCGATCAACCAAACCGCTGCATGACCAGCTCTATCCTCACCTACTGTATTCTCATCCATCCCTTGTAGATTGTGAGCCCTCGCAGGCAGGGTCCTCTCTCCTCCTTTACCAGTTATAACTTGTATTGTTCAAGATTATTGTACCTGTTTTAATTATGTATACCCCTCCTCACATGTAAAGCGCCATGGAATAAATGGCGCTATAATAATAAATAATAATAATAATATACAGAACATACAGCACATACAGCATATACAGTACATACAGCATATAAAACATTTACAGCATATACAGCACATACAGCACATACAGCGTATACAGCATATACAGCACATACAACATATACAGCATATACAGTACATACAGCATATACAACATATACAACATATAAATCACATACAACATATACAGCATATACAGCACATACAACAAGAGAAGATAGTATTCTGCTACAGATGGATCTGGATAAGTTGGAAACTTGGGCTGAAAGGTGGCAGATGAGGTTTAACAATGATAAATGTAAGGTTATACACATGGGAAGAGGGAATCAATATCACCATTACACACTGAACGGGAAACCACTGGGTAAATCTGACAGGGAGAAGGACTTGGGGATCCTAGTTAATGATAAACTTACCTGGAGCAGCCAGTGCCAGGCAGCAGCTGCCAAGGCAAACAGGATCATGGGGTGCATTAAAAGAGGTCTGGATACACATGATGAGAGCATTATACTGCCTCTGTACAAATCCCTAGTTAGACCGCACATGGAGTACTGTGTCCAGTTTTGGGCACCGGTGCTCAGGAAGGATATAATGGAACTAGAGAGAGTACAAAGGAGGGCAACAAAATTAATAAAGGGGATGGGAGAACTACAATACCCAGATAGATTAGCGAAATTAGGATTATTTAGTCTAGAAAAAAGACGACTGAGGGGCGATCTAATAACCATGTATAAGTATATAAGGGGACAATACAAATATCTCGCTGAGGATCTGTTTATACCAAGGAAGGTGACGGGCACAAGGGGGCATTCTTTGCGTCTGGAGGAGAGAAGGTTTTTCCACCAACATAGAAGAGGATTCTTTACTGTTAGGGCAGTGAGAATCTGGAATTGCTTGCCTGAGGAGGTGGTGATGGCGAACTCAGTCGAGGGGTTCAAGAGAGGCCTGGATGTCTTCCTGGAGCAGAACAATATTGTATCATACAATTATTAGGTTCTGTAGAAGGACGTAGATCTGGGTACTTATTATGATGGAATATAGGCTGAACTGGATGGACAAATGTCTTTTTTCGGCCTTACTAACTATGTTACTATGTTACTATGTTACTATGTAGAGCACATACAGCATATGCAGCACATACAGCATAAACAGCACATACAAGAAATACAGCATATACAGAATATACAGCATATACAGCACATACAGCACAAACAGCATATACAGCGCATACAGCCTAGACAGCATAGACAATATATACAGCACATACAGCGTACACAGCATATACAAGAAATACAGCATATACAGCATATACAGCATATACAGCACAAAGAGCAGCATAAACAGCATATGCAACATATACAGCACATACAGCATATACAGCACATACAGCATATACAACATATATAGCACATACAGCATATACCGCACATACAACATGTACAGCACATACAGCATATACAGCACATACAACATATACAGCATATACAGAACATACAACATATACAGCATATACAGTACATGCAGCATATACAGCACATACACCACACACAGCAAACAGCATATACTGCACATACAGCGCATACAGCATAAACAGCATATACAACATATACAGCATATACAGCACATACAGCA
This sequence comes from Ranitomeya imitator, assembly GCF_032444005.1. Taxonomy (NCBI): domain Eukaryota; kingdom Metazoa; phylum Chordata; class Amphibia; order Anura; family Dendrobatidae; genus Ranitomeya; species Ranitomeya imitator. Next base: position 208,398,100 of record NC_091283.1, on the reverse strand, counting down.
TATACAACATATACAGCACATACAGCATATACAGCACATACAACATATACAGCTCATACAGCATATACAGCACATACAGCATATATGCATATACAACATATACAGCACATAGAGCATATACAGCACATATAGCATATACAGCACATACAGCATATGCAAGAAATACAGCATATACAGCATATACAACATATACTGCATATACAGCACAAACAACATATACAGCATATAGAGCACATACAGTACATACAGCATATACAACATATACAGCACATACAGCATATACAGCACATACAGCATAAACAACATATACAGCATAAACAGCACATACAACATTTACAGCCTATACAGCCTATAAAGCACATAGACAGCATATACAGCACATACAGCATATACAGCACATACAACATATACAGCATATACAGCCTATACAACATTTACAGCATATACAGCACATACAGCATATACAACATTTACAGCATATACAGCACATACAGCATGTACAGCATATACAGCACATACAGCATATACAGCACATACAACATATACAGCATATGCAGCATATACAACAGTTACAGCATATACAGCACATACAGCATATACAGCATATACAACATTTACAGCATATACAGCACATACAGCATATACAGCACATACATTTACAGCATATACAACATTTACAGAATATACAGCACATACAGCATATACAACATTTACAGCATATACAGCACATACAGCATATACAGCACATACAGTATACAGCACATACAGCATATATAGCACATACAACATATACAGCATATACAGCATTTACAACATTTACAGCATATACAGCAGAGGTGTCAAACTGCATTCCTCGAGGGCCGCAAACCATGCTTGTTTTCAAGATTTCCTTAGCATTGCACAATGTGCTGGAATCATTCTGTGCAGGTGATTAAATTATCACCTGTGCAACACAAGGAAATCCTGAAAATATGACCTGTTTGCAGCCCTTGAGGAATGCAGTTTGACACCTCTGATATACAGCACATACAACATATACAGCACATACAGTATACAGCACATACAGCATATACAACATATACAGCACATATAACACATATACCATGTACAGCACATACAACAAATACAGCACATACAGCATATACATCATATACAGCAGATACAGCACACAAAGCACACAAAGCACATAGAGCATATACAGCATATACAGCAAATACAGCACATACATCACATACAGCACATGCAGAATGTACAGCATATACAACATATACAGCATATAAAACATACACAGCATATGCAGCATATATAATATACAGCATATACAGCATATGCAGCACATACATCATATACAACATGTACATCATATACAGCATAAACGACATAGTCAGCATATGCAGCACATACTTCATATACAGCAAATAAAGAAGAGAATGTCCAGCTTCACTGAATCCGTAAAAAAGAGTTTTCTTTATTCACAAACTTTAAGCATAGAGGATACAGACTTCAGCACGAACCATATGGGTAAGAGTCTCGTTTCTGGAGACTAAGCTCCCTTAATCATGACCAGAAACGCGTTGAGATTCTTACCCATATGGTTCGTGCTGAAGTCTGTATCCTCTATGCTTAAAGTTTGTGAATGAAGAAAACTCTTTTTTACGGATTCAGTGAAGCTGGACATTCTCTTCTTTTTTTGGACTTTATACGCCTGGACACAGCGGGTCCGTGCTCCTGAAGTTTGGTTTATGCATCACGGGTGAGCTGGCTTATATTTCTTATATACAGCAAATACAGCATATACAACATATACAGCATATACAGCACATACAGCATATACAGCACATACAGCACATACAGCATATACAGCATACACAATATATACAGCACATACAGCATATGCAGCACATGCCGCATATACAGTATATACAGCACATGCAGCACACAGCATTTACAGCATATACAGCATATGCAGCACATACAGCATATACAGCACATACAGCATATACAGCACATACAGCATATACAGCATACACAATATATACAGCACATACAGCATATGCAGCACATGCCGCATATACAGTATATACAGCACATGCAGCACACAGCATTTACAACATATACAGCATATGCAGCACATACAGCATATACAGCACATACAGCATATACAGCACATACAGCATATACAGCATACACAATATATACAGCACATACAGCATATGCAGCACATGCCGCATATACAGTATATACAGCACATGCAGCACACAGCATTTACAACATATGCAGCATATACAGCACATACAGCATATACAGCACATACAGCACATACAGCATATACAGCATACACAATATACACAGCACATACAGCATATGCAGCACATGCCGCATATACAGTATATACAGCACATGCAGCACACAGCATTTACAACATATACAGCATATGCAGCACATACAGCATATACAGTATTTACAGCATATACAGCATATACAGTATTTACAGCATATACAGCACATACAGCATATACAGTATTTACAGCATATACAGCACATACAGGATATACAACATATACAGCACATACAGCATATACAGCAAATACAGCACATAAAGTATATACAGCACATACATCTCATACAGCACACAGTATAAACAACATATACAGCACAATCAGCACATACAGCATACACAATATATACAGCACATACAGCACATACAGCGAATACAGCATATACAGCACATACAGCACACAGCATAAACAATATATACAGCATATGCAGCACATACAGCATATACAGTATTTACAGCATTTACAACATATACAGCATGTACAGCACATACAGGATATATAACATGTACAGCACATACAGCATATACAACATATACAGTTCATACAGCATATACATCATATATAGCACATACAGCACACAGCATTTACAACATATCCAGCACATACAGGATATACAACATCATTAATTAAAAATTGGGCCAGTAGCGCTTACACCTTTCTAGACCTGCAGCAGATTTGGTCCCATACGCTCTCCTTAGCCTGTCAGACGTCACGTAAGGTCCTGCAACTGCAGAGTACCGAACGGCTCAGCCCAGCAGCGCTGATACACTTCATAGAACGCAGGTTTCTCTGCCGCCGGTGGGGGCAGTTCCTGCAGCCCAGAATTCTAAAGGCAACACGCCGAATTTACCCCATTTCATCTCTCTGGCATCGCAAGGGAACGGAACCGCTGAAGATTGTATACCACCAAGGCAGCCGCACTAGGCACATCTGAAGACAACATACAGCATTTGTTCGACTTTACCCCTTCAGGGCAACGCCAGTGAACTATACCACGGAAGACTGTACTCCTCAGTGACAGCCTCACCAGGTAGTTATTTATTTTACCACAGTCATTTTTATTTATTAACGCTTTTTTTATGATACGGTCTTAATATTTCTCACGGTGGCTGGATTATCTCCAGATATCGGTAACCCTCATTTATTCTTGGAATATCACCAATTTCATTAGTCATACACTTGGGTCCTCATTAGGGTCATAAATCTTGATTCCAGCGCAGATAGTTTTTTCTTTTTTAGGATATACAACATATACAGCACAAACAGCATATGCAACATATACAGCATATTTAGCACATACAGCACACAGCATATATATCATATACAGCTTATACAGCATATGCAACATGTACAGCATATACAGCACATAAAGCAAATACAGCACATACAAAGGATGGTATCTGTTTTCATTCAATGTGCTGTACATATTTAATATAGTAAATTATAATAGAAACTTTGTAATTTATTTATTCACTCATCTATGAAAAACACTGATGACAACTGATGGCAAAAACGGACACACGGACCATACACTGATGATACACTGATGGTAAAATGAATACACTACCATACACTGATGATATACTGATGATATACTGATGATACACTGATGGGAAAATGGACACACGGACCATACACTGTTGATACACTTATGGGAAATTGAACACAGGGACCATACACTGATGATACACTGATGGTAAAATGAATACACTACCATACACTGATGATATACTGATGATATACTGATGGGAAAATTGACACACGGACCATACACTGATGGGACAATGGACACACGTACCGTACACAAATGATACCGATGGGAAAACTGACACACGGACCATACACTGATGATACACTAATGGGAAAACGGACACATGAACAATACACTGATGATAGACTGATGGGAGAATGGACACAAGGACCATACACTGATTAAACACTCATGGGAAACAGACACACTGACCATACACTGATGAGAACTGATGGTAAAAATGGACACATGGACTGTACACTGATGACACGCTGACGGGAAAACGGACACACAGACCATACACTGATGATTCTGATGGGAAAACGGACACACGGACCATGCACAAATGGTACACTGATGGGAAAATGGACACACAGATCTTACACTGATGATGCACTGATGTGAAAACGGACACACGGACAATACACTGATGATACTGATGGGAAAATGGTCACACGGATCATACACTGATGATACGCTGATGGGAAAACAGACACACAGACCATACAGTGATACACAGAGCGTATCTTGACCACACACTAATCCAAAAAACTAACGATAGAGGTACCAGGTACGGAAGTGTGAATGAGCTATAAGGAAAAATACTTTTCCAAGAAGGTTGTGTGGCACCCCTAGGGGTATTTGCCACAAAAATAGTTACTGACAGTAAATGCAAATACTAAAATAGCAAGACTGCACTACCACCTCCGGCCAGAAGGGGGAGCTCCAGAGACTCCCCTTGATCCATTCTGGTCTGAGAGAAGAACTGGCAGTTGGGCTAAGGAGCTGAAAGTGAGAGGTCATACAGTTGAATCTCTAACAGCCCTGTGACTGTTACCAGGCCTAAATCACCGGCCTGAGGAGAAGAGGGACAGAGAAAAAGGACATTGTGAGAACCGGGTAGCATTAATCACTACCCAGAACAGGCGCAAAGACGGATACCGGATCCGTGGCTGTATTCATTACATATAATACAGCAACCGGAAAAACGTGAGGTGATATCAGCTTCACTAGGGTCGGACGCAGCAACAGACACAGAGTTCAGCGGTACTCCTGGAGGGGGTAAGCCGATAAAAGGACTCGGGTTGCCCGTCGAACCAGGACCCGGAGGGGACAGATTGGGCCGGCAGCCAGTTCACATACAGCAGCAGGGCCACACAGATATTGCGTACAATAAGAGGCGAAGACCCCGGCAGGGTCAAAGTAACTCAGAGTTCCCATACAGACTCCGGTGACAGGACTGGTTGTAAATCCTTTTTTGTTAAAGTAAACTGGTTAAACGTTTCAGTGCCTCAGTCTTTCATTTGGACAATAGCCATCTATCCAGGATTGGGATCATCACCGCTGGGAGAACCTGCTGCTGATCAAGTAAGTGCCTGTTCCCTCACGATACCCTTTACACTGTGCATTGCCTGAGGCCACAGCACCGGGTCAAGCCACCCGTGACACCCCCCTCAACAGACAGACCCCATTGGTCCGGTGCTGGGTACCCCGGTCTCTTGGGCGTCACAATTGGCGTCACGAACAGGATCTAGCCAGCCCGTATACCGGGTATTGTGTGCCGTGATTGGAGCCCAAAACTGTGAAAACTTGGATGAAAAATCTTGAAAATTGACTTTATTAAAGAAAAATCCATTCTCCATTGAAAACTATTGAAAGTGACTTTTCCCCATTGGTTATAATGGAGTAAAGATGGCCGCCATCCCCTGAGGTAATCACTTCATAACCGTTAGGCACGAGACTGTTAATTGAGCTACGCCATCACCTGAGCCCCAGTCTAACTGAAAAACTTCAGAATCCGCCATTACAGAGCGCGGTGGGTGGGAGCAGCAAGGGGCGTGTCATTGTGGGCGGCACCAAGCTGAGCGCTCTGACATCAGAGCAAGGGGAAAATCGATCCTGCTGCACAGCGGAACGAATCTACACTATCCCGACGGAAGCGGAGGACCGGAAGGGTCCGGATTAACTAAGGGGGCACAGTATGTCGCAGCACGGAGACGCCGCAGCACCCGGCGACGCTAATGCAGCTGAAAGACAGAGTGTCGATAGAGAGTCCGGTAGCGCAGCGGTGCAAGGAGTGGCGCCCATCATGCCGGTGCTGATGCCATATACCCCGGGTGGCCCATGGCTTCCAATGTATGAAGGTGAGCCTAATACCCTTGACGATTTCAGAGAAAAGATGCTCGCCCATTTTGACATGTTCCCTGTGGGTGAAGTTCAGCGTGTTAGTCTCCTGATGATGCAGTTAAGTGGCCATGCTAAGCGAGAAGTCACAGCATAGGCAGCTGATGTAAAAGGCACTGTTGAACGCATATTTGCTGGATTAAAAGCTACATTTGAAACCACTGCCAGCAGCAAAGCTAAAGTACGATTCTTTAATTGCAAACAAAAAGTTAATGAGGGCGTGAGAGACTTTGCCTTAAACCTGCAGGAAGCCCTTAAATCACTTACACTGGCTGAACCCATTTTTAACACCGGAGCGGATAAACTGCTAAGAGATCAATTTATTGAGGGACTCTACACCCCTTCTCACCGGGGGCATGTGAGCATGCTTGTTTTTAAGAACCCTGAATTGACATTTGCCCAATTAAAGGAGAGCGTTATACGTCTCCAGCTGGCAGAGGCACCTCGGGATCAGGATCCTGCGCAACTCATGGCAGAGGCTCCTCAACAACATGGAGTACCAGTGACATCAGCTATGTCCGGGGCCATTGCTAAGCCCCTGGGGCCCAGTACTAATGAGGCTCTTCAACAAAAGCTTGACTCTTTAACTGATGTTGTTGCTTCAATGGCTAAAACCATGCAGGAGATGAGAGGACCCAAGATGGAGTTGTCAAACCGTAGAGAAGGTGTTCCATGGATGAGACCCCGGAGATACCCGACATGGAGAGGACGACCCCGCGACCGCTACCAACCGGATGGACAGCCCATTTGCTGCCGTTGCCAGCAGCCAGGCCACTTTGCACGAGATTGTGATTTAAATGGGAATCCCCTGGGAATGCGGGCCGCTTCGCAGGAATGAACTTTCAAGGCCCAACACCCTGGCACGACAGGTACATCGGAGGACGACCCATTATCCCTATCGTGCTGGACGGAATGCCCCTCAACGCTTTGCTGGACACAGGTTCCCAGATTTCATCTATACCGTATATCCTTTATAAGAGGTACTGGGCTGATGCAGATATTGATAAAGGGCCCTCTGATGTTGAACTAGATATATGGGCCAGTAATGGTAAGTTGGTACCGAAACTAGGATTCAGGGAGATGACCATAAAGATTGGTAAAGTAGAATTGAAGAAACAGGGTATAATTGTTGTTGATGTTGACCGGCGGAACTGTGAACCAACTGTATTGATAGGAATGAATGTGTTAGAGAACTGCTTTTCCGAAGTCATTTCTGTCTTACAGCAAATTGCTGAAACTGCCCAATCCTGCCAGCAGAGAGTTCTCCAGAGGGAAATAAAAGTATTGATGTTAAGGCAACAGGTAGAAGTTGCAGGTGGAGAAATCGGCAGTGTGAGGGTAAGTGATCCAACATCTATTGTAATCCCACCAAAAACAGAAATGCTGGTATGGTGTAGAGCAGCCATTGGTACTAAGGGACGAGATTATCAAGCCTTAATAGAACCAGTGTACACCGACAGCAGGCCCACTATACTCACAGCACGAGGGATAGTCGAGGTACACCGGGGACGAGTGCCGGTACGACTTTTGAACTGTGGAGAGGAAGAGGTCACTTTGCCAAGGTATGCTACAATGGCAAAGCTATATACTGTTGACAACAATGCCATCACAACCATTGAGCCCTTAGAACCAACCTGTCAGGTGGAAGGCAATGGCTCAGATGGAGAAATGGAGGATTGGTGCCAACAGCTACACGTGGGCATAAATTCAACACCTACCCATCAAAAACAAGGGGTGTATAGGCTAGTGACGGAATATGAACAAGTCTTCAGTAAACACCCATTGGACTTCGGACGGATAGAAGGGGTAGAACACACAATCCCCACCAGTGACCATCCCCCAATAAAAGAAAGATATAGACCCATACCGCCCGCTCACTATCAATGTGCAAAAGATATGCTGAGGGAGATGAAACAGGCCGGGGTAATAAGAGACAGCTGTAGCCCCTGGGCGGCCCCTCTAGTGATTGTCAAAAAAAAGGACGGAACCATGAGAATGTGCGTAGACTACCGGAAGATTAATAACATCACCCATAAAGACGCCTACCCCTTGCCTAGGATAGAAGAGTCCTTAACTGCTTTGAAATCTGCTAATTATTTTTCCACCTTAGACTTAACAAGCGGGTATTGGCAAGTCCCTGTGGCTGAGCGAGATAAGGAAAAGACGGCATTCACCACACCAATGGGTCTATGTGAATTTAATCGCATGCCGTTCGGACTCTGCAACGCATCCGGTACCTTCCAGCGGCTGATGGAATGCTGCCTCGGACACAAGAACTTCGAGACCGTCCTCCTGTACCTAGATGATGTGATTGTCTACTCAAAGACTTACGAACAACACTTAATAGACCTGGCAGAAGTGTTCGAAGCCTTATCCAGGTATGGCATGAAATTCAAGCCATCCAAATGTCACCTTCTCAAGCCAAAGGTACAGTACCTGGGACACATCGTGAGTTCGGAGGGAGTAGCACCAGATCCCGAGAAAATAAGCGCCATAAGGGATTGGCCAAGACCTACCAGCGCAAAAGAAGTGAGACAATTCCTGGGATTGGTGGGTTACTATCGCAGATTTATAAAAGGATTTACCAAGTTGGCAGCACCCTTGCAAGACACCTTGGTAGGGCAGACGAAGAAACCTTCAAACCGAAACCCTCCTTTTCAGTGGAACGACGAAAGGGAAGACTCCTTTGAACAACTAAAGAAGGCACTAACCGGAGAAGAGGTTCTGGCATACCCAGATTACCATCAACCTTTCATCCTCTACACCGATGCCAGTAATGTGGGACTAGGAGCGGTGCTGTCACAAAAGCAAGAAGGTCGGGAGAAAGTCATCGCCTTTGCAAGTAGAAAGCTCCGGCCTACTGAAAGAAATTCAGAAAATTACAGCTCCTTCAAATTGGAACTACTGGCAGTAGTTTGGGCTGTGACTGAACGTTTCAAACACTATCTGGCCGCTGCAGAATTTATTGTCTATACTGATAACAATCCGTTGACCCACCTGGACACAGCCAAATTAGGTGCGTTAGAACAGCGATGGATAGCCCGGTTATCTAATTACAACTTCAAGATCAAGTATCGAGCAGGTCGCAAGAATGGAAATGCCGATGCCCTATCCCGGATGCCACACTTGAGAGATGTAGAAGAAGAAATGGGGGAGCTTGAAGAAATTGAACTACCAGCCTTCCATCATCCCAAGGCAAAACATCATCAGTCAAGTACCTATCAGAAACAACAAGAGGTGAATTTAAATCCGTTAGCACACCATAGATGGCCTGACACCCAAGACAGCAATCCGGCTGTGAAGTTGGTGAAGGAACTGTTAACTGAGCAAAGTGCATATCCCGATGAGGATGCCCCAGAAGAGACGCATCAACTCTGGAAAGAGAGAGGCAAAATGTTCCTGTATCAAGGGAAGCTCTGTAGAAGGTACACCAATCCGAAAACACATGAATTGGTTTGGCAGATTATCGTGCCTAAACAAGATGTCAAGATGGTCCTCGAAGCTTACCATAATGGTGCTGGTCACTTCGGTTGGAAAAAGTTAGAAGTACTTCTAAGAGAAAGATTTTATTGGGTCGGGATGAGAAAATCAACCGAACAGTGGTGCAGAAATTGTGGCCCGTGCAACCTCAGAAGAAACGATCAAAAGAACCAAAGAGCACCACTGCAGCCCATAATCACCAAACAACCACTTGAACTTGTAGCCATGGACCACGTGAAGTTGACACCAAGCCGGTCTGGCTATGTCTATGCCTTGACCATCGTGGACCATTATTCACGCTTCTTGGTAGTAGTACCCGTAAAAGATCTGACAGCAAAAACAGCAGCCAAAGCGTTCCAAACGTACTTTTGTAGACCCCATGGATATCCGGAACAGGTTCTCACCGACCAAGGTACAGCCTTTGAATCAGAGATCTTCAGAGAATTCTGTAATATGTATGGTTGCAAAAAGATCCGGACGACGGCCTATCATCCACAAACAAACGGCTTATGCGAGAAGATGAACCATATTGTAATAGAACTACTAAAGACTTTACCTGAGGCAGAAAGGAATCAATGGCCAGAGAAATTGCCTGACTTGGTGGATCTGTATAATCATGTCCCGGTGAGTTCCACCAATTGCACCCCAGCTTACCTTATGCGTGCAAGACCCGGCCAATTACCAATCGATCTAGAAATGGGAATTCTGAAACCAGACGCAGAAGTCCAAGACTCCAATTGGGATATCATACGGCAAAAGCAGTATCGCCAAGTGCAAGAGAGTGTGGAAAGAAGCCTTCAGCAAACTAGAGAAAGACAAGAGCGAACTTTCAACCAGAATGCTCTAGCGACCCCATTAAGACCAGGCGACCAAGTGCTCAAGAGAAATCGTCGAACCAATAAACTGGACAATCAGTGGGAAGCCGTACCCTACACAGTTTTACCAACAAGAGTGGATAATCCTAAAATGTGTCTCATTAGCAAAAACGGAGGCTTAACATCTGTACTAGTGTCAAGAGACAATCTTAAATTATGTCCGGAAGCATTGAAAGAGCCAGACGTTGTCCAGCCAGAACCAGAAGTTATTCAACCCATACAGGTTCAACCAGTAAAGGAAAAAGAAGAGGAAGTGTATCACACCTGTATAGGAGACTTTCCCAAAACCCTACTAACATACCATGGTGCAGTAGTGGTTCCCATGGTGGCCTTTTACCCAACACCAAACCCAATACCAGAAGTCCCAAGACAGGAAGAGGCTGACCCCATACTACAGGAGGTTCCAGGCCAGGAAGAACAGATTCCTGGTCAGAGTAATCCCATTCACGGTGGACTTGCCAACTCCATAGTCGTGGAATTATCTTTAGCAGAGCGGGCAGATACTACATCCGCAGTAGACAGTAGTACACCACATGAAGAGACACCGCTATTACGTAGATCACAGCGTAGTACCCAGGGTCAATTACCGGCCAGGTATGCAGATTACCAACTATAAAGCTCATAATGTGAATTGTATATATGTTATGCCGTATATAGTTAAACAGAAAATGTAGTATAGTCGTTGTTATCAGTCTGCAACGTTTAAGCCCAGTGCCTACAGAGACTTGTCTGTATGAACTTCTTGCATATTCTTGAACTTTTTATCAGCCCGGAGGCACTAAATCAAAGCTCCGGAAAGACTGCTTTTTGAACTTTGCTCCTCGCTCTTTTTGAACTTTCTTTAGACTTTATATTGATAACTCCGTTGGAAAAATGGAACTAAATTCCTGGACACAAAGTGCAGTGCCTTTCCTAGTACCTTCAAGGATAGAACTGTATTAATGGACGCTATTTGAAGTGACTTTGTACAGAACTATATTTTTGTTTCCTCGAGTGGTTTTTGTAACTTTTCATTTTTAAGACTCTGTACATATTAATTGTTATTTCAAAATGTTATTGTCCCACAGTCCCGGAGTACTGTTCTTAACTAAGGGGGAATGTGGCACCCCTAGGGGTATTTGCCACAAAAATAGTTACTGACAGTAAATGCAAATACTAAAATAGCAAGACTGCACTACCACCTCCGGCCAGAAGGGGGAGCTCCAGAGACTCCCCTTGATCCATTCTGGTCTGAGAGAAGAACTGGCAGTTGGGCTAAGGAGCTGAAAGTGAGAGGTCATACAGTTGAATCTCTAACAGCCCTGTGACTGTTACCAGGCCTAAATCACCGGCCTGAGGAGAAGAGGGATAGAGAAAAAGGACATTGTGAGAACCGGGTAGCATTAATCACTACCCAGAACAGGCGCAAAGACGGATACCGGATCCGTGGCTGTATTCATTACATATAATACAGCAACCGGAAAAACGTGAGGTGATATCAGCTTCACTAGGGTCGGACGCAGCAACAGACACAGAGTTCAGCGGTACTCCTGGAGGGGGTAAGCCGATAAAAGGACTCGGGTTGCCCGTCGAACCAGGACTCGGAGGGGACAGATTGGGCCGGCAGCCAGTTCACATACAGCAGCAGGGCCACACAGATATTGCGTACAATAAGAGGCGAAGACCCCGGCAGGGTCAAAGTAACTCAGAGTTCCCATACAGACTCCGGTGACAGGACTGGTTGTAAATCCTTTTTTGTTAAAGTAAACTGGTTAAACGTTTCAGTGCCTCAGTCTTTCATTTGTACAATAGCCATCTATCCAGGATTGGGATCATCACCGCTGGGAGAACCTGCTGCTGATCAAGTAAGTGCCTGTTCCCTCACGATACCCTTTACACTGTGCATTGCCTGAGGCCACAGCACCGGGTCAAGCCACCCGTGACACCCCCCTCAACAGACAGACCCCATTGGTCCGGTGCTGGGTACCCCGGTCTCTTGGGCGTCACAGTTGGAACCCTAAATTACAGCAGGGTGCCTCCGCTCACTATTGGCCTTCCCTATTATTAGAGAACAACCACATAGTATTTGCCCCTACAATGGGCTCACAGTCTACAGGGGATGGGTGAGGATACACTAGGAGAGGTTAGAGTTGGTCATGTGGTGGTTCAGCAGACAGAGGATCGCTGCAGTTTGTAGGCTTGTCGGAAGAGGTGGGTCTTCAGGTTCCTTTTGAAGGTTTCCGTGGTAGGCGAGAGCCTGATGTGTTGGGGTAGAGAGTTCCAGAGTATAGGGGAAGCATGGGAGAAGACTTGTATGCGGTTGTGGGAGGAAGAGATGAGAGAGAAGTAGAGAAGGATATCATGAGAGGATCGAAGGTTGCGTGTATGTAGGTATCAGGAGACCATGTCACAGATGTATCGAGGAGACAGGTTGTGAATGGCTTTGTATGTCATTGCTAGTATTTTGAATTGTAGCCTCTGGGCAATAGGAAGCCAATGAAAGGCCTGGCAGAGAGGCGAGGCTGGGGAATAATGTGGGGGAATAATGGGGAGACAGGTGGATTAGTCAGGCAGCAGAATTTAGGATGCATTGGAAAGGTGTCAGAGTGCTAGAGGGGAGGCCAGAGAGTAGAAGGTTGCAGTAGTCGAGGTGGGAGATGATAAGGGCATGCACTAGTGTTTTTGTGGTTTCATGGTCAAGGAATGCATGGATCCGGGAAATGTTTTTGAGTTGGAATCGGCAGGAGGAGTCAAGGGCTTGGATATGTGGCTTGAAAGAGAGGGCATAGTCAAAGATCACCACGAGGCACCGAGCGTGCGGAACTGGGGAAAGTGAGCAGCCATTGACATTGATGAATAGGTCAGGTGGAGGGGTAGAGTGAGGTGGTGGAAAGAAGATGAATTCTGTTTTGTCTATGTTCAGTTTTAGAAAGCGAGCAGAAAAGAAAGATTAAATAGCAGACAGACATTGTGGGATTTTGGTCAGTAAGAAAGTGAGGTCAGGTCCAAAGAGGGAAATCTGCGTGTCATCAGCATAGAGATGATATTGTAAACTGTGGGATTCTATGAGCTGTCCCAGGCTGAAGGTGTAGATGGAGAAGAGCAGGGGCCCTAGAACTGAGCCATGGAAAACACCGACAGACAAGGGATGAGATGAGGAGGTGGTGTTGGAGAGGGAGACATTGAATGTCCGGTCTGTTAGATATGATGAGATCCAGGATAGGGCCAAGTCTGTGATGCCAAAAGATGAGAGAATCTGTATCAGGAGGGAGTGGTCCACAGGAGGAGGAGGCAGAAGACAGGTCCAGGAGGAGGACAGAGTAGTGTCGCTTGCTCTTGGCGGTTAGTAGGTCGTTGGTAACTTTAGTTAGGGCAGTTTCAGTTGAGTGATGTGGTCAGAAGCCAGATTGTAACAGGTCAAAGAGGGAGCAGGAGGAGAGGTGGGAGGACAGTTCAAGATGGACATGCTGTTCCAGTAGTTTTGAGGCATAAGGAAGAAGGGATATCGGATGATAGCTGGACACAGAGGATTGGTCGAGGGAGCTTTTTTGAGGATAGGTGTGATTGATGCATGTTTGAAGGATGAGGCGAAGACACTGTTTGTAAGTGAGAGGTTGAAGAGTTGTGTTAGGGTTGGGATGAAGACTTTGGTGAGGTTAGGGATGAGGTGGGACGGGAGCGGGTCAAGCGTGCAAGTGGTGAGATGTGATCCTGACAGAAGGGTAGAGAGCTGATCATCTGTCATGGTGGAGAAGCTGGCTTTGGAAGAACAGGGCTGAGCAGTCAAGAGGAGGGGCATTGGGGGCTGCCGGCCAAAGCTTTTTCTGATGTTATAAATCTTCTGCTTAAAGAAAGAGGCAAAGTCTTCAGCAGAAATGAGAGGAGAGGGAGGAGGTGCTGGGGGACAGAGTAGAGAATTGAAAGTGTTGAAGAGCTGAATAGGGTTGTGAGTCAGGGAGGATATGAGAAATGAGAAGTAGGTTTGCTTTGGGGCAGAGAGAGTGGACTTGAAGCTGGTGAAGGACTGCTTGTATGCGATATATTGCTCAGTTAAACGAGATCTCTTCCATCTCCGCTCAGCGACCCTGGAAGACCGTCTCAGTTGTTTGGTCAGGCTGGTCAGCCAGGGCTGCCTGTTGATTGTGCGAGTTTTGCTATGCGTGAGAGGCAGCCAAATCAAGTGTAGCTGTTATTGTGGTGTTATAAAAAGTGGCAGCATCATCTGTGTCATGGAAGGAAGCAATGTCTGTAAGAGGGAGAAGGGACTCAGAGAGTGAGTGTAAATTTAGGTGTTTGAGATTTCTGCGACGGTGAGTGAGTTTGTGTAGTGGGGGTTGCGCACTATGAGAGGAGAGGGAAGAGAATGTCAGTAGGTTGTGGTCAGACAGGTGGAGGGGTGAGTTAGTGAGATTAGTAAGGGAACAGAGGCGGGTGAATATGAGGTCCAGTGTATGGCCATCTTCGTGGGTGGCTGCGGAGGACCATTGAGTGAGACCAAAGGAGGCCGTGAGCAATAAATGTTTAGAGGCAGCTGGGGTGGAAGCTTCAATGGGGATATTGAAGTCACCCATGATCATAGTGGGGATGTCGGCTGAGAGGAAATGAAGTAGCCAGGTTGTGAAGTCGTCAAGAAAGGTGGATATGACTAGTTCAGGGGGGCGGTAGATGACAGCCAGCTGGAGGTTGGAGGGGGAGTAGATGTGGATGGAGTGGACCTCAAACAAGGGAACAGTAGCGGAGGGTGATAGTAGAATTGGGGTAAAGGAGCAGGTATCTGACAGGAGCAAGCCAACTCCTCCACCACGTTTGCTGGTGGGGCGAGGGATGTGAGAGAGATTGAGTCCGCCATAAGAAAGTGCAGCTGTAGAAGTTTACTGTGTTGTATGGTAGTGATGAGCGAATGTGGTCGGATAAGGCATTATCGGAGCATGCTTGGGTGCTAACAGAGTGTCTTCAGCGTGCCCAAAAAATATGTTCGAATCCCTGCATCTGCATGCTCCTCGACTGTTGGACAGATGCAACAGATGCAGGGTTTGCCTGTTTATTTGGCAATTCCTGCATGTGCTGTGGCTGTCTAACAGCCGCAAGACATGCAGCCACAGTGACTATAACATATTTTTCGAGCACGCGGAAGACACTCGGTTAGCACATGGACATGCTCGGATAACATCTTATCTGAGCACATTCGCTCATCACTATTGTATACATAATAATGAACCAAAAATAAAGTTGTAATACTTCCTGAGTCCCTCATGAGTCTCTGTACTTCCTGCATGATATTGATGGACCTGGGACTGCTGCAGCCAATCACTAGGAAAATGAATGACTAACATTATTGCTTTGCTCAGTGACCGTCTGCAGTGGTCACTTGTCTGTCCAGACAGACAACTGAACAGATATGTGACCACTTCAATAAAGCTGCATACAGTTCAAATTTTATCAAGACTGTCCTGAATTTTCAGGAAAATTTTGGCAAATTTGGGTATATCTTGGTGTATGTTTTCTCATGCCCAATTTTGTCCATTCGTGGGGCCATGAAAACGTGGCTGTGGAGGAGCAGACTGATGCAGTTGATGTTGCTAACACATGGATAGACTCTAGACGTGATTGGGCTGTTAAGCTTTACGGTTTTGCACTTTTTTGAAAATACAGGAAGAAAGGAATAGACTATGTCTATGTCAGGAGTGAAATGAAGGCAGTAGACAAGCAGAAGAGGCAAGAGAGAATGAAGATTGTGATTATGTTAAAATCCTATGGTTGGAACTAAAAATGAGGAATTTATAGACTCCACAACATCATTGAAGAGATGGAAGGTCGGTAGCGTAATCAGATGGCACGGGCTGCACCGGCTAGTACCGTGGTGATAATGGGACATTCTAACTAGCCAGATATTGATTGGGGTCATGGTTCTGTTTCAACTGCAAAGAGGTGAAAGTTCCCTTAGTTTGTTGCTGGTATATTTTATGAGCCAGATTGTGGAAGCAATGCTCTATTGAATCTGCTCATTTCTAACAATGCAGAACTTCGGAAATGTCCCAGTTAAATAAAACCTTGTAACAATGACTGCAATATAACTTTATTTACCCTAAATTGCAATAAAAGCTAACTCCAGCTAAGAAAAAACCCATATGGTCCGATTCATTAAGGTTAGCTTTGTACATGACACTTCTAAAGAAGGGCCTGCTAAGGCCATTAATACAACCTAATGAATTTGGCGCATCTTCTCAGTGGTATTTACCTCTATGCACCTTCCAGAAATACAAATTCAGGGAGAGAATTTCTGGTGTAAGTAATGGTGCAACTTTTCATTAATTCAGCAGGCTTGCACCACCATGCCCCATCCCGTCCATGCTTCGCCTGCCTTGGTGGAGTTGGCTGGGACTGGCGTGAAAATCCCAAAAAACGCAAAATATTTTATGCCAGAAATCTGGAGTAAACACAACCCCAATATTTTACAAATGTTCCCAAGGTTGAAGCCTGCACTTTATGACATAGACTGGGTGCCGTTATGGTCAAAATAGGAGAACTTTAAATCTCATTTGGGTAATTATACAGCAAAATGTTCCTATAGGTAACAAGTGTACTTTGAATGTTGGTGCCGTCTGATCACTGAAGATCAGCTAAGAACATATTCCCTTTTAGAGCTAATTGGGTTAAGAATGCAAAAAGTATATACCATATATACTCGTGTATAAGCCAAGTTTTTCAGCACATTTTTTTGTGCCGAAACTGCCTCTCGACTTATACACGAGTCATTGACCCAGCAGCGGATGAGGGATGGGGAGCGGTGGAGCAGCGGGTCACAGGAGGCAGGAGAAGGTGGCTGTAACTGTGCCTGCTGCGAAAGAGAAATGAATATTCCTTGTACTGGCAAGGAATATTAATTTCTCTTATAGTGCGCACAGTTATAACTGCAGTTGCTGGCTTCCAGCAGCTGTAAAAAAAACCCCTCCTACTTACATTCCCTACGCGCCCTTGCAGCATCCTGTTCCGGCTTCCAGCAGCTCCTGCGGCCGAGTGATCACGTGTCCCCAGTGAGTGGAGAGACGTGAATATTCATTACCTTAATGAGCGGGCGCACATGATCGCTTGGCCGAAGGAGCTTCTGGAAGCCAAAACAGGTTGCTTCAAAGGCGTGCAGGAAAGGTAAGTAGGAGGTTTGTTATTTTATGCTTTTCTAAAGCCATTCATACAAGGATAAGGATGAGGAGCCATGCATACCAAGACAGAGATGAGGAGCCATGCTGACAATGATGGGGATAAGCTCCTTACCAGGACAGGGATGAGGAGGCATGCATATGAGGACAGGGAAGGGGAGCCATGCATACAAGGATAGTGCATACCCTGCTTATACTCTAGTCAATACGTTTTCCCAGTTTTTTGTGGCCAAATTAGGTGCCTCGTCTTACACTCTGGTCGACTTATAAACAAGTATATACGGTATTTGTTTTTTTAAAGTAGATCCCTACTTCATCCGTTCACTTCTTTTGGTTGAAGTTGGTAGACTTTTGTCTTTATTTAACCATGCCTATTATATAAGTAGGGATCGACATAATATGTTATTAGTAGCAGCAGGGAGTATAATTCCTAAATATTAATGCGCTCTATTAACAACATAATAGCTACTTCAAGCAGGGCCAGGACAAGGGGTAGTCAGGGTGGGCACCTGCCTAGTGCACCATCTCAGAACAGGTTGGCAGGGTGCACTTTTCTTAAGCTGCATGGCGGACGCTCTGTCTGGCATTGAAAAGGTAGCATGCAGTGAAGAACAAGGATACTGGGCACTGCAAGCTTCCCCCATCAGACTGATAGAACGATTCATTGGCCAGTGCTCTTGACATCCTGTGTGGAGCCTCTGAGGGGGAAGGCAAGATGGAGATGGTGGCACCTACAGTGGCTCCTGTCCGGCGTTCTATGTCATCCACACAGTGTCCCCGATATTGCGCTCCTGTGCAGGTGCTACTGCCAATGGTAGAGCAAAGCATTGTAGTGTGCATGTGCTGTAGCTCTTTGTCCTTTACCTGTGCATGGATACAAATTTTGTTGTAGTTACGATGTTTTGATTACGTGTTATTACATTTTTTTGTGTTGTTGCAATGGGTGAAAATCACAGTTTAAAAATTGGATTGGATAATTTTATATTTTGACAGACTGGACTTTTACGAAGTCAAATATGTGTATTTTTTATAAATGTTTTTATTTCTTGGCTTTTCATTGGGGGAAAATGGGAGTGATTTTAACATACATATATATACAGTGCCTACAAGTAGTATTCAACCCCCTGCAGATTTAGCAGGTTTACACATTTGGAATTAACTTGGCATTGTGACATTTGGACTGTAGATCAGCCTGGAAGTGTGAAATGCACTGCAGCAAAAAAGAATGTTATTTCTTTGTTTATTTTTTTTTAAATTGTGAAAAGTCTTTTCAGAGGGTCGTTTATTATTCAACCCCTCAACCCACCAGAATTCTGTTTGGTTCCCCTAAAGTATTAAGAAGTAGTTCAGGCACAAAGAACAATGAGCTTCACATGTTTGGATTGATTATCTCTTTTTCCAGCCTTTTCTGACTATTTAAGACCCTCCCCAAACTTGTGAACAGCACTCATACATGGTCAACATGGGAAAGACAAAGGAGCATTCCACGGCCATCAGAGACAAGATCGTGGAGGGTCACAAGGCTGGCAAGGGGTACAAAACCCTTTCCAAGGAGTTGGGCCTACCTGTCTCCACTGTTGGGAGCATCATCCGGAAGTGGAAGGCTTATGGAACTACTGTTAGCCTTCCACGGCCTGGACAGCCTTTGAAAGTTTCCTCCCGTGCTGAGGCCAGGCTTGTCCGAAGAGTCAATGCTAACTCAAGGACAACAAGGAAGGAGCTCCGGGAAGATCTCATGGCAGTGGGGACATTGGTTTCAGTCAATACCATAAGTAACGTACTCCACCGCAATGGTCTCCGTTCTAGACGAGCCCGTAAGGTTCCTTTACTTTCAAAGCGTCATGTCAAGGCTCGTCTACAGTTTGCTCATGATCACTTGGAGGACTCTGAGACTGACTGGTTCAAGGTTCTCTGGTCTGATGAGACCAAGATCGAGATCTTTGGTGCCAACCACACACGTGACGTTTGGAGACTGGATGGCACTGCATATGACCCCAAGAATACCATCCCTACAGTCAAGCATGGTGGTGGCAGCATCATGCTGTGGGGCTGTTTCTCAGCCAAGGGGCCTGGCCATCTGGTCCGCATCCATGGGAAGATGGATAGCACGGCCTACCTGGAGATTTTGGCCAAGAACCTCCGCTCCTCCATCAAGGATCTTAAGATGGGTCGTCATTTCATCTTCCAACAAGACAACGACCCAAAGCACACAGCCAAGAAAACCAAGGCCTGGTTCAAGAGGCAAAAAATCAAGGTGTTGCAGTGGCCTAGTCAGTCTCCTGACCTTAACCCAATTGAAAACTTGTGGAAGGAGCTCAAGATTAAAGTCCACATGAGACACCCAAAGAACCTAGATAACTTGGAGAAGATCTGCATGGAGGAGTGGGCCAAGATAACTCCAGAGACCTGTGCCGGCCTGATCAGGTCTTATAAAAGACGATTATTAGCTGTAATTGCAAACAAAGGTTATTCCACAAAATATTAAACCTAGGGGTTGAATAATAATTGACCCACACTTTTATGTTTAAAACTTATAAAAATTTAACTGAGCAACAAAACTTTTTGGTTTGTAAGATTTATGCATCTGTTAATAAATCCTGCTCTTGTTTGAAGTTTGAAGGCTCTAACTTATTTGCATCTTATTAAACCTGCTAAATCTGCAGGGGGTTGAATACTACTTGTAGGCACTGTATATATATATATATATATATATATATATATATATATATTCATATTTTTAGAATTTTTTTTTACTGTACACTGTATTTATTAATCCCCTTAAGGGACTTGAACCTATGATCGCTTATTGAACCTACAATCGCTATAACAAATCACAGTCTCCGATGAACGTCAGCCATAAGCTGGCTTTCACAGCGATACTGTAATGACAGGCTGAGGGGTCTTAATCATACCCCCGGTCATCATTGCAACCCATTGGCCTCTCACTATCATGTCGCAGGAATGCTGATGAGGGGATAGAACAAATGCAACTCCTGCAAGTGTGCTGTAAATACTGCTGTTACAGACTGACAGTGACAGTTGACAGATTAACAGCTATGGGTGGAGTTCCACTCCACCCACTTCTGGTAGAGGCAGATGATGGCTGATTATCACAGCCATCATCTGCCGAATGTTACTGCATAGTATGTCATATGTCATCAAGGGGCTAATACAGCTGCAAATCATGTTAACTTGTGCCATAACCACAAATGAGTCAGTTTTTGTTGATAAAACTGCAGTTTCGCATATATTCACAAACATTTGGAAGCTGCACTAATTAATAGCAGACGTATATTTTCTGGATGTGCATGTGAATTTGAAGCTCCTTTGCAATGAATAATTGTCTTTAAGATCTGCTTCTTTACTTTAAATTAGTGTTTTTGAAGGTGCAGTAAGCACATTGAAATGCTTAGGCCGCGTTCACACATTCAGGATTTGGTCAGTATTTTACATCAGTATTTGTAGCCAAAACCAGGAGTGGGTGATAAATACAGAAGTGGTGACGTGTTTCTATTATACTTTTCCTCTGATTGTTCCTCCCATTTCCTTTAATAAATGGTTGGGTTTTTCTCCAATGTAGGACAAATTATATTCAGCAAGTAATTATCATGACTTAGAACTTTTAATCCACCTGGTTATCTTTCCTCTAGACAAGATCTAAAGTAATTATATAGCGTTATATTAATTACCTGCCACTCAATCATGGGATAAAAGCCAAGCAAATGAGGAATAAAGAAAAAGGCCAAAAAAAAAATATTCACAAACAATATGACAAATTTTGTAGGACAAAGTACACAAAAGTTGATAAAGATTATAAAAGCTGAAACTCTTCTGAGGCCAAAGGTAATCTATAAAAACCACAAGGTAAAAAAACAGATGGGTGAATATGGCTTCAGTGCACAGCCAAATATTTTGTTGTGATATTTCCACAAAAAAGTCTGCTTAGCAGCTTGTTCAAATGCTGAGTACACCTTAGTGCCTTTAGAACCGTAAAGAGATTCTGTCATCAGTTTTTTAGTTTCCCAACAATTTCCTCCATTTTTTTTCTGCTGTTTTTGTGCATTTTTCAAATGATTACATTGCCTCCCGACTCCCCATGAACACCTCAAAAAGATCATTAGTTTTGGTCCAGTGCTTTTCCTCCTCCCTCTCTGCTAGTAAAAGCCGTCATCCGGCTCTGATTGATGTGGGTGATGCCTCCTGTGACAACCACATAGCTGAAGGAAGTCTCGCACCTGTGCAGTAGTATCGCCGGCCGTGCAGGCGCACTTTGCTCTGCCCTTTCCTTGTGTGCATCTATAAGATTGTCTTCTCTTAATAATTCTCCCCTTGTCCACAGTATTAGGTGTCACACCGCCGAACCAATGACTATCACCACAGGTTGTTTGCACAAGGGAGAGGCATTTTTTTTATTTTACAGTGTCTTCCTACAGCTGTGGTATTGGTCTCCATAGGTTTGACACCAATAACCCTATTATTTACTGGGATAGTGGGGATATTGTTAAGTGGTCCTCCAACTTCCAATCCGTTAGTATTATCAGACCTCCTAAGGAAGTAGGTTCCACCGCCCAGGTTCCATGGTGTATGGCAGAGTTCACACAAGTGTTCTCTGAAGAGGCCTCCATTACCTCCACATAGAACTTATGATTGTTCCATTCAGCTCATTGTGGGGCAAAGTTGCCTAAGGGCAGAATATTTAACCTGTCGGAACCCGACATCCCCAACTGGGAGTTGTTCTCTGGGGATGATTGAGAGTTATTCATCACCTGATCATTGTCCTCAGCATCAGCAGGGCTATTTAACCATGTTCCCAGCTCAGGTCTTGTGTGTTGTGGTGGTGAGTGGTGCTTTCAGGATTGGTCTTAGGGTTTGTTTTCTTTTCCCTTCCTGCTACACTCCCAGGGTTTCTCGCAGAAGTATTCACCTGTTCTTCACTGGCTCTGGCTGCATCACCAGAAACGAGCTGTGGGCAAAAGCGGGTTTAGGAAGGGCTCTGCTAAACGTCTCCGACCATTTACTAGGAGCTGAGTGAAGAGTGTCTCGGCCCTTTAACCCCTTTCTGACCTCGTACGGGATAGTACGCCCGAGGTCAGATCCCCTGCTTTGATGCGGGCTCCGGCGGTGAGCCCGCATCAAAGCCGGGACATGTCAGCTGTTTTGAACAGCTGACATGTGCCCATAATAGGCGCGAGCAGAATCGCGATCTGCCCGCACCTATTAACTAGTTTGACAGTGGCATTGAACTACCGCATCCGGCCGTGCTGCCGGAAATGACGTCATCGCTGACCCCCGTCACATGATCGGAGGTCAGCGATGCTTCTCCAATGTAACCATAGAGGTCCTTGTGACCTCTATGGTTACTGATCGCTGGTAGCTGTGAGCACCACCCTGTGGACGGCGCTCACAGCACACCTGCAATTCTGCTACATAGCAGCGAACAGCAGATCGCTGCTATGTAGCAGAGGCGATCGTGCTGTGCCTGCTTCTAGCCTCCCATGGAGGCTATTGAAGCATGGCAAAAGTAAAAAAAAAAGTTACAAAAAATGTGAAAAAAATAAAAAAAATATAAAAGTTTAAATCACCCCCCTTTCGCCCCAATCAAAATAAATCAATAAAAAAAATATCAAATCTACACATATTTGGTATCACCTCGCGCTCAGAATAGCCCTATCTATCAATTTAAAAAAGCATTAACCTGATTGCTAAACAGCGCAGCGAGAAAAAAATTAGAAACGCCAGAATTATGTTTTTTTGGTCGCCGCGACATTGCATTAAAATGCAATAACGGGCGATACAAAGAACGTATCTGCACCAAAATGCTATCATTAAAAACAACATCTCGGCACGCAAAAAATAAGCCCTCAACCGACCCCAGATCATGAAAAATGGAGACGCTACGAGTATTGGAAAATGGCACCATTTTTTTTTTTTTTTTTTTTTTTAGCAAAGTTTGGAATTTTTTTTCACCACTTGGGTAAAAAATAACCTAGTCATGTTTGGTGTCTATGAACTCGTACTGACCTGGAGAATCGTAACATCAGGTCAGTTTTAGCATTTAGTGAACCTAGCAAAAAAGCCAATCAAAAAACAAGTGTGGGATTGCACTTTTTTTGCAATTTCACCGCACTTGGAATTTTTTTGCCGTTTTCTAGTACAAGACATGCTAAAACCAATGATGTCGTTCAAAAGTAGAACTCGTCCCGCAAAAAGTAAGCGCTCACATGGCCAAATTGACGGAAAAATAAAAAAGTTATGGCTCTGGGAAGGAGGGGAGTGAAAAATGAACACGGAAAAACGAAAAATCCCAAGGTCATGAAGGGGTTAATGCTCACTTAGCTTCAGCAACTTACACCAAGTGCACTGTTGTCTGCACCTTTGCTGGTTTGGTATCTGCCTTGCTGGGTCTCTCTGCAATTGCGCATAACAATACCTTTGTCTGATCTCAATGATCTCAATGATCTGATTTCAGGTTCACCTGATTTTTACATTTCTTCTTCTGTGATGAAGAACGTAACCAAACTTCTACTTCCTCTTCCTTCTTATTTTGAAAATGTAACTCAGATTGTTGTTGCTTCAGCTGGACTGCTGGTATGATGTCATGAAACTTGTCTGATTGTCTAACTTGTCTTGTATGATGTCATGAAACTTGAGCGACATGAAGTTCTCATCCATCATTACAGCTCTGCTTATTGTGACCATGTTCATTTCTGGGGGCAGGATTCTATATCCTTTCTGGATTTTACTGTAGTCCACCAGGATACCTTCTTTAGCATGAAATTCCCACATAAAACATTTTTCTTTGGGAATATGTACAAATTCTTTACTTACTATACTTCACTTCATAATATTCTTTTGTTGTGGTTCAGACTTCTTGCTGTTTCATTGCTTAAGCTGAGTTTTCTCAGTGGATTACCTAGTAGTCTGCTTTGAATATAACAATCTGTTATCATTGCTTCTCCACAATACATTGTTGACAAATTTGCATCAAATAGCATCCTTCTTCCTTTTTCACAAAGTATCCTGTTCCTTCTTTCCACGAGTAGTATAGTAAAAAAGGAAAAAGTCAACTCACCTGCTTGGAGATCCGGTGCCTGGAGACCCGTAGTGCCACAGGAGGAAAATTGCGATCAGGTAAAGAAAAATCCAGCACCCAGAAAATCCATAAAAACAATCAATTTAGTAGATCCATAAAAAAACAGAGTATTAAAAAATGTCACAACCCCATTGGGGGGATAAAGGATTGGCAAATGTGTTTCATACTAGCAGGTCTTTAATAGAGATAATTAATATTCGCTAATTAATTTGTCTAATTTTCGCCGAACATAACCGAATGCCATTCATATTGATGGGAGGCAAAAACAAACGCATACATAACACCTTATAATGGCCCCAAATGCTATCAAAACACATCAAATGAGGGTCAGACACCAGGAAAGTGGCCTCAATTCACCCATAGTACTAATTGTAGCATGGCACTGCAGCAATCAGCCAGGCATGAGGTATCGGGGTCTGGAACAGCATTTACAGCTTTCAATTGAAACGTCACAGTAAGACGAGGTAGGTGAGGGATCGGTCTAGTCCTCCTGTACAGGGAGCCCTGATACCACATGCAACAGCTTAACCTGCTTTCATACTCCTTAATAAGCACTCAACTGACCCGAGATCACAAAAACTGGAGATGCTATGGGTTTCGGAAAATTGCGCAATTTTTAATTTTTTTTTAGCAAAGTTTGGAATTTTTTTTACCACTTAGATATAAAAGAAACTGATGCTGCAATCTCAAATGCCAAAGATAAATTTCAAGTTCATATCATTACAATTGAGTTATTTCACAAATTCATTGTCTGATTCCCTTGAACCCCCCATTTTTGGAGGAGGTCATCGATGTAACGACCATACCACCTGATATGGGGGAAAAAACGATTGAGTTCTGAAAAAGTATACAAGTTATCCTTTTTGACATGCCAATATTTGCAATAATGAAGGGAAAAATCCTCCCCTATAGAAGTCTATGTAAATATAATGTTCCTTTAAATGAAAAATAATTATGTTTTAACAAAAAAAACTAAAAAAAACTCATTCATGAGGAATACTGGGACAGAGTTGCACTACATCACAAGAAAGCCATATACAATCGTGTTGCATCTCTGTGCCATCCAGAAAAGAGACAACATGTTTTGGATCCTGAGTGTAACCAGATAATTGTCTGACCAATGGTTGCTAATACAGATCCCCCATAATCCCTATTCCTGCTAAAATTGGACATAAATGTGGAGGAAATGTATTTTTATGAATTTTGGGTAATGAATGATAAATCAGCGTGATGGATAATTGTGTAATAAGATCACTAGATAATTTTTTTACTATAACCCCATGTTGACTCCCTCTTTTAAAAGATTGTCTACTTCCATTTGGAATTTTTATTGCAGTTAAAGCTCAGCTCCTGGTAAACATCAACATTAAGTAAATCATAGTTCATCTGTTTATAGAGGCTTGAGTTTAATAGAACCACTGTCGGATTACTTGATCTTTGTTGTTCTTGAGATGTTTCATGGCTTTTTTCTCTACTCTTGAAATATTGGATAGAGTACATTGTTTCTGGATACGTACAGTGGGGGAAATAAGCATTTGATCCCTTGCTGATTTTGTAAGTTTGCCCACTGACAAAGACTTGAACAGTCTATAATTTTAAGGGCAGGTTAATTTTAACATTGAAAGATAGAATATCAAAAATAAAATCCAGAAAATCAAATTGTCTAAATTGTATACATTTATTTGCATTTTGCATTGAGAAATAAGTATTTGATCCCTCTGGGAAACAAAATGTAATACTTGGTGGCAAAACCCTTGTTGGCAAGCACAGCAGTCAGACGTTTTTGCAGTTGATGATGAGGTTTGCGCACATGTCAGGAGGAATTTTGGTCCACTCCTCTTTGCCGATCATCTCTAAATCATTAAGATTTTGAGGCTGTTGCTTGACAACTTTCAACTCCCTCCATAAGTTTTCTATGGGATTAAGGTCTGGAGACTGGAAGTAATTGATAATGTAAACCTCAGGAAGAACAGGTATATTTTCTTCTATAGAGTAATCAAAATGAACCTGCAGATCATCGTCATTATGTAAATGTTAACTTCCAATTCATGTCCAAGATTGTTTTATGTACATCAAATTCATTAGTTGGTGCAAATGATAAGCCTTTGGGTAATAATCTTATCTGTGTGTCTGTCAAAATATATTTAGAAAGATTGATTCCTGTATGGTGGTTCCTCATTGAACTTTGCTTCCACAGATACATCTCGGCTTTGGAATAAACCATGAGCTCTCTTTCAAATTTTGACTTCTTAATGGTCATTATTTTATCTTCCAAACGCTAAATATTTTCTTTAACAGAGCAATTCCCGATCTCATATTTTTTCCGGGACAGAATATCCTCTTATTGTGCATCTTAAATCCGCTATACCTTTCCTGATGTTTCTTATTCAAGTCTTCAGAAAAAAATTGTAGAAGCAAGATTTTTTTTTTTAGACCTCTTGGAATTATACATTTTTCCCAAAATATGGTTGGAGTGCGGTACAGTCACACCATGTTCTCATTTCTTTGATAAGCAGATTTTCTAATGATCTCATGTGTGTGTCCATCTTATTATGTGACTGCACATGATCTGGTTTGTCCAAACAAAAAAACAGCGGCAGCTTTGCTTCATCTATTAGGTCAATTATCTTCACAAATGTGACATCTTAAATATAAATAGGGAATCCTCTGTATGATTCCAAATTACCCAAAAAAGTAATAGAAATATTTTCTGCACAAATATATCTGTGTATTCAGAGGATATTCCAGCATATGCAAAAGCGGGAAGCATGACAGCATGCTTCTTCCACTTTCACAAAGCGTCAGGTTCCTTCTTTCCATTAGTAATGTAGCAAAACATGAAAAAGAGTCAGCTCACCTGCTTGGAGATCCGGTGCCCAGAGACCAGTAGTGCCACAGTAAAATTGTGATCAGGTTAGGGTTAGGGTTAGGGTTAAAAATCCAGCATTCCGAAATTCCGTAAAAACAATCACTTTATTAGATCCATATAAAACTAAATATTGAAAAATGTCACAACCCCAACGAAGGGATAACGGATTGACAAACGCGTTTCAGCCAGCAGGGCTTTCATAATTGCATGTGTAAAATTGTTGTTTGAACAGCGTCTTATGTCTTATTCTGTGTGAGAAACGTAGTCTTGGTACATCAAGTCTGAGGAAATTAACAACAAATTAAATACAAATGTGTAGTAAAAAGAGTAATTGTAAAGAGATGGCAAAAAAACAGTGTATCTGAAGAAAAGGAAGTAGGGGAAACATTCAATCATAGTGGTAAATTAGATCGTATCTTACATTCATGCCTTGCGGCATTTTGGTTTGTAATACATATATCCACCATGACTCACGATTAAGTAATTTCCTGCGATGGTCTCCTCCTCTGTGTAAACTGTGAGCACGCGCTATACCTAGGATGGAACAAGAAGAGACATCTCCTCCATGATAAATGGAAAAGTGCTTAGTAGCACTTTTGTTCATGGTTGTATGGTAGAGTGCTATGAAATACAATTGCATTTTCCTTAAATCACTTCGTGACTCCTTATTTGTTTATTTAGTTCCATTATCTGCATGCAGAAGGGAACACTTAAACAACAGAATATAACTCCAAGTAAATCGACCTTCTGTGAAATCAAACTGTCCACTTAGGAAGCAACACTGTTTGACAATCAATTTCACATGCTGTTGTGCAAATGGAATAGACAACAGATGGAAATTATTGGCAATTATCAAGACATCCTCAATAAAGGAGTGGTTCTGCAGGTAGGGACCACAGACCGCATCTCAGTACCAATGATTTCTGGCTGATGTTTTGGACACTTTTGAATGTTGGTTGTGCTTTCACACTCATGTTAGTATGAGATGGACTCTACAACCCACCCAAGAGGCTCAAGTAGTGCAGCTCATCCAGGATGGCACATCAATGCGAGCTATGGCAAGAAGGTTTGCTTTGTCTGTCAGCAGAGGCTGGAGGCGCTACCAGGAGGCAAACCAGTACACCAGGAGATGTGGAGGGGCCGTTTGAGGGCTACAGCCCAGCAGCAGGACTGCTTCTTCAGCCTTTGTCCAAGGAGGAACAGGAAGAGCACTGCCAGAGCATGTATCTGCACAAATAGTTAGAAACCATCTCCATGAGGATGGTCTGAGTGCCTGACGTCCACAGATGGGGGTTGTGCTCATGGCCCATTGGCAAATTCACCACTGGTGCGCTGTGCTCTTCACAGATGAAAGCAGGTTCACACTGAGCACATGTGACAGACGTGACAGAGTCTGGAGACACCGTGGAGAGCGATCTGCTGCCTGCAACATCCTTCAGCATGACCAGTTTGTCAGTTTGTCAGTAATGATGTGGGGTGGCATTTCTTTGGAGGGCCGCACAGCCCTCCATGTGCTTTGCAGAGGTAGCCTGACTGCCATTAAGTACCGAGATGAGATCCTCAGACCCCTTGTGAGACCATATGCTTGTGCGGTTGGCCCTGGGTTCCTCCTAATGCAGGACAATGCCAGACCTCATGTGGCTGGAGTGTGTCCGCAGTTCCTGCAAGATGAAGGCATTAAAGCTATGGACTGGCCCGCCCATTCCCCAGACCTGAATCAGATTGAACACATCTTTGACATCATGTCTCGCACCATCCACCAACGTCACATTGCACCACAGACTGTCCAGGAGTTGGGAGATGCTTTAGTCCAGGTTTGGGAGGAGATCCCCCAGGAGATCATCTGCCGCCTCATCAGGAGCATACCCAGGTATTGTAGGGAGGTCATACAGGCACGTGGAGGCCACACACAACTGAGCATCATTTCCTTTCCTTGTGGCATTTCCACTGAAGTTGGATCAGCCTGTAACTTCATTTTCCACTTTGATTTTGAGAATCATTCTAAATCCAGACCGCTGTGAGATATTAGTTGTGATTTACATTGATAATTTTTAGGTTTTATTGTTCTCAACACATTCCACTATGTAATGAATATAGATTTACAACTGGAATATTTCATTCAGTGATATCTAGGATATGGGATTTTAATGTTCCCTTTATTTTTTTGAGCAGTGTACTTCAGAAATATATATTTCAAATTTGTCTGGAACTTCATCTTTGCTGTGAAGCAGACTACTGTATGTCTTGAATCATTGATAAATGTGAGGAAATATCTCTTCTTTCCAGGAGTTTGAGTACTCATTGGACTACAAACATTTGTGTACAAAGTCCTGATTTTCTAGTACTATTCAATTCTTAGGAAAGGATTTTCTAGCCATTTTCCCTTTAAGACAGCTTGTATGTTTAGTTGTCTAATTGTACAGATCGACTGTAACACCATTAGCAAGTTGTTTTTTAACTAACTTTCTTATAGCCTTTGGGTCTCTATGTGCACAACACCTGTGCCATACATGGATATAATTCTTGTGCTGTTCATGTTTAGCAGTGTATACACTTTCCTTGCATTTTAGCTGGTACAGCTCATCTTTGATTTTTCCTTCTGAATCCACATACTGACCATTAGCCAATATTACTTTCTCTGACTTACTTTGGTCCACGTTAGAAAAGAAGCTTCCGTCATGAGTCATATAAAAACTTGCCCCAAAGTCTATACAACATGCATGGTTTGATGTACTTGGATTTATGGCAAATGCAGCCTCAATACTTGAAGTGTCATATTCTTCAGTAATGGATGTTTTAAATCTTTGATTATTATTTTTCTTTCATCTGATTCATTCTAGATTTATAGACTCTGAAGTGAGCCTTTAGGTATGCTGATTTCATGCAGACAAAGCACTGATGTTTCTTTCAAATTATTTTTATTTTTAGCTAGATCTTGGGTTTTTAAAGTGGATTCTGCTTTGAATACCCCACTGCTGCTTACACTTTCTATCTTTCACTTTTACTGACCTACAAGCTTTCCTCTGACATACTCCAATGTAAGCTCATAATCTGGGCACGCATCTAGGGCAGTTACAAGTTTGTCATAGCTTTCTACTAGCCATCTTAGTAGTAGAGCAGCAACATGGAAATCCTTTAGATCTTCCCCAATGCTCTGCAGGCACTTCACAATTTCTAGATTATATCTTATATAATCCTGCATATCTTGGCCCTTATTTAGCTTATACTGATATAGCTTTCTCATGAAATAGAGCTTATTGTGGAGATGTATCCTTTCATGCACTTTCTGAAGCTGTGACCACATTTATTTTACAGATTCATATTTACTAAATTCACAATCTGCTCATCAATCATCTATACTGAAGGAGATGGTGCATTGTGCTTTTTGATCCTTCTCTACCCAGTTCTCTGGTAATGGGTCAGGTCTAGACTCCTGTCTGTATTTCCATGTACCTTCTGTTCAGCAGCATATTTACCTTGAATTTCCAAGGTTCTGGTTAGTCAGATTTGGCATTGAACTCCATCTTCAGCAGCCATCTTTTCCTATTCTTTGTACTGTTCTTTATCTCATCCAGGCTTTTCTCTGGGTCTTTGGGCTTCTGGGCCAATAACCTGATGGCAGTAGATTAATCTCTGTACTGTCCAGCCACTCAACAGTGAATATATAATCAGGAGCAAAGATAAGACAGCATGCAACTCATATTCCTTATAACTTAGAAAGGATTTTACCATATATTCTGTCAGCTTGCAAAGTGAAAGTATACACAGCGAACCCGAACTTCTTGTTTTTCTTTTTTTTTTCCTTTTTTAACAGTGTTTTACGGGCAATATAACACTATTGCTGGATACAGAAACTCATGCATTATTAAACGGTAATAAATAGTAGTTGTTGCAATATATACAATAATAAGCATTATTCCAACAACATGTACAGTAAATAAAGAAGGATACTTCGTTAATTGTATTTTGATCATAAAAACCATCCCACCGCGGCAAGGTGTACCCAATTGGTACGGTCCTATTCTGTTTCTAGTATTAAAACCTTACATTCTGTCAGCCGACCTCAGTGTAGATAAGGGCAGAGCAGGTCAGAGGTCAGACTGTCCTGCCACCTGCCCATGGGAAGCTGTAAAGGTGAAATGCGCAGCTCAAAAGGGAGACCATACCCCTCTTTGTACAAAGTACAAGAAACTACAGCAAAATCACAGAAATTAGCCAAAGCATAAGTTGGTATACATGCAATGTATAAGAGAAAGTTCATATTGTAGCCTTTTCACAGACAAAACCCAAGAAAAAAAAATAAAATGTGCATATACCCTATAGAAAGTAAATAAGCAAATAGTAATAGTACATGTAAGTAATATGGGGGTCTTTCAAGGGGCGTTCATTAACGATTTCCCCTGACCTACTTCCTGTGGACTGACAGCAATGAAACTTGCACAGCTATTAGTCCTTCTCTACATAGGTGCCACCTAGAGACACACACTTCTCCCATATCTTTAAGCAACTGTGCACACCTCGCTTGTAGAAGTTGACAGGTTGATCCAAAAGCCACGCTGTGACTTCGGAAATCAGTCTCATCATCTGAAAAATGCTTGTCCTTCAAAAATAACCTAGTTATTGGAAAGAGGTGGAAGTCCGATGGTGCGAGGTCGGGTGAATAAGGGGGATACGGTAGAATTTCAAAGCCACAGAAGCATGCTTCCATTTGAGCAACATATGAGTTGTGAACTGAACTGGTGCATTGTCTTGTAGAAGGCTGACATCTTTGGTGAGCATGCCACGTCTCTTGGTTTTGATGGCCTCCCGCAATTTCCGCAGCAGTGAAGAATAGTATGCCCCAGTGATCATGGTACCCTTTCCTAGGAAATCCATCAATACTACTCTGTGGTGGTCCCAAAATACTGTGAGTACGACCTTGCTTGCCATGGGTTGGGCATGTGCCTTCTTTGGAGACAGTGAGTCATGATGTTTCCATTACATTGACAGGACTTACTTTAGTCACAGGATCGCAGTGATGGACCCAGCTTTTATCCTGTGTAATCAGTCTGTTGAAAGAGTCCTCTTGGTTTCCATGGCACATTGTTGATAGAGCCTGAGAGCATTCGACTCATTCCTGCTTCTGGAAAGGTATGAGCAGCCGGGGAACACAGCAAGTGGATAACTTATGCATGTGAAGATGGTCTTCGATGATTTTTTCCACAGACCCCACACTAATCTTGACATTTTCGGCTAGGTGGCGAATGGCTATTCGGCAT
This sequence comes from Ranitomeya imitator, assembly GCF_032444005.1. Lineage (NCBI taxonomy): Eukaryota > Metazoa > Chordata > Amphibia > Anura > Dendrobatidae > Ranitomeya > Ranitomeya imitator. The sequence continues at coordinate 208,365,116 of NC_091283.1, read as the reverse complement.
TTTTCCAAAATGGCAACCTACACTTGCTGGATGATGTGTTCATCCATAGCAGAGTGTGATCTTCATGGATTTGGAGCTGTTTGCATTGAAGTTCGACCACATTTGAATTGATGATGCCAGTTCTTGACTACATCATATGATGGGGAATCATCACCATAATCCTCTTTCATCTCATCGAACCTATTTTTTGGTGTGTGACCTTTCAAGTAAAGGAACTTGATGACTGCTCTGTACTCTACTGGGTCCATTATCAAACCTCACACCACTTTAGCACCTGTAAAATCGAGAACATTGTCAGTTCTGAGTTGCAAATTGGCAACTAACCCATAGAGACTTATATCATTACTAGTGTTGAGCGATACCGTCCGATACTTGAAAGTATCGGTATCGGATAGTATCGGCCGATACCCGAAAAATATCGGATATCGCCGATACCGATATCCGATACCAATACAAGTCAATGGGACATCAAGTATCGGAATGTATCCTCATGGATCCCAGGGTCTGAAGGAGAGGAAACTCTCCTTCAGGCCCTGGGATCCATATTAAAGTGTAAAATAAAGAATTAAAATAAAAAATATTGTTATATTCACCTCTCCGGCGGCCCCTGGACATCAGCGGGAGGATCCGGCGTCCGGCACGGCTTCTTTCTTCAAAATGCGCGCCTTCAGGACCTGTGGAATGACGTCCCGGCTTCTGATTGGTCGCGTGCCGCCCATGTGACCGCCACGCGACCAATCAGAAGCCGCGACGTCATTCCTCAGGTCCTAAAAGGCGCTCATTCTAGGACTTTAGCTGAGGAATGACGTCGCGGCTTCTGATTGGTCGCGTGGCGGTCACATGGGCGGCACGCGACCAATCAGAAGCCGGGACGTCATACCACAGGTCCTGAAGGCGCGCATTTTGAAGAAAGAAGCCGCGCCGGACGCCGGATCCTCCCGCTGATGTCCAGGGGCCGCCGGAGAGGTGAATATAACAATATTTTTTATTTTAATTCTTTATTTTACACTTCCGATACCGATACCCGATATCACAAAAATATCGGATCTCGGTATCGGAATTCCGATACCGCAAGTATCGGCCGATACCCGATACTTGCGGTATCGGAATGCTCAACACTAATCATTACCCATGTGCAGTTTCAGCGTCCTGTGATAAATAGAAGTGAGTCAGGGGAGATCTTTAATGAACGCCCCTCGTAGTTAATACTATTTTGATCAAAAAAGCATAAAAGCGATCTCACTGCCAGAAGGTGTACCCAGTCGGAAAAGGGTTTTTTTATGATAGCAGCCAGGTATATTATAAATGTTAAGAGACTTTCATAGAAAATATACTTTAAAGATATGGCTGTGGATCATAAAGAGATATGAGATTTGTCTGGCTTCGTCCCAGACCCAACGCTTCCCAGAGCCATTACAAGGGATTGACAGGTCTTGCCCTATGTACATGTAAGAAGAGGAACCGTGCCGCGAGTATCTTTCTTGCATTGGGTCTGGAACTGTCGGGGCTGTATCCTCTGATGTCCAGGGGAAAGAATAAGAGATCGGACCAATTATTGCAGGTGGAAGCAGGGGGAGTGGCTAAGGTTTTGGGGATGCAGCGCGCACGGAAACAGGCAGACTTGGCAGGAAGGGAACGTGAGTGCTCTGGCCCTCGAGCATAGGGATAATGCAATCCCGCACCCGAGCTTCCCCACCGCTGCTGCTAAAGACTGTTAGAATAGACGTGTGGTATGCTGTTGGTCACCACAATGCTAGGTGCTGAAAGTTCCAGGCTAGCGATTGCCGTGCGCGTGCCGCCGGAGCAAGACCAGGTGCAGGACTTCCGTCTGCGCACCAACTCACCAGTGTATATCATCCGGGCCACGATGGGTTCGGACAGTGTAGTGGCTCCCACTCCTTCAGCCATGACAGTATATTGACTAGGGGGTCAGCGGAAGGTAACGGAGACCAACCGCTGCCGCCAGAAGACAAATCATTGTTACCTGCCGGATCGTATTGGACAAGTGCCTCGCCAGCCATGGCTGGTGGCATGTCCTGCTCTGAGACAACTATGTTGTGATAAACTTCCCACACGATAAGTTAACCCCCAAGAACTGTCAACACCTTTTTCCACTGTTCTTTAACCCCTGCACATTATTCTTATTTTTGAACTGTTTACCTATTCTCTATTTACCTTTTACCTCCCTGTGTGGAGTACTGCAGTGTTAATTAAAATTGTTAACCCTTACTCTGTCTCCGGTCCATCACTGCATTTCGCAACCTGCTCACATTCACACACAGGAGAGACTAGTCAATTACCTGACCTGCAGCTTCAATCAAGCAGCCAGTCTGTGGTTAATGCTACCCGTGGTTTCGGCACCATGAATGGCTTGATAAGCTCCATTTCATTTTGACTAAGTATTTTTAAACAGTTTGCTTTTACTAATTGCATTCACTACAATTAAACCAGTATCAAATCAAAATTGAATCATTTAGGAGAAAACAGTAGGGACTGGAGACTGAGCTAACAAGTGGGCCATTGGTTTGGTTTGGCAGTGCATGGGTTAGAGCAGCTTGCAATGTATTATAATAATATATGCAAGCTGACAAAAAAAGGAAAATCACAACAAATCTTCAATTCTTAATTGGAAACTGACACTTTTATGATGAAAGTTAAAGTGTAGGAACCCCCCCAAAAAACAAGTTTATAAGCTGTGTTGGATATCTGGAGTGCACAATGGACTACCAGTATATTACTTTTTGAAGCATTTTTATTTAGTAACATACCGGTAGTTATTAAGTTGAAGGAAGACTTTAAGTCTATCTAGTTCAATTTGTTTTAATTCTTGTGGCTTTTTGTTCATTACTTTTTACCTTCGCGTGACATCAGTCTTTATGAACTTTTGGAAATTGATCCATTAAACTGTGGAAATATTTCTTTATGAGGCCCATTATTGGAATGTCTATGATTGAGCACTAAGTAATCAATATCATACTACAAATTTCTGAACAGTCACCAAACGTTCAATCCTGCGCAGCCGATCTGTATACTCAATAATTGATTGAATTATATTTAGTTATGGTGGAGCTAATAGTTTACTTATCTCTTTCTTCTTCCTGAAAAGCCAGTTACACATCCCTATAATATTTGATAAATCGATATAAAGTTAAACTGCATAGATGTGTTTTATATCCTTTGTCTCTCCTTATGTTATTTTCCACTTCATTATATTTATTTTACTTTGTCTATTTAACATTGAATTGTTTTATGATACTAAAAAGATGCGACAGTAAAAAAAATATGTATATTGTCCATTTCTCTATACAGTGAAGAGCAAAAGGGTATCAATGTTTTGGACTTTTGACTTTCAGGCTCCATATCTCACCATCCACTACTGCATTGATCATGAGACTATTATCATTTTATAGACAATCATCTTGGCTAACTCATACATAAACTTGACTATTTAGCATATGATTAGTTATGCAGATCTTGTCATGTCACTGCATTGTTACTGTTTTGCTCCTGGTGGTGGAAAAATATTTTTCTTCCTGAATACTACAAATTACAACCTCTTCTCACATCCCCTACAAGCTCAGTTTATTGTTAGGTTGATTCCCAAGAGGTTCGAATCGAGAAGCAGCCATGAAGGTGATTTCCCAAGAAAAGAGAAACAGCATCATCAAGCTCATCGATAGCGGTCTCTTGGCAAAGCAAATTGTCAATCTTCATCATATGAGTGCCATGTCAGTTGGAAGATTACGAAATTAAGTCCATCCATCCACTCAGAAGCCAAAAGGTGGACACCCAGGCAAAATATTAGAGTCAACAAGTCGGCTCATCCCAAGGTCGATCAGTTCTGGCACAACAAACACGGCAGTGGAGGTGGCTCATATGCTTCATAATAGAGAGAACATGGATGTCGGTGCAAGCACTGTGCAACTCAGATTTCACAAGTCTGGAATGGTGGAAAGAAAAAAGGTGAAGAAGCCTCAATTTCAATATTGTCATAAGAAACCTTGGTTTGAGTTTGCAAACAAGTACGAAAAGTGGACATTTATAGATTTTAAACTGGTGATTTGGAAAGATGACACGAAATAAATAGACAAGTCTCTGATAGGTGCCAATAGGGTCTGAAAGAAACAAGGGAAAAAGGGGCTAACGGATTGAGAAATTGAAGGAAATATCCGGTGGAGGAGGCCTGATGATATGGTGTTGTTTCACAGCCAAAGGCATTGGATACTTGACCAGGATCGATGGTGGACTCAATGCGAAGCTATATATGGGTATCCTACATGATGAGTTTCTATATACACTCAAGTACTATGGGTATGAAAAGGACGACATAGTATTCCAACAGGACAACACAAAGCATATGTCAAGATAGGTGAAGAAATGATTCAATGACAATTAAGTGGAGGGGCTGGATTAGCCCCCACACACAACCGAATCAAACACTTGTGGGTAAAATTGAAGAAAAAAGCTGTATACATACCCAAATGAGGCAACCAATATGCACCAACTTTGGGAACGTGTAACAGAGACCTGAGATTAAATTTTGGTTGAAACGTCTGAATCTGATAGAGAGCTGCCCAGAATGATTCATACAGTGTTGAAAGCCAAAGGTAGATTTGCAAATTAACAACATAATCGCGAAACCCGACTATCTCAAAAGTCGGGTCGAGTGAAATCGGCCGATTATGGCGAAAAGTCGGGATCGACCGAAACACGAAACCCAATGCAAGTCAATGGGGCAGCATAGTCGGCAGTGAGTGGGGGCCAGGAAAACACCTAGAGTGCCCATTTTAATGTCAAAACCATCCATTCTTCTTAATGAAGCTTGTCAAACGTAATTTCCCTTATAATAATTGGAAGGCATTTGAAATTGGGGGTCATTTGGCTAAAGTTGTGTGGGGTAGGGCTGGTTCAAGTAATTAGTGGGCCCAGGAAATCTGGACCACGTCACGGCAGTGGAGCAGGGAGAGGTAAGTATTTCAACTTTGCAAGTGCTGTGAACCTGAGCAAGCAGGGGGGGCCCACTTGTTGGCATTGGCACTGGCACAGGGCCCCTCAAAGTACAGCGGTGTGTTTGCACAGCGGGGGCGCCTCTCACCGGCAGCAACACTTTTGCGTACTATGAGAGGCCCTGTGCCAGTGACGTCGGCAACTAGTATTCCTCCCCCCACCTGATGAAGGAACCTGCACTTTCATCTGCACCTTCCTCTTTGTCCCCGTGTAAGGTGGTATGGTATGCGGGAAGAGCAACCTGACTTTCAGCAGGGTCACAATGTTGTTGTGTAGCATGCACGGGGAATGTTGCGTTATGGGTCAATGTACCAGCAGACTCATCTATCACTGGCTGGGCAATGGGCACGATGAAGTGGAAACACAGATATAGGCCCAAAGAATAAAGTGGGCTAAATGCAGTTCAAAATTGGTAACACAGGAATAACCAGGGGGCATTGCAGTGGAGGACAACTGGAATGAGAGGCTGAAACAGAGAGTAGGGCCAAATCAGTAAGTAGTCGAAATGCAGTTCAAAATTGGCAACCGTAGTAAACAGGCGGCACAGCTTTGTTCAGTGGAGGAGAACAGCAAGGAGTGGCAGACACCGATAGTAGGCCCCAACCCAACTAGTAGGCCAAATGCAGTCTAACATTAACAACTACTTAACGAGAGCCTGAAAATGGAATTTCAGGACAGGAAACCAGGAGAACAGCAAGGAGTGGCAGACACCGATAGTAGGCCCCAAACCAACTAGTACGCCAAATGCAGTTGTTCCATTTAACCACAATTTAATGAGAGCCTGAAGATAGAAGCTCAGGAAAGGCAACCTGGGGAACACCTTGGAGTGTAACACACCATCTCTCTCCACCCCATACCCATTTTGTAGGCCTAATGCAGTGTACTTTTCTACAACTACTAAACGAGAGTCGGAAGACCGAAGCAATGGCAAGGAAACCTGGGGAACAGGGATCTGTTTATACCAAGGAAGGTGACGGGCACAAGGGGGCATTCTTTGCGTCTGGAGGAGAGAAGGTTTTTCCACCAACATAGAAGAGGATTCTTTACTGTTAGGGCAGTGAGAATCTGGAATTGCTTGCCTGAGGAGGTGGTGATGGCGAACTCAGTCGAGGGGTTCAAGAGAGGCCTGGATGTCTTCCTGGAGCAGAACAATATTGTATCATACAATTATTAGGTTCTGTAGAAGGACGTAGATCTGGGTATTTATTATGATGGAATATAGGCTGAACTGGATGGACAAATGTCTTTTTTCGGCCTTACTAACTATGTTACTATGTTACTATGTTACTATGTTACCTTGGAGTGTAACACACCATCTCTCTCCACCCCATACCCAATTTGTAGGCCTAATGCAGTGTAGTTTCCAAGAACTACTAAACGAGAGCCGGAAGATCGAAGCTCAGGAAAGGCAACCTGGGGAACACCTTGGAGTGTAACACACCCTCTCTCTACACCCCATACCCAATTTGAAGGCCTAATGCAGCGTAGTTTCCAACAACTACTAAACGAGAGCCGGAAGATCGAAGCTCAGGAAAGGCAACCTGGGGAACACCTTGGAGTGTAACACACCCTCTCTCTACACCCCATACCCAATTTGTAGGCCTAATGCAGCGTAGTTTCCGACAACTACTAAACGAGAGCATGAAGATCGAAGCTCAGGAAAGGCAACCTGGGGAACATCTTGGAGTGTAACACACCCTCTCTCTACACCCCATACCCAATTTGAAGGCTTAATGCAGTGTAGTTTCCAAGAACTACTAAACGAGAGCCGGAAGATCGAAGCTCAGGAAAGGCAACCTGGGGAACACCTTGGAGTGTAACACACCCTCTCTCTACACCCCATACCCAATTTGAAGGCCTAATGCAGCGTAGTTTCCAACAACTACTAAACGAGAGCCGGAAGATCGAAGCTCAGGAAAGGCAACCTGGGGAACACCTTGGAGTGTAACACACCCTCTCTCTACACCCCATACCCAATTTGTAGGCCTAATGCAGCGTAGTTTCCAACAACTACTAAACGAGAGCCGGAAGATCGAAGCTCAGGAAAGGCAACCTGGGGAACACCTTGGAGTGTAACACACCCTCTCTCTACACCCCATACCCAATTTGAAGGCCTAATGAAGTGTCGTTTCCAAGAACTACTAAACGAGAGCCGGAAGATCGAAGCTCAGGAAAGGCAACCTGGGGAACACCTTGGAGTGTAACACACCCTCTCTCTACACCCCATACCCAATTTGTAGGCCTAATGCAGCGTAGTTTCCAACAACTACTAAACGAGAGCCGGAAGATCGAAGCTCAGGAAAGGCAACCTGGGGAACACCTTGGAGTGTAACACACCCTCTCTCTACACCCCATACCCAATTTGTAGGCCTAATGCAGCGTAGTTTCCGACAACTACTAAACGAGAGCATGAAGATCGAAGCTCAGGAAAGGCAACCTGGGGAACACTTTGGAGTGTAACACACCCTCTCTCTACACCCCATACCCAATTTGAAGGCCTAATGCAGCGTAGTTTACAACAACTACTAAACGAGAGGCGGAAGATCGAAGCTCAGGAAAGGCAACCTGGGGAACACCTTGGAGTGTAACAAACCCTCTCTCTACACCCCATACCCAATTTGTAGGCCTAATGCAGCGTAGTTTCCGACAACTACTAAACGAGAGCATGAAGATCGAAGCTCAGGAAAGGCAACCTGGGGAACACCTTGGAGTGTAACACAACCTCTCTCTACACCACGGAAGGGCTGATTCTTAGGAAGGAAGGCTGTTGGAAATAGGCATTGCGCGTCCGAGGGTGATTATATTCTTATTAGGTATATACTCACCCTCGGACGCGCCCTGCTTCTTTATTTGTAATGAATGTTTATTTGCAATGTGGTTTTGACTTACTCTATTATATTTGTAATTAATGATTTTATTATTTTCATTGTTTTACATCTTCTTGGCAATAATATATAGAAGACGCGACAGGACAACACTCGGTGGATGCCATATCTGTGTTTTCAATTTAAAAAACCTTTCAGTTAACTACTTGCAGGAGAAAGTAATTGTAGCTGGTGGCCATTTTTAGTACTGTACCAGATTTTAGTTGTGTGTTTGTTTTTAATGTTAAAATGTCTGCATTTGATATATCACCAGTATTTTCTTTTTTATAAGCAAAATACTTATTTTTTTATTTTATGATGTTGGTTCAAGGGGTACACGGGCAGCAGTAGACAGGTCAGTGGAGGCCTAGTGGAAGGAGGGACCGCAGACAGGCTTCGAAGGCCTAACATAATAAAATGGGCTGGCTGTAGGCAATTTAAAATTGGTTCCAGGGGAACACGGGCAGCAGTAGACAGGTAAGTGGAGGCCTAGTGGAAGGAGGGACCGCAGACAGGCTTCGAAGGCCTAACGTAATAAAATGGGCTGGCTGTAGGCAATTTACAATTGGTTCCATGGGAACACGGGCAGCAGTAGACAGGTCAGTGGAGGCCTAGTGGAAGGAGGGACCGCAGACATGCTTCGAAGGCCTAACGTAATAAAATGGGCTGGCTGTAGGCAATTTACAATTGGTTCCATGGGAACACGGGCAGCAGTAGACAGGTCAGTGGAGGCCTAGTGGAAGGAGGGACCGCAGACATGCTTCGAAGGCCTAACGTAATAAAATGGGCTGGCTGTAGGCAATTTACAATTGGTTCCATGGGAACACGGGCAGCAGTAGACAGGTCAGTGGAGGCCTAGTGGAAGGAGTGACGGCAGACAGGCATCAAAGGCCTAACATAATAACATTGGGCTGTTGGCAATTTAAAATTGGTTCCAGGGGTACACGGGCAACAGTGGTCTGGTCAGTGGAAGTCTAGTGGAAGGAGTGACGGCAGACAGGCTAAGAAGGCCTAACATAACAAAATTGGGCTGGCTGTAGGCAATTTACAATTGGTTCCATGGGAACACGGGCAGCAGTAGACAGGTCAGTGGAGGCCTAGTGGAAGGAGGGACCGCAGACAGGCTTCGAAGGCCTAACATAATAAAATGGGCTGGCTGTAGGCAATTTACAATTGGTTCCTTGGGAACACGGGCAGCAGTAGACAGGTCAGTGGAGGCCTAGTGGAAGGAGTGACGGCAGACAGGCATCAAAGGCCTAACATAATAACATTGGGCTGTTGGCAATTTAAAATTGGTTCCAGGGGTACACGGGCAACAGTGGTCTGGTCAGTGGAAGTCTAGTGGAAGGAGTGACGGCAGACAGGCATCAAAGGCCTAACATAATAACATTGGGCTGTTGGCAATTTAAAATTGGTTCCAGGGGTACACGGGCAACAGTGGTCTGGTCAGTGGAAGTCTAGTGGAAGGAGTGACGGCAGACAGGCTAAGAAGGCCTAACATAACAAAATTGGGCTGGCTGTAGGCAATTTACAATTGGTTCCATGGGAACACGGGCAGCAGTAGACAGGTCAGTGGAGGCCTAGTGGAAGGAGGGACCGCAGACAGGCTTCGAAGGCCTAACATAATAAAATGGGCTGGCTGTAGGCAATTTACAATTGGTTCCATGGGAACACGGGCAGCAGTAGACAGGTCAGTGGAGGCCTAGTGGAAGGAGGGACCGCAGACAGGCTTCGAAGGCCTAACATAATAAAATGGGCTGGCTGTAGGCAATTTACAATTGGTTCCATGGGAACACGGGCAGCAGTAGACAGGTCAGTGGAGGCCTAGTGGAAGGATGGACCGCAGACAGGCTTCGAAGGCCTAACATAATAAAATGGGCTGGCTGTAGGCAATTTACAATTGGTTCCATGGGAACACGGGCAGCAGTAGACAGGTCAGTGGAGGCCTAGTGGAAGAAGTGACGGCAGACAGGCATCAAAGGCCTAACATAATAACATTGGGCTGTTGGCAATTTAAAAATTGGTTCCAGGGGTACACGGGCAACAGTGGTCTGGTCAGTGGAAGTCTAGTGGAAGGAGTGACGGCAGACAGGCATCAAAGGCCTAACATTATAACATTGGGCTGTTGGCAATTTAAAATTGGTTCCAGGGGTACACGGGCAACAGTGGTCTGGTCAGTGGAAGTCTAGTGGAAGGAGTGACGGCAGACAGGCATCAAAGGCCTAACATAATAACATTTGGCTGTTGGCAATTTAAAATTGGTTCCAGGGGTACACGGGCAGCAGTGGTCTGGTCAGTGGAAGTCTAGTGGAAGGAGTGACGGCAGACAGGCTTCGAAGGCCTAACATAACAAAATTGGGCTGGCTGTAGGCACTTTTAAATTGGTTCCAGGGGTACACGGGCAGCAGTGGTCTGGTCAGTGTAGTAGTAGTTGAAAGAACGGACCGCAGACAGGCTTCGAAGGCCTAACATAACAAAAATGTCAAAACAATGGTATTGTCAGTGCCAGGCATTGAAGGATGTCAGCGCATAGACTAAACATTGGTGAAGCTGTGAGAGATAATTTTGCTAGTGGTAGAGCACTGTTTGAGCTGGGGGGGGGAACTGTCTTGTGGCCGGCGGTACAGGCACAGGGCCCCTCATATTACAATGGTGTGTCTGACGTTGGGTGCGCACCACCACCGCCAGAGACACTTTATTGTACTATGAGGGACCCAGTGGCAGTGCCGTCGACCAAAAGCGGGCACACCCACCTCTTCAGACAAACAGCACTCTCACGGGTGCTGGCGCAAAGTGGCGATACCACGGCCCCGTGTGGGGAGTTTGGACATTTTGTTAGGAGTAAACATGTCATATGCTGGACAATCAGGTGCAGAAAATTACGAGATTGGAAAAGTCATTCAGAAGAGTCCACAGTCAAGACCTTTTCATAGGAAAGTTAGGTGTCAGCCGGGCAAGGTGGGGCAAAAGATTTCAAAATCCAGTTGTGGTTCATTTTAATGAAGGTTAGATCATCTACATTTTGGGTAGCCAGACGAGTCCTTTTTTCAGTTAGTATTGAACCTGCAGCACTGAATACTCTTTCTGATAGGACACTAGCTGCCGGGCAAGCAAGCTCCTGCAATGCATATTCTGCCAATTCTGGCCAGGTGTCTAATTTGGATGCCCAGTAATCAAATGGGAATGAAGGTTGAGGGAGAACGTCGATAAGGGATGAAAAATAGTTTGTAACCATACTGGACAAATGTTGTCTCCTGTCACTTTGAATTGATGCTGCAGTACCTGTCCTGTCTGCGGTCATAGCAAAATCACTCCACAACCTGGTCAGAAAACCCCTCTGGCCAACGCCACTTCTGATTTCTGCCCCTCTAACACCTCTGGTCTGCTGGCCCCTGGAGCTCGTGTGAGAACGATCACGGGCGCTGTGTGCAGGGAATGCCAGAAGCAAACGGTCAACAAGAGTTGATTGTTTTGTTGCTAATATTAGTTCCAAGTTCTCATGTGGCATAATATTTTGCAATTTGCCTTTATAGCGAGGATCAAGGAGGCAGGCCAACCAGTAATCGTCATCGTTCATCATTTTTGTAATGCGTGTGTCCCTTTTGAGGATACGCAAGGCATAATCCGCCATGTGCCCCAAAGTTCCAGTTGTCAAATCTGCGGTTGTGCTTGGTTGAGGGGCAGTTGCAGGCAAATCTACGTCACTTGTGTCCCTCAAAAAACCAGAACCCGGCCTTGCCACGCCACCAATTTCCAGTGACCCTGGGAAAGCTTCCTCATTAAAAATATACTCATCCCCATCATCCTCCTCATCCTCCACCTCCTCTTCGCCCGCTACCTCGTCCTGTACACTGCCCTGACCAGACAATGGCTGACTGTCATCAAGGCTTTCCTCTTCCTCTGGTGCAGACGCCTGATCCTTTATGTGCGTCAAACTTTGCATCAGCAGACACATTAGGGGGATGCTCATGCTTATTATGGCGTTGTCTGCACTAACCAGCCGTGTGCATTCCTCAAAACACTGAAGGACTTGACACATGTCTTTAATCTTCGACCACTGCACACCTGACAACTCCATGTCTGCCATCCGACTGCCTGCCCGTGTATGTGTATCCTCCCACAAAAACATAACAGCCCGCCTCTGTTCGCACAGTCTCTGAAGCATGTGCAGTGTTGAGTTCCACCTTGTAACAACGTCTATGATTAGGCGATGCTGGGGAAGGTTCAAAGAACGCTGATAGGTCTGCATACGGCTGGAGTGTACAGGCGAACGGCGGATATGTGCGCAAAGTCCACGCACTTTGAGGGGCAGGTCGGATAACCCCGGATAACTTTTCAGGAAGCACTGCACCACCAGGTTTAAGGTGTGAGCCAGGCAAGGAATGTGTTTCAGTTGGGAAAGGAAGATGGCAGCCATGAAATTCCTTCCGTTATCACTCACTACCTTGCCTGCCTCAAGATCTACAGTGCCCAGCCACGACTGCGTTTCTTGCTGCAAGAACTCGGACAGAACTTCCGCGGTGTGTCTGTTGTCGCCCAAACACTTCATAGCCAATACAGCCTGCTGACGTTTCCCAGTAGCTGCCCCATAATGGGAGACCTGGTGTGCAACAGTGGCAGCTGCGGATGGAGTGGTTGTGCGACTGCGGTCTGTGGACGAGCTCTCGCTTCTGCAGGAGGACGAGGAGGAGGGGGTGCGAACGGCTACAGCCAACTGTTTCCTAGACCGTGGGCTAGGCAGAACTGTCCCAAACTTGCTGTCCCCTGTGGACCCTGAATCCACCACATTTACCCAGTGTGCCGTGATGGACACGTAACGTCCCTGGCCATGCCTACTGGTCCATGCATCTGTTGTCAGGTGCACCTTTGTGCTCACAGATTGCCTGAGTGCATGGACGATGCGCTCTTTAACATGCTGGTGGAGGGCTGGGATGGCTTTTCTGGAAAAAAAGTGTCGACTGGGTAGCTCGTAGCGTGGTACAGCGTAGTCCATCAGGTCTTTGAAAGCTTCGCTTTCAACTAACCGGTAGGGCATCATCTCTAACGAGATTAGTCTAGCTATGTGGGCGTTCAAACCCTGTGTACGCGGATGGGAGGCTAAGTACTTCCTTTTTCTGACCATAGTCTCATGTAGGGTGAGCTGGACTGGAGAGCTGGAGATCGGGGAACTAGCGGGGGTGCCGGTGGACATGGCAGACTGAGAGACGGTGGGAGATGGTATTGTTGCCGCCGGTGCCCTAGATGCAGTGTTTCCTACTACGAAACTGGAGATTCCCTGACCCTGACTGCTTTGGCCTGTCAAAGAAACCTGCACAGATACTGCAGGTGGTGCAGAAAATGGTGGCCCTACACTGCCGGAAGGGATGTTGCGTTGATGACTAGCTTCATTGGCCGAGGGTGCTACAACCTTAAGGGACGTTTGGTAGTTAGTCCAAGCTTGCAAATGCATGGTGGTTAAATGTCTATGCATGCAACTTGTATTGAGACTTTTCAGATTCTGCCCTCTGCTTAAGGTAGTTGAACATTTTTGACAGATTACTTTGTGCTGATCAATTGGATGTTGTTTAAAAAAATGCCAGACTGCACTCTTTCTAGCATCGGATACCTTTTCAGGCATTGCAGACTGAGCTTTAACCGGATGGCCACGCTGTCCTCCAACAGGTTTTGACTTTGCCATGCGTTTTGGCCAAGATACGGGCCCGGCAGATGGAACCTGTTGCGATGTTGATGCCTGCTGCGGCCCCTCCTCCTCCGCTTCAGAACTGCTGCCGCCTGCACCCTGTTCCCCCAATGGCTGCCAATCGGGGTCAAGAACTGGGTCATCTATTACCTCTTCTTGTAGCTCGTGTGCAACTTCGTCTGTGTCACCGTGTCGGTCGGTGGTATAGCGTTCGTGATGGGGCAACATAGTCTCATCAGGGTCTGATTCTTGATCAGCACCCTGCGAGGGCAATGTTGTGGTCTGAGTCAAAGGACCAGCATAGTAGTCTGGCTGTGGCTGTGCGTCAGTGCACTCCATGTCAGATTCAACTTGTAATGGGCATGGACTGTTAACTGCTTCACTTTCTAAGCCAGGGACGGTATGTGTAAAGAGCTCCATGGAGTAACCCGTTGTGTCGCCTGCTGCATTCTTCTCTGTTGTTGTTTTTGCTGAAGAGGACAAGGAAGTGACTTGTCCCTGACCGTGAACATCCACTAACGACGCGCTGCTTTTACTTTTACCAGTTTCACGAGAGGAGGCAAAAGAGCTAGAGGCTGAGTCAGCAAGATAAGCCAAAACTTGCTCTTGATGCTCCGGCTTTAAAAGCGGTTTTCCTACTCCCAGAAAAGGGAGGGTTCGAGGCCTTGTGTAGCCAGACGACGAACCTGGCTCCACAGCTCCAGACTTAGGTGCAATATTTTTTTTCCCACGACCACCTGATGCTCCACCACTACCCTCATTACCAGCTGACAATGAACGCCCCCGGCCACGACCTCTTCCACCAGACTTCCTCATTGTTTTAAAAACGTTACCAAACGAACGGTATTTGTTGCTGTCACACAACTTACACGGTGAGCTATAACTTCAGTATGATTTAGCTACCCCTTTACAGGTGGGTGAGACCACAACGAAAATCAGCCACAATGTTACACACTCTGTTGTTGTTGGCAACAAATGAGATGCCACACACGCAGGACTGTCACTGAAGCGCAAATGTAAATATTTATCTCCCACTGATTTGTGTTTGTTTTTTTTAAAAGGGAGACTTCAGGAAAAAAAAAAAAAAATTATTTTTTACAGAAGAATTTATAAAACAAATAAAATGAAATGATTGTTTCAGGGAGAATTTAGGAAAAAAAAAAAAAAAGGCTTTGTAGGGCCCAGAGGCCAATATTAATCTCCCACCGATTGATTTAGTTATTTTTTTTGGTAGATTTTGGAACCCAAATTAAGCAAAAAAATTAATAGGCTTTCTATGGCCCACAATTGGGGAGAGAGAGAGATGGCACACCCAGGAGTCAAGACTGGCACACAAGCAGAAGGGGCAATATGAATCTCCCACAGATTTTTTTTTTTTTTCAGGGAGACTTTAGAGAAAAAAAAATACAAAAAAAATGATTTTTTTCAGGAATAATTTAGAAACCAAAGAAAATAAAATGATTGTTTCAGGGAGAATTTAGAAAACAAATAAAACAAAAAATAGGCTTTCTAGGGCCCACTGAGTGACAGATGACGCACACAGGAGTCAGGAGTGGCACACAAGCCCAGAGGCCAATATTAATCTCCCACCGATTGATTTAGTGATTTTTTTTGGTAGATTTTGGAACCCAAATCAAGCAAAAAAATTAATAGGCTTTCTATGGCCCACAATTGGGGAGAGAGAGAGAGATGGCACACCCAGGAGTCAAGACTGGCACACAAGCAGAAGGGGCAATATGAATCTCCCACAGATTTTTTTTTTTTTTTTTTTTTCAGGGAGACTTTAGAGAAAAAAAAATCCAAAAAAAATGATTTTTTTCAGGAATAATTTAGAAACCAAAGAAAATAAAATGATTTTTTCAGGGAGAATTTAGAAAACAAATAAAACAAAAAATAGGCTTTCTAGGGCCCACTGAGTGACAGATGACGCACACAGGAGTCAGGAGTGGCACACAAGCCCAGAGGCCAATATTAATCTCCCACTGATTGATTTAGTGATTTTTTTTGGTAGATTTTGGAACCCAAATCAAGCAAAAAAATTAATAGGCTTTCTATGGCCCACAATTGGGGAGAGAGAGAGAGATGGCACACCCAGGAGTCAAGACTGGCACACAAGCAGAAGGGGCAATATGAATCTCCCACAGATTTTTTTTTTTTTTTTTTTTTTTCAGGGAGACTTTAGAGAATAAAAAATACAACAAAAATGATTTTTTTCAGGAATAATTTAGAAACCAAAGAAAATAAAATGATTTTTTTCAGGGAGAATTTAGAAAAAAAATAAAACAAAAAATAGGCTTTCTAGGGCCCACTGAGTGACAGATGACGCACACAGGAGTCAGGAGTGGCACACAAGCCCAGAGGCCAATATTAATCTCCCACTGATTGATTTAGTGATTTTTTTTGGTAGATTTTGGAACCCAAATCAAGCAAAAAAATTAATAGGCTTTCTATGGCCCACTATTTGTGAGAGAGATGGCACGCTCAGGACTGGCACACAAGCCCAGAGGCCAATATTAATCTCCCATTTTTTTTTTTTTCCAGGGAAAATTTATAAACCCAATAAAAAAAATAATAATAAATAGGCTTTCTATGGCCCACTATCTGAGAGAGAGAGATGGCACGCTTAGGACTGGCACACAAGCCCAAAGGCCAATATTAATCTCCCACTGATTGATTGATTAATTTTTTCAGGTAGAATTATGAACCCAAATCAACCAAAAAAATAAATAGGCTTTCTATGGCCCACTATTTGTGAGAGAGATGGCACGCTCAGGACTGGCACACAAGCCCAGAGGCCAATATTAATCTCCCACTTTTTTTTTTTTTCCAGGGAAAATTTATAAACCCAATAAAATAATAAAAAAATAGGCTTTCTATGGCCCACTATCTGAGAGAGAGAGAGATGGCACGCTTAGGACTGGCACACAAGCCCAAAGGCCAATATTAATCTCCCACTGATTGATTTATTGATTTTTTCAGGTAGAATTTAGAACCCAAATCAAGCAAAAAAATTAATAGGCTTTCTATGGCCCACTGAGTGAGAGATGGCACACACAGGAGTAAGGAGTGGCACACAAGCCCTGAGGCCAATATTTTTCTCCCACTGATTGATGTTGTGATTTTTTCTGGTAGATTTTGGAACCCAAATCAAGCAAAAAAATTAATAGGCTTTCTATGGCCCACTGAGTGAGAGATGACACAGACAGGGATGGCACTCTAGCAGAAATGCCAATCTTAATCTCCCACAAAAAAAAAAAAAAAAGGAACTGTCCTTCAATTACTATCTCCCTGCAGTAATCTCAGCCAGGTATGGCAGGCAGCAATAAGGAGTGGACTGATGCACAAATTAAATAAAAAGTGTGGACAAACAAACAAGATAGCTGTGCAGAAAGGAAGGAACAAGAGGATTTGTGCTTTGAAAAAAGCAGTTGGTTTGCACAGTGGCGTACACACAGCAATGCAGCTATCAGGGAGCCTTCTAGGGCAGCCCAATGAGCTACAGCGCTGAGGAAAAAAAAAAAAAAAGGAGCTTCCACTGTCCCTGCACACCGAAGGTGGTGTTGGGCAGTGGAAATCGCTACAGCACAAGCGGTTTTGTGGTTAATGGACCCTGCCTAACGCTATCCCTGCTTCTGACGAAGCGGCAGCAACCTCTCCCTAAGCTCAGATCAGCAGCAGTAAGATGGCGGTCGGCGGGAACGCCCCTTTATAGCCCCTGTGACGCCGCGGACAGCAAGCCAATCACTGCAATGCCCTTCTCTAAGATGGTGGGGACCAGGACCTATGTCATCACGCTGCCCACACTCTGCGTTTACCTTCATTGGCTGAGAAATGGCGCTTTTCGCGTCATTGAAACGCGACTTTGGCGCGAAAGTCGCGTACCGCATGGCCGACCACGCACAGGGGTCGGATCGGGTTTCATGAAACTCGACTTCGCCAAAAGTCGGCGACTTTTGAAAATGTTCGACCCGTTTCGCTCAACCCTAATCATGACCTTTTTTTTGGTCGCTGATCACCCGCTGTCATCGCTGGATCGGCGTGTGTGACGCCGATCCAGCGATGTGTTCATTGGTAACCAGGGTAAATATCGGGTTACTAAGCGCAGGGCCGCACACAGACAGCTCTCCAGCGACCAACGATGCCGAATTCCCCGGGTAACCAGGGTAAACATCGGGTTACTAAGCGCAGGGCCGCGCTTAGTAACCCGATGTTTAACCTGGTTACCATTGTAAAAGTTAAAAAAACAAACAGTACATACTTACATTCCGGAGTCTGTCCCCCGGCGTCAGCTTCCCTGCACTGTGTCAGCGCCGGCCGGCCGTAAAGCAGAGCACAGCGGGGACAGACACCGGAATGTAAGTATGCACTGTTATTTTTTTTTTTACTTTTACAATGGTAACCAGGGTAAACATCGGGTTACTAAGCGAGGCACTGCGCTCAGTAACCCGATGTTTACCCTGGTTACCCGGGGAATTCGGCATCGTTGGTCGCTGGAGAGCTGTCTGTGTGACAGCTCTCCAGCGACCACACAACGACCTAAACAGCGACGCTGCAGCGATCGGCATCGTTGTCTATATCGCTGCAGCGTCGCTAAATGTGACAATACCTTAAGACCACCGGCATCAGGGGCTTATCTACAGCAATCTGGAATGCATTCTGCATTTTGTAATGCTGTACATAAGCCCCTCTCCTCCCCCCCCCCCCCCCCCCCGATGTATCCTGAAAGATAAGAAAACAGGTTATATTGTACTCACCCAAGGGTGATCCCGCTGAGGACCCGGACCGTGACGTCCATCAGACCCGGCCGCCCCTGGGTGAATATAATATAACCTGTTTTTGTTATCTTTCAGGATACATCGGGGGCGGGGGGGGCTTATCTACAGCATTATGGAATTCTGTAGATAAGCCCCTGATGCTGGTGGCCTTAGTTTATAGGCCAATTTTGAGGTGACAGGTTCACTTTAAGTTCAAAACAGAAGTGGATAATGAGATTTGAAACCTGAAAGTCAAAAGGTCAAATCATTACCATTTTCCTCTTCACTGTATATCATCCAGAATGCAAGGACTAAAGGTACCTTCACACATAACGATTTCGTTAAAGATACCGTTGCAACGTCACGCTTTTTGTGACGTAGCAATGATCCCGCTAACTATCTCGTTATGTGTGACAGCGACCAACGATCAGGCCCCTGCTGGGAGATCGTTGGTCGCTGGGGAATGATCAGGACCTTTTTTTGGTCGCTGATCACCCGCTGTTATCGCTGGATCGGCGTGTGTGATGCCGATCCAGCGATGTGTTCACTTGTAACCAGGGTAAACATCGGGTTACTAAGTGCAGGGCTGCGCTTAGTAACCCGATATTTACCCTGGTTACCATTGTAAAAGTAAAAAAAAAAAAAACACTACATACTCACATTCCGATGTCTGTCACGTCCCCCGCTGTCAGCTTCCCTGCACTGACTGTCAGCAACGGCCGTAAAGCAGAGTACAGCGGTGACATCACCGCAGTGCTCTGCTTTACGGCCGGCGCTGACACAGTCAGTGCGGGAAGCTGACGGCAGGGGACGTGACAGATATCGGAATGTGAGTATGTAGTGTTTTTTTTTTTTACTTTTACAATGGTAACCAGGGTAAATATCGGGTTACTAAGCGCGGCCCTGCACTTATTAACCCGATGTTTACCCTGCTTACCCGGGGACTTCGGCATATTTGAAGACAGTTTCAACGATGCCGAAGTCGTTCCCCTGATCGTTGGTCGCTGGACAGAGCTGTCTGTGTGACAGCTCCCCAGGGACCACACAACGACTTACCAACGATCACGGCCAGGTCGTATCGCTGGTCGTGATCGTTGGTAAGTCGTTTAGTGTAACGGTACCTTAAGTTTTCCAGACATTAAAATGTGATATCCCAAGAGATTAATTGAGTACTCTTTGAATAGCTCACTTCTTTCTCATCTTTCTCAACAACATTAATGTGGTCCTTTTTATTAGATCGACACCTCACACTTTTTACAAAAAAAAAAAAATGTGTTGGAACTTTCCCTTTTCAGCCCCTATTACATAATCCTGATTTTTCCAACGCCCCCATGATATGCATTATTGTCTGCAGAATAATTGTGATTCAGTGTACAGGCTATGGAAAGTAGGAAGCGTGATCTTCTTTGATTTATTTGGCAGTATCATCATATCCCCTTGTGAGTTGTGAGAACATTTCTGAAATATTGAGGTTCTTTGGACTCTACTTAGATTCTTAGAGATTTTCTAGCTTACAGGCTTACATCTGAAACTTTCCAAGGTTCAACTTCCTTTTTGAGGTCATGGGAAAGTGAGCTGAGTCCACTCCCGGAACCATCCTTTTGGGACCAAATATTTGACAGAACCAGAACAATATCTCACTCTCAAAACATCAATTAACTCCAATACAAAATCACCACGAACTAGTGTTTATCTCTTGAGAGGCTTTCTAAATGCCAATCTAATCGCCAAAAAGTCTGATTCTGAGGTTGTGGAGAACTGTGGTCAAGGACCCATATCTGGTAGTCCTGCACGTTAACCCAATCTCATTGGTGAAGAGAAGGTTATTAAATCCAAGCTTTCAAAAACTATTCACCTCTTTCCATGTTCTACCTTATGAGATTCACAGGAAATGAATGTCTCACATTTAATTGGCCACAAGGTGGATGATCGCTACCATCTGAAAGTCGAGGGATATCCTCCATTTTTTCACTTTCGTTCCCCCCTCCCTTCTCCCAGAGCCATAACTTTTTTTTTCTATCCAGATAGACATATGAGGGCTTGTTTTTCACGGGACGAGTTGTAATGTTGAATCAAATCATTCATTTTATCATGTGATGCACTGGAAAGCAGGGAAAAAATTCCAAAAGTGTTGAAATAACAAAAAAAAATTTCAATTTCACATTTTTTGGGGGGATGGAGGGGGGGGGGGGCGGTTATTTACCATATTCACTGTGGGGAAAAAATGACCTGGAAATATTATTCTCCATGTCAATACGATTTGGCAGACACCAGACATGTATTTTTTTTTTTATTGAAGTGGTGAAATTTTGTTTAGAAATTCGTAATAAAAAAAACTATTTTTATGTCACCATTTTCGAGACCCGTCAGGCTTTCAATTTTCATCACATAGTGCTGTGGGAGGGCTTATTTTTTGCGCACTGAGCTGATGTCTTTACCGATTTTGGGGTAGATACAATGCTTTGACTGTCTATTAATTGTTAATGGGTCAAAAGGGGCGGGGGTTGATTTTTAACTTTTGTGTTTTCTTTAATTTTTCATATATTGAAGAACAATTTGTACTTTTACTGTATTTAATAGTCCCTTTAGAGGACTTAAAGCTGTGATTTTCTTATCAAGCACTGCTATGTGTGGCTAAAATCACTTCTTTATGAATCCAATGTGTTCTAAAGCCTCTAAATGCCCCGAAAACATATATAACACTATTCTCTTTTTATCACACTAAACTTCTTCACTGCTTTACTGTCACGCACTATCTAGACATTTTCTTCCCTGTTTTATGGCTTTCACTTTCAATCTCTATGGCTGAACCATGAGCAGTGAAATCTTCTCACTATCCAGATTCACCACAAAATGGCTGCTGCATTTCCTACTTCTACTTTTATACAGGCTGTAATAGCCCCTTCTGATTGTCTGTGCTATACCATGTAATGTGATACTTGAAAGGCATTACAGGAAAGGCTTCCTGGCCACACCCGAGGTGGTGCAAACCTTCTTTGACTGATACAAACTGTTAAAGAGCGATGACTATTTTAAGTGGCTTGCACAAAGTGAATCACAAATTGTTCGTATTCAGCAAATTCATAAATATTCAGCTCAAATTCAATTTTCTCATCTGCTATTGATGCAGTAATAATATTTTCTTTCTGGTTGAATCATTTATTCTGTATTATCACATTCATACTTTTTGAGTTTTTTTTAAACCCTTTTAGGGTGGTTTCACACTTGCGTTTTTGTCTGCAGCGTTTTTTACCAAAAAAACGCATGCGTTTTTTTCCCTATATTTAACATTGAAAACGCATGCGTTTTTTGGTGTACGCGTTTGCACGCGTTTGTGAACGCATGCGTTTTTTTACTGCATGCGTTCATTTTCTAAAATGCAACTTGTAGTATTTTGAGGGGCGTTTTTTTTTTTGACAAAAAATGCATTGGAGTCAATGGGGACGCATGCGTTTTTTTGGACATGCGTTTGCATGCGTTTTTTTTGGCACCATTGAATTAACTGTAGATAAGGATGTCTAGACACTGATAAGCCTCCCCCATAGCAGCAGGGTTATAAAAGGAAGGTTGGGAGAAGTTTCTGGTCACTTCTCATCAGACTCCAAAGAAGACAGCACCCTGCCCGGACGCATTGTTGGACAAGACACAGAGCAATGTGAGTATATCCTAGCCAATGCATTCATTTTCAATTTTTTGGATCTACATGTCCTAATTTCTTCAATTTTTTTCTTTCAACACGCATCAGAATGTCTTCTCCGGTTTCTTCGTCTGATGAGGAGTTCCAGCCACGGCAATCAGAAGTGGATCACGTGAGCGAGGTAATTTTTTTGTCCGTCAGCTTGGTAAGTATTGACTGTCACATCGACACATGAGGCAATTTTTTTTTTTAATGTTATAGAGCACTTCAACTGAGGGACAGAGAGGTACTGAGCAGCGGAGTCAAGGTCCAGGTGGAAGACGGCAGCGGGTATGTATACCAGGCAGACTGTCCTTATTGTAATATTCTTTCCTTTTCTGTACCCTTGTTTTTCTTTACATTTTTCTTGTATCATCCTTTTCTGAAAGTTGTCTTTCATATTCCTGCCCTTTCTCATCTTCGTGTCTTATTTTTTCCAAATGTGGTTGAGCAAACTTAAATGATTTTCTTTTAATTTTAGGTTTCACAACGGGACGACGACCGGATTGATAATGACCTGCGGATCAGTCTGGTCCAGGAGCGAGTCCCGTTGTGGGACAGCCGGGATCAACAGCACGCCGTCAATAGTGTTCTCCGTCGTTTGTGGAGTGAGGTGGCCCAAGCGTTGTGGGATGGCTGGGAGAATTCCCCGCCACGGGTCCGTAATGCATTTGGTAAGTATTGCACGGTAGTGTGAAGCAACAGACCTTGGCCATGCTCTCTTGACTGTGTGTGATGAAAGAAACTTTTCGTAGTTTCTGTCATCACACACAGTCACGAGAGCACGGCCAAAAGTCCTTATTCTGACCATTATATTTTATTGTTATTTCACAGTGGACAAAGTAAGGACACGTTGGCGTTCCATGAAGGACCGCTTCAACAAGGACCTGCGTGCAGAGAAGAGTGCAGCTAGTGGTTCCGGAGCAAGGCACCGGCTCTACAAATACCACCGTGTGTTGGCCTTCCTGAGACCGGTCCTTCTCATGAGAACGTAAGTATTTCTCACATGCCTCCGGTTGTATTGCATAGACATAATCTGTCATTTTTAATTCCACAGGATGTACCGTCTTGTTATAGTTTGGTATTAATTTTCTGTTTTCTTTTTTCACAGCACACACTGCACGACTGTCGCCACAGGTTCTGGAGCGGTCCTTCAGCCGGCAGCCACGGACCCGTCCCAGCCATCCAGCAGCGCAGCACCAGGTGGGTCTTCCACACTCACTGGAGACCAGGGGGCTGGCCCATCAGGTCTTCCCCTTTCGCAGTCCTCCTTCGCTGCACCCATTTTTGCGGGCTCATCCCGGCAGCGACAGAGGGCTTCGGATAGGTCCCTCATGCCCGAGTTTTTGCACTTGAGCTCGGTTTTACACGAAGCTATCAAGGCTTTTGGTGACAGAATGGATGTGTCCCATAACCTGTTAGAGTGCCGCATCCAGGATGTCGCCAAAAGCGTTGATCAAGTGAAAGCCGACCTCCAGAGGCCAGCTCATCATTTTTTTAATCAAATCGAACAGGGCATGTCGGAACACCTTAGCCCTGATCTCCAGCTGAGTGTGATGCAGGCCTGCAATGTTGCTTTTGTGCAGGCTATGCAGCAGAGTCAGAGTCGTAATGTGGCGGCATATCCAACTGTGCCGTCACTGTCACAAGTAAACACTATTCCTACCTCTGCTGCATACCACTGCACGGCCACCTCTATTCCCTCTACAGGTGTACTCCACTACAGCGCCAACACGATGACGAGTGCTGTTGGACATCCCACCGCCACCACCGTGACGACCGCTGCTCCGGCTTGGACCTCCTCCACTCACACCACGATGACACAGGACCCTGGCGTGGCTTATCGGCCCGGCACCCTCCCGATGCAGCAGGACCCATCCATGCAATATCGGACCGGCCCACCCCCGATGCAGCAGGACCGAGGCCTGGCATATCGGACCGGACCCACCCCGATGCAGCAGGACCGAGGCCTGGCATATCGGACCGGACCCACCCCGATGCAGCAGGACCGAGGCGTTGCTTTCCGGGCAGGACACCCCCCGATGCAGCAGGACCCATCCATGGCGTATCGCACCGGGCCCCCCATGATGCAGCACGACCAAGCCATACCTTTCCGGACAGGACCCACCCCGATGCAGCCCACCCCGATGCAGCAGGACCCATCCATGGCTTTATGTTCCCCCCCCCCCAACGATGCACCAGGAACCTGGGAGGGTGTTATGTCCCCCCCCCCAACGAGGCTCCAGGATCCTGGGAGGGTTTTTGTTCCCTCCCCCCCCCCAACGAGGCACCAGGACCCAGGCGGGACTTTATCTTTTCCCCCATTGGACTCTGACATTGCCGAGCGCTCCACAATGGAGACTGACTGTTTAATTGTGGAGCCGGGTCCTGACGTGTCTCCCGCCTACACTTTACAACCTAGCCCCAGAAGACTTCCCCCAACCCGGAAAACCCAACGTAAAACTGGCAAAACTCATAAAAAACAAAAAACTTTGATTATTCCTCCCCCATCACCTACCGATGTGTCTCAACCTTCCAGTGTGTCTCAAGCCCCTCATGTTTTAAGCCCCATCCCCGAACTTCCAGACCCTTCAAGTTTTCTTGCCCATTCTCCTGCCACCTCTGCCTCCTCCACGGTGAGCCAGGCTTCAGTTCTGAATACCCCCCAGTTATGTCACTCAACCCCAAGCCGGCGTGGTTCAACCCGGCGCGGTACCAAAAAATAAATTGTTGTTTTTCCTCAATAAAAAAAAAAGATTATTTGCAACAATTATGTTTGGTTTATTGTGTCTTTCACCGCTCTCAATACACACCAATAAAGTTCGTCACACACTTATTCTTTTGGCCTACACATATCTCCAGTAGTATAAAATACCAGACAACATCTATATGTGTTTCTTTAGTATACAGATATGAGTTGGCCAAAAAAATAGCAGTTATTTCCATACTCTTATTTTTAATTTTTAACTAGTGTAGTGTCACTGTCCAAAGAGAAAATGGTGGCAATCAAGTTCAGAACTCAACTGAACCGGTCAGATGTCAAAATAGACACCTGACCTGTTTAGTTGATTACTGACTTGTATATTCACCATATTCTATATAGCACATTATGTGACAATTTTTGTCAAAATGATGGGACAATGGTTGGCACACGCTAACTATCTATCCTCACCTGGGCAGGTGTAAGAAATTTTGAATTCATGATCATGTATATGTTCATCATGAATTCATTATTTCTTACACTTGACTTGACGGGTATAGAGAGCGTGCCAGTCTTGACGCAATGACGTCAAGAAGATTACCAATAAATAAATTTAAATCTGGTTACATTATTATAAGTATGCGTGTTTATATCATTCTTTGTAAACCAAAATAGGGAGTGCAACAGAGGTCAATTATGATTAAAAAAATCTAATTATTACCTCATCAACTATCACCCACTCCTGGTTTTGGATTACAAATTATGATATACATATCTACTGCCCATCTTTGTTCAAACTTTTTTTAGAGAGGAAAAAGACAGGAGACCTGGTGAACACAAAAAAGTTTATTAATTAGAAAAATTTGTATCAGTATTTAATAATTGGTAAACATTAACATACAACAGGACATTTAAACAACATTGTCCTGCCATGAAACCCGTCCAATATCGGACACAAAATAGGCCGCAAATTGGTCCCGCATAAGACCAACGGCTGCAGTTGACCGCATCGGGTGATGCTGAAAATCTGGCAATGGGTGTGAAACTGGTTCATCAAGTTCAATGTGGGGTCGCTCCTTAGCCATTATATAATTGTGTAGAACCACACAGGCTTTGACCACCTCGTCCACAGTTTCCACTTTTAGATTGATGGCTGTTGCAAGAATGCGCCATTTAGCAACCAGAATGCCAAAGCTGCATTCTACGGTTCTTCTGGCCCTGGTTAGTCTGTAGTTGTATATTCTGCGTGTGTGGTCCAAGTCCCTACTAGAATAGAGCTTCAGGAGATTTTCACACATCTGGAAGGCATCATCCCCAACCATAACAAATGGCAGCGGTGGGCCTTGAGTGTTGGGGAGAGGCTGTGGAGGGGGAAAATTAAAATTGTTGTCATATACCCGACGGCCCATATCCGAGCTCTTGAATGTCTGGGAATCATTGCCACGGCCAAAAGCTCCAATGTCCACGGCGATGAAGCAACACTCCGCATCCGCTATTGCCATGAGCACTACCGAAAAATATTTTTTATAATTAAAAAACTCAGATCCGGTTCTGGCAGGTTTAACAATGCGGATGTGCTTCCCGTCCACCGCCCCTAAACAGTTTGGAAAATCACACACGTTCAAAAATGTTTTTGATATTTCCCGCCACATGTCCACGGTGGGTACGGGTATAAACTCCTCACGGAATACATTCCATAACGCACGACAGGTGTCCACAACAATTCCGGACAGGGTTGAGATTCCAAGGCGGTATTGGAAGTGCAGGGAAGATAAACTCTCTCCTGTGGCCAGAAATCTAGAAGAAAAGGAAACAAAAAAAAAAATTAAAATCTGCTCTTAATGGTGTTTTTAAATAAGAAAAAGGTAAAAAAAACAACCCAAAATACATGTCATAACCAAAAATTTGGACTGTCATTGGTTTAGTTTTGGAACGTACCGTAATGTCACTAACAGACGTTCCTCGGGTGGAATTGCTCTACGGAGCCGTGTGTCCTGTCGCCGTATGGAACCTTCTACACGAGACAGTAAATCCCGGAAAGAATCCTGAGACATTCTGGTGTAATCCTGGAATTTCTCCGGGTTGGCATTCAGCTCCGCATAGAGCGTGTGATATGCTCCACGGGTCTCACGCACTTCAATGATGGGGTGCCTCCAAAAACGCCGACGCTGTCTCCTTCTCCATCTTTGGCGGTTTCGGTCTTGCTCCCAAGCAAAAACACAGGCAAGGAAAATCTTGAAGCTGAACTCAAGTTTGAAATAAAAGTTCGCCATTGAAAGATCCATCATGACACCGGAAACAGTAGCAAGCTCTGAAAATTTCTGTTCCCCTAGGGTCTATATATTGATTGCCAATCATGTACGCCCTCTCTATTCCCATTGGTTGTGTCTGGTAACCTTTTTTTTTATTTTTTTTTGTTTTTTTAAAATCCCCCAAAAAACGCAAACGCATACAAAAACGCATGTAAACGCGTGTAAACGCTGCGTTTTTTGACGCACGCGTTAAACGCGTGCGTCAAAAAAACGCAGCGTTTACACGCGTTTACATGCGTTTTTGTACCATGCGTTTTTTTAAAAAAACGCATGCGTTCAAAAACGCAAGTGTGAAACCAGCCTAACCCCTTTCTGCCATTGGACATACTATTCCGTCCATGTGGGGTGGGCCTTACTTCCCAAGACGGATAAGTACGTCCAGCGCAATCGGCCACGCTCACGGGGGGAGCGCGGCCTATCACGGCCGGGTGTCAGCTGCCTATTGCAGCTGACATCCGGCACTATGTGCCAGGAGCGATCACAGACCGCCCCCGGCACATTAACCCCCGGCACACCGCGATCAAACATGATCGCGGTGTGCCGGTGGTATAGGGAAGCATCACGCAGGGAGGGGAGTGCTGTGCAAACTGTCAGATCAGCGATCTGTGATGTCCCCCCCCCCCCCGGGACAAGGTAAAAAAGTAAAAAAAAAAAATTTCCACATGAGTGAAAAAAAAAAAAATTCCTAAATAAAGAAAAAAAAATATTATTCCCATAAATACATTTCTTTATCTAAATAAAAAAACAAACAATAAAAGTACACATATTTAGTATTGCCGCGTCCGTAACGACCCAACCTATAAAACAGTCCCACTAGTTAACGCCTTCAGTAAACACCGTAAGAAAAAAAAACGAGGCAAAAAACAACGCTTTATTATCATACCGCCGAACAATAAGTGGAATAACACGCGATCAAAAGACAGATATAAATAACCATGGTACCGCTGAAAACGTCATCTTGTCCCCGAAAAAAACGAGCTGCCACACAACATCATCAGCAAAAATATAAAAAAGTTATAGCCCTCAGAATAAAGCGATGCAAAAATAATTATTTTTTCTATGAAATAGTTTTTATCTTATAAAAGCGCCAAAACATTAAAAAATGATATAAATGAGGTGTCGCTGTAATCGTACTGACCCGAAGAATAAAACTGCTTTATCAATTTTACCAAACGTGGAACGGTATAAACGCCTCCCCCAAAAGAAATTCATGAATAGCTGGTTTTTGGTCATTCTGCCTCACAAAAATCGGAATAAAAAGCGATCAAAAATGTCACGTGCTCGAAAATGTTACCAATATAAATGTCAACTCGTCGCGCAAAAAACAAGACCTCACATGACTCTGTGGACTCAAATATGGAAAAATTATAGCTCTTAAAATGTGATAACGCAAAAAATATTTTTTGCAATAAAAAGCGTCTTTCAGTGTGTGACGGCTGCCAATCATAAAAATCCGCTAAAAAAACCCGCTATAAAAGTAAATCAAACCCCCCTTCATCACCCACCTAGTTAGGGAAAAATTAAAAAAATGTATTTATTTCCATTTTCCTATTAGGGTTAGGGTTAGGGCTAGGGCTAGGGTTAGGGTTAGAGTTAGGGCTAGGGTTAGGGCTAGGGCTAGGGTTAGGGTTAGGGCTAGGGTTAGGGTTAGGGCTAGTGTTAGGGCTAGGGTTAGGGTTGGGGCTAGGGTTAAGGCTACAGTTAGGGTTGGGGCTAAAGTTAGGGTTAAGGTTTGGATTACATTTACGGTTGGGAATAGGGTTGGGATTAGGGTTAGGGGTGTGTCTGGGTTAGAGGTGTGGTTAGGCTTACCATTGGGATTAGGGTTAGGGGTGTGTTTGGATTAGGGTTTCAGTTATAATTGGGGGGTTTCCACTGTTTAGGAACATCAGGGCTCTACAAACGCGACATGGCGTCCGATCTCAATTCCAGTCAATTCTGCGTTGAAAAAGAAAAAAAACAGTGCTCCTTCCCTTCCGAGCTCTCCCGTGTGCCCAAACAGGGGTTTACTCCAGCATATGGGGTATCAGCGTACTCAGGACAATTTGGACAACAACTTTTGGGGTCCAATTTCTCCTGTTACCCTTGGTAAAATACAAAACTGGGGGCTAAAAAATAATTTTTGTGGGAAAAAAAAAGATTTTTTATTTTCACGGCTCTGCATTATAAACTGTAGTGAAACACTTGGGGCCTCAAAGTTCTCACAACACATCTAGATAAGTTCCTTGGGGGGTCTAGTTTCCAATATGGGGTCACTTGTGAGGGATTTCTACTGTTTAGGTACATTAGGGGCTCTGCAAACGCAATGTGACGCCTGCAGACCATTCAATCTAAGTCTGCATTCCAAATGGCGCTCCTTCCTTTCCGAGCTCTGCCATGCACTCAAACGATGGCTCCCCCCATATATGGGGTATCAGCGTACTCAGGACAAATTGGACAACAACTTTTGGGGTCCAATTTCTTCTCTTACCCTTGGGAAAATAAAAAATTGGGGGCAAAAAGATAATTTTTGTGAAAAAATGATTTTTAATTTTTACGGTTCTGCATTATAAACTTCTGTGAAGCACTTGGGGGGTCAAAGTGCTCACCACACCTCTAGATAAGTTCCTTAGTGGGTCTACTTTCCAAAATGGTGTCACTTGTGGGGGGTTTCAATGTTTAGGCACATCAGGAGCTCTCCAAACCCAACATGGCGACCCATCTCAATTCCAGTCAATTTTGCCTTGAAAAGTCAAATGGCGCTCCTTCGCTTCAGAGCTCTGTCATGAGCCCAAACAGTGGTTTACCCCCACATATGGGCTATTTGTAAAATAAAACAAATTGGAGCTGAAGTAAATGTTTTGTGAAAAAAAGTTAAATGTTCATTTTTATTTAAACATTCAAAAAATTCATGTGAAACACCTGAAGGGTTAATAAACTTCTTGAATGTGGTTTTGAGCACCTTCAGGGGTGCAGTTTTTAGAATGGTGTCACACTTGGGTATTTTCTATCATATAGACCCCTCAAAATGACTTCAAATGAGATGTGGTCCCTAAAAAAATGGTGTTGCAAAAATGAGAAATTGCTGGTCAACTTATAACCCTTATAACTCCCTAACAAAAAAAAATTTTGGTTCCAAAATTGTGCTGATGTAAAGAAGACATGTGGGAAATGTTACTTATTAGGTATTTTGTGTGACATATCTCTGTAATTTAATTGCATAAAAATTTAAATTTGGAAAATTGCGAAATTTTCAAAATTTTCACCAAATTTCAGTTTTTTTCACAAATAAACGCAAGTAATATCAAAGACATTTTACAACTATCATGAAGTACAATATGTCATGAGAAAACAATGTCAGAATCACTGGGATCCGTTGAAGCGTTCCAGAGTTATAACCGCATAAAGGGACAGTGGTCAGAATTGTAAAAATTGGCCCGGTCCATAACGTGCAAACCACCCTTGGGGGTAAATGGGTTAGGCCTCTTTCACACTTCAGTTGTTTGGCGTCAGTCTAAAACCGCCATTTTCCTCAAATAACAGATCCGTCAATTTTTTTTGACGGATCCGTTATTTTCCCATAGACTTGCATTAGCGACGGATTGTGATGGATGGTCGTCCGTTCCATCCGTCATGCGACGGATCCGTCGAAATTTGGCGGACGTTTTCTGAAAATAGACGGACATTGAAACGTTTTTTGTCAACGCCGAAATGGCGGATCGCGACGGATCCGTCGCGTCCGCCATTCCATAGAATGGCCGCCTATGGGCGATGGATCCGCCGCAACCGTTTTTTCAATTGCGCATGCTCCAAGTAACGAAACAGTCAAAAAAATGGATCCGTTAGAACCGTTTTCTCAACAATTGTGACGGATCCGTCAATCCGTCACTATGTCGGTAGTGACTGACGCCAAACAACTGAAGTGTGAAAGAGGCCTTAAGGACTCAGCACTGGCCTTTTTTAAACCTTTAAGGACCAAGTTATTTTTTTCTTTGTTGTATTTTAAAACCATTACTTATTGTTATTCCAGTTTTATTATTATTTTAAATATACTGAAGAATAAGAAAAAAAAAGAAGTAACAACAACAGCATATAAAGAGGAAAAAAAAAGAACAAAACGAAGTAATATCATCTGGTTACAGAACTACAATAGACAGCACAAACTACCGTTACTGGTTTCTGTCTTTACGACGACTTAAGCCTAGAAATCCATATTCTATCATACACAATGGGTGTTTTGCATAGGTCTGAAATTATTTTTTTGGGGGGTGGGTGATAATTTGCTTATTGCTGGGACCTGAAATGACCGGCAGAATTGAGAATGTTTATCCTGTTACAGAATGGCTAGTCTGGACGAATGCTCGACTGTCGCTACTTTAGTTCTCTATGAGGCTGCTGAAAAAAATGAATGGAGCACTCGGCAGCCCTATAGGAAATCAATTGGAGCAGTAGTCGTGTATGCGCACTGATTCTTCTTTCTATTGGGGATAAAAATATCATGTTCTACCGATCCAGTGCAGGTCCAAGCGGTCACATCTTCACCGATCAACAAGTCATCACCTAAAGGAGATAACTTGTTTTTACCGGATAACCCCTTTATTGACTAGTATGCAAAACCCTAGAAAGAGATACAAACTTGAAAGGGGGAAATCCAAGTTTCATCAGGAGTAAAATGGGCTCTTCATTTGTCCTTCCCAAGTGTTTTAGAATTTTGGAAAGGAATAGCGTTTCAAGGCCAACGTGTTCATTTACGTGCAGGTGATGTTAATTTCCACCTAAGTTGAGAACGTTCACCTGAATGTTTATTTGCTCAATATTTATGACGAGTCATTATTGATGGGCAAAAATAAGGGAGGAAAGGGACAGTGGTCCAATGAGAGAACATCATAGGTGGGATAGCGCACCATAGGACCGTAGGATCATAGAATAGCGCACAGTAGGTAGTGGGATTGCCCAAAGAGAGTAGGTGTGAGGGAAGACAAAATACATGATGGAAGAGGAAGGCCATGGCTGGAAGGTTCAGGAGATAGTGTAAGAAGAAGGAGCGGACCACGGGTACCTGTTCTGTGCCGGGTCCGGAACTGTCGGGGCTGTCTCCTCTGTTGTCCGGGGGAAAGCTAATGAGACCGGACAAACATACAGATCTGGGAGCATGGCTAAGCAGCTGCAGACACAGCGAGTGTGGAAGTACTTAGTTGTGGTGGCAACAGACAGTTAGAAGTGAGTTCTCTGGCCCTTGGGCCCTGTCACAGAGTATACCCGCGCCCGCAGATCCCCACGGTGACTAGCAGTGTTTGCCAGGAAAGACGTGCAGGACGCTCGTTGGTCACTTTGAGGCGAGGTGCCAAACGCTCCGGGCTCATGAGTACTACACACACTTTACCTCAGAGAGACTCAGTGTGGGACCGTAAGCTGTGCCCTGATTCCTCCATATACGTCTACCGGTCTACATTGAATCTAGAGAGTGTCAAGGCCTATACCCTCTTGGCTGCTTCAGTAGATGGACTAAAAGCTCAGCGGAAGGTACCAGAAGCCAACAGCTGCTGCCAGAAGACGGATCCTCGTTACCCATAGGACTTCATCAGATCAGTATCGCGTCAGCCCTTGTTGGCGCCATCACCACTTCACAACACCCACGACCTGAGGATCAGCAGATAGGATAAGTTAACCCCACAAGAACTATCCCTACTGTCTTCACTGTTCTTTAACCCTACCCACAATTTCACTATTTAACTGTTTTATTCCCTGTTTAACCCTTTACCTCCCTGCATGGAGTATCCCACTGTTGATTAAAAGCCAGTTAACCCTTGCTCTGTCTCTTTCCTGTAACTGCATCCCGCAACCTGCTCACAATATCAGAGTCAAAGAAACAAAGAAAATGGACTTGAAAATAGGGCGAGAGAAGATGGGGTCAGAAAAAGAATTAGCCAATCTAAGATAGGTAGGGTAGCCAGGGAAAGTTGGGTTAAAGGCGATATCCCCTACTTAAAGGGAATCTGTTGGCAGATTTTTGCTGAGACCCTAATGCCAGCAATGTGTCACTTATTGGGTTGCTCAGTGCAGTTTTGAAATAATCTCTCTTATTTCTCCAGTGGATGCAGCAGTTCTCTGAATGCTGAGCTCTGCATATCCCCACCCACACCAGTGATTGGCAGCTTCCTGTCTACACTGTGTATAGGCAGAAAGCTGCCAATCAATTGTGGGGGTTGGGTTACACACATTAGCTGTACTGTCAGCACGTGACACCTAGTTGTCTAATGATAATCTACTAATTAAATACTTACTGTATTGAAACTACAGCAAGCTGCTGAGCAAGTGTCACGTCACTGGAATCAGGCTCTCTCCCCCTACATCACACTACTACTTATATTCTTTGGATTAATTTTGGCCACAGAGATCAACTTTATTAACAAACAATAACATATAACAATAATATTAAAGGGAATCTGTCACCTACTATTTCGTATGTAAGCTGCGGCCATCGCCATTAGGGGCTTGCCTACAGCATTCTGTAATACTGTAGAAGATAAGCCCCAATGCCAAACGATATGTTTGGCTTAAAGGCAACACAGCTCATCACCCTGAACACACCATCCCCACCGTCAAACATGGTGGTGGCAGTATCATGGTTTGGTCCTGCTTTTCTTCAGCAGGGACAGGGAAGATGGTTAAAATTGATGGGAAGATGGATGGAGCCAAATACAGGACCATTCATGAAGAAAACCTGTTGGAGTCTGCAAAAGACCTGAGACTGGGAAGGAGATTTGTCTTTCAACAAGACAATGATCCCAAACATAAAGCAAAATCTACAATGGAATGGTTCAGAAATAGACGTACACAGGTGTTAGAATGGCCAAGTCAAAGACCAGACCTCAATCCAATCGAGAATCTGTGGAAAGAGCTGAAAACTGCTGTTCACAAACGATCTCCATCAAACCTCACTGAGCTCGAGCTGTTTGCCAAGGAAGAATGGGCAAGAATTTCAGTCTCTCCATGTACAAAACTGAAAGAGACAGACCCCAAGAGACTTGTAATCACAGCAAAAGGTGGTGCAACAAAGTATTAAGTTAAAGGGGCAGAATAATATTGCACGCCCCAATTTTCAGTTTTTGAATTTCCACAAAAATGTAAAATAACCAATAAATTTCATTCAACTTCACAATTGTGTTCCACTTGTTGTTGATTCTTCACCAAAAATGTACATTTGGTATCTTTATGTTTGAAGCATGATATGTGGGAAAAGGTTTAAAAGTCCCAGTGGGCCGAATACTTTTGCAAGGCACTGTATATTTTTAAATTTAAAACACAAAGGAAATGTGTCATCTTTAAGATGACTGCAGACTTGTGAATCCTTACAGTGCGTAGTGTATGTTCTGTTAGAATTTTCCGGCGCCTTGGACGGTAGGTGGCCATAGGTATGTGACATGCATAAGTGTGTCACATGCCAACTAAACATGTGTGGCCTTGTTCAATACAAGTGAATTGAGCGAGGCTGGATACAGTCTAGTTGGAATGTGGATAGAAGTATACAAATCACATACTTGAGGTCACATGATCACTCGCTTCCGGCATCAGCAATGAAGAATCTTGACAGTGTGCACTGCAGACTTGTACCTCAGTCCCGGGCAAACCCTTTTAAGGAGTTAAAAGCTCAGTTCCGTAAGGACAGGATCTCTGGTGATAAGCTGAGCATCATTGGTTTGGTTTATTTGACCTAGAAAATAACTGCTATTGCACTGGGAAGTTTCATGGAGTAGGTGCAGATTCCTAACGGGGTCCTCCGAATAGGGGCAAGTACACTGTACAAAGGAGGACATGGGATGCGCCACATTGGAGGATTCCTACCAGAGTCACTAAACCTGAATGTAGCATGGTAGGAAGAATAAAATGAATATTTAGATGAGGTGAGGGAAAAATATAAGACTTTATGTTGTGCCCAATACTACTCCTACGATAACAGCTCGGGGCATTTTCCAGCCTTTGGCAGAAAGTGATGTGTTGCCAAATTAGACAAAGGAAACATAATGTTCTCTCATGAGAGATTGGCAGAAGAATGAGAGCTTGGCATAGGAGAAGTACCATATATTTTTGTAGTAGAGTGCTCTATAAATAATCTCTTGTTACTGGCAGAGATCAGGGCCTGGCGCTGCCCACACATTTTACAAACACAACTATGGCAGAGTAGGCCACCACGCAGATTTCCTTTCATGAAGATCAAAGTATGTGAAAAAGGAAAAATAGTTTCATTTGCTCAACACGCTTGTTGGCAAAAATAACTTAAGCCGCTTGTACAAACTGGGATAGTCTTTCCATTAACATTGTTATATTGCCCCCATGGTGTATCTATAATGCCCCAATAAGCAGTGCACATAGAGCGTTTCCTTATTTAATGCTAGAGCAACCATTAAAGTTATGCCAGAGTGTCCCTTTAAACAGTCAAAAAGAGCTAATGTCATTATAAGTACCGTAATACCAGTTAAAGGGTGCCCTATAAACAGTGGCAGGTGGAGCTCCATAAACAGTGCTAGC
Organism: Ranitomeya imitator; assembly: GCF_032444005.1. Taxonomy (NCBI): domain Eukaryota; kingdom Metazoa; phylum Chordata; class Amphibia; order Anura; family Dendrobatidae; genus Ranitomeya; species Ranitomeya imitator. The sequence continues at coordinate 208,329,614 of NC_091283.1, read as the reverse complement.
CAGAGTTCCCTTACTAACAATGTGAGTCAGAAGAGCCCCATAAATAACAGCATATCTTCATTGAAAAAATGTACTTGTGGCACCCCAGAGTCCGGTTGCCACGATGATATGGCCTCCCTCTGTAAGGTAATGTCATGCCTGGAAGCGAGAAAAGGTCCCCATGGCAGGTAATACACAGCGTGCATCACAATCCCTGCTCCAGGCCAGAAGGGGGAGCTCTAGACCCTAGTGATGTGTTGTTCGTGAATGATCTGAGATGAAGAGCCAGCTCTTTGATGTGAACGACGGGGGTTGGCACACCACTGGGAGCTGAGACAATTTTTTTTCCCCCTGGTGTTTGCTTAGCTTCTTCCTGCCTGACTGGGGGGCTGGGAGGAGTCTAGGAGGAAACTTAGAGCCGTGTGTACAAGTGGGCAATGATTGGCAATGCTTTGTTGTGACTCGGCTCCTCCCACATGAACACATACATTACGGTGATTGGCTGCTCAGTGTAGTGAGTGCAGTTAGTCACAGAAACTGCGCGAGAAACTCGCGCAGCAAATCCCTGCACTGCCGGTGGCATTCGGGAGCGGAGCATGTATTTCTATGTAGCCGCACGCTCCGGTCCCGAGTGCTGGTGGCTTTGCCGGGACTTGATGCGAGAGACTCGTGAGAGTTTATCGCATTGAACTCGCAAGTGTGTCCCCGGCCTTACATTCAAGTCAGAACAATGACAGCAGGTGGGGGCTTTTTACTTAGTTTTCTGTGGAATTAGACGTTAGGGGAGTATAACTGTGTTTGTTATTTTTAAATAAAAAGATAAAACTGTGTTTTGCTTTATTTCTAATAAGGGACTTTATTCTGGCTGTGTCTTTATTTACCATACAACTTACTGTAGCACTTCTTCCCCGGCATCGATGTGTGTCAGACAGATGACATCCATGTGCGTTCTCCGTGGACACGTGTGCGGGACATTTTGCCGTCCGTGCTGATGGGAAAAATGGACATGTCTACTTGTGGGGCAGATAGACAGACGGTCCGCGGAAACACACTAACATATGCACAGACCCATACATTCGAATGGGTCTCCGTGTGTCTGTGTCTCCGGGACGTGGGAAAACTGTCACCACACATACCGAAGACACATATGTGTGAAAGAGGCCTAAGAAATGTAACTTTGACTTTGCCAGCGGGAAATAAAAAATGTTGTGCGGGCTTGTTTTATTTTATTGGGGTGAAAAATTGAGAAAGTCATAACAAAAAAAATACTTGAGTAAACATCTGAGACTTATATATTAAATATAGGGGTACATATGACGCTTTGATTGCTTCTTAATGCATTTTTTGTGCCACTGTGACCAAACCCCCTCAATTTTGGCATTAAATAAAATGTTATTTTCTTTTATGGTTTTTACAGATCATGTTAATTTTAGATTTAAATAGATTGTACTTTTGTGGACACGGTTATATTTTATTAGGGCTCTTTCACACGTCAGTATCTCTGGTACATGTGATCACAGTTTCCACACGTCCTGGAGACAGTGACACACACCGACCCATTGAAAAGAATGAGTCTGCGCAAATGTCAGTGTGTTTCCACGGACCGTGTGTCGTGGACGACAGCACGGATAACACGGACCCATTTAAGTCAATGAGTCCACGTAACACATACCCCATATGGATTCCATCCGTGCAACATGTATTGGAGCCTGGAAATCAGTGCACAGTTTGCTCTGTTCCCAAGCGCCAGGTGCTGAACGCTGCCCTCATCATGGTTCACCGCACCAGCAGGGGATAATGATGAGAGTAGTAGTCTGCTCCCACTATCTCCACCTGTAAAAATATGGATAAAATACAAAAAATCCTTATATTCACCTCTTTTCAATGTCCTCCACTGTAATCCATGTGACCAATCATGCAGAGGAGTCGGGGAGAATGACACCTGCAGGGAGCGGTCAAAAGCATTACAGGGGAGGGGACGATTAGAACAGGGGAATACATGGATTTTAGAAAATAACACAAGTCAGCAATACAGACTAAGGCCAGTCTCACACGTACACCTCCAGATAATTCCGGTACCAGAGAAATCGGTACCGGAGTTATCTGTGTCCGTGTGCTCATGTGGCACACGTGCAGCAGCCGTGTGCCGCTCGTGTGCTGCCTGAGGACCACACGGACCGTGCAGGAGAGACAGCGCTGTCCCCTGCGTGTGGTGCTGAAGGTAGAATTCATCTCTTCTCCTCTGCAGTGCTCGCTGGAGAGAAGGGATGAAAAATCAAGTTTTTTTTTGTTAAAAGTAAAGTTTGGGGTAGTCTACCGCCTCCCACCCCTCCCCACCCCCGCGCGTCCGCCCGCCCGCTAGCAGAGAAATACTCACCCAGCTCCCGTGATGCCTCCTCTCAGCACCGGCAGCCTGTCCTGTGTGAGCGGTCACGTGGTACCGCTCATTACAGTGATGAATATGCATCTCCACCCCTATGCAGCTGCTCTATATGGGTATACCTTGACGATTGGTGGAGCAGCTTAGTATACTTTTTTTTTGCACAAAAACGTATCAACTAAATACCCTGTTTTTTCTATCTTTTGACTAGCACTTGCTTATTACTGTGTTTTTTTTTACAACAGAGTATTTTTTACCTCACTGTGCTCTTTTGTGTCTTCAGGTTTCTTGGTGGTGTGTGAACAGGTTCCTACAGACTTGTTCATTGTGCAAGTAGCCCATGTGTTTCTGGTTCTATAATTGTTCTCTTGTTTCTACAAGACTAGGGAGTCCACCATTCCTTATGGGTCATTTGCATCAAAGCTGTTCCATCCAACATGTCCTCATGAAAATTCCCTCTCTGAAACCTGCTTATACAGGTACTATACAGATGATCAGGTTTTTAAATACATCAGATAGGGATTATATACATTAGGTAGGACTGCTCTATATGGGTACACCTTGAAGATTGGTGGAGCAGCTTAGTATACATTTTTTTGCAAAAAAAAAGTATCAACTAAATACCGTTTTTTCCATCTTTTGACTAGCACTTGCTTATTACTGTGATTTTTTTTACAACAGAGTATTTTTTACCTCACTGTGCTCTTTTGTGTCTTCAGGTTTCTTGGTGGTGTGTGAACAGGTTCCTACAGACTTGTTCATTGTGCAAGTAGCCCATGTGTTTCTTTTTCTATAATTGTTCTCTTGTTTCTACAAGACTAGGGAGTCCACCACTCCTTATGGGTCATTTGCATCAAAGCTGTTCCATCCAGCAAGTCCACATGAAAATTCCCTCTCTGAACCCTGCTTATACAGGTACAATACAGATGATCAGGTTTTTAAATACATCAGATAGGGATTATATACATTAGGTAGGACTGCTCTATATGGGTATACCTTGACGATTGGTGGATCAGCTTAGTATACATTTTTTTGCAAAAAAAGTATCAACTAAATACCCTGTTTTTTCCATCTTTTGACTAACACTTGCTTATTACTGTGATTTTTTTTACAACAGAGTATTTTTGACCTCGCTGTGCTCTTTTGTGTCTTTATAGTTAAGGGACTGGAGTGATAAAAGTATGAAAAGTAGCGCAATGTGCAAGAAGAGCCGTTTTTTGAGCCAAAAAGAGACGGCTCTTTTTGGTGAACGGAGCCACGTGAGCCAGATCACCAAAAAGAGCCAGACTGTCCATCACTACTAGACCTGACTTCAGAGCTGCTCTCTCTGGTCGGGAGGGGGAGGTAGTGTAGTCTGTCAGAGAGTGAGGGCTCATACTCACTTTTTATTACGTGAAATATGTCCGAGTCTCGCAGGTTAAAACCCGGCTCTGCTGCCGGCACTTGGGAGTGGAGCGTGCAGCTCCATGTATTGCTGTGCGGCCACATGCTCCACTCTGGAGTGCCGGCGGCAGAGCCAGGTATGAACCTGCAAGACTCGGACGTATTTTACGCAACTGAGAAGGAGCCCTTAGTGTGAGGAGAGGGGAGAGAGAGGAGCAGAGACAAGGACTTGGGGGAATTGCAGCTGTGTCAAGGCTGACCCCAGAGCGAAGCGCTGACAAGAAGGATGCCAGAGTCCTTGGCTGTGCGAGTGCTGTATGCCCCGACAGCTGAATCTGGAGGGCAGGCGAATACCCGAAGGCAACACAGCAAACCAAACCAAGAGCCTTGAGCTGACAGTAAAAAGTCAGTGCCCATGATAGGCCGCACTGTCTGCCATACAGGACAAAGCAAACATGCAGGAGAGGGCCACAGTTTAACTACAGGCAGCAGGGACCCGAAAAGGGAGCACAGCAGGAAGGCCTCCAACCCTACCTGGTAGGGTGGACCCCCTGAATGCTTCCAGGCTAGCCGGACTCCTTCTGCCATTGGTAACTGACACCCCTGACTGCACATTCATTTACCAAGAAGTAAAGGTAAAGAAAACTGTACTTTTCTGCGTCTTTTGCTTATTCTCCAATACCCCAATGTTCACGACCACCTGAACCGCCTGTTATATCTGCCCTGGGGCCCCACTCTGCTGCGCTTAGTGAGCAGTGTCCTGTCACTCACTGAGGTCCGGGCCCGCTCGCTGTAGGCGTCATTCTCCCCTGCTCCGAAGCCGGGGAGATGTACCATCTTTGCTGCATCACCATCGGCCCCAGTGGACCTGAACCGCAACGTCGGCCATCCCTTGCCGAACACCATGCATGATGTCACGAATCAATCCCATATAGCTTTCCCCCTTGCATTTTTATTGCACGCCAAGGGCCACAGAGTCAGGTCAAGGCCACTTGACTTCTGCAAAGAACTGTCTGACCCGGTTCCGAGTACCCCATGGCCCTGGTGGGTGTCGTATACTTCTCTGCAATGCAACATCTCTGCATATTGCCAAAAGCAGTGGTGACTCCCCTGTACAGTCAGACAATCTTCCATAGTGAAACAGTCATGAACACAGCACAAGTAGTGTTGAGCATTCCGATACCGCAAGTATCGGGTATCGGCCGATACTTGCGGTATCGGAATTTCCGATACCGAGATCCGATACTTTTGTGATATCGGGTATCGGTATCGGATCAATAGGGATGTGTAAAATAAAGAATTAAAATAAAAAATATAGATATGCTCACCTCTCCGGCGGCCCCTGGACATCACGCTGCTAACCGGGAGGCTTCTTTGTTTAAAATGCGCGCCTTTAGGACCTGCGAATGATGTCCCGGTTTCTGATTGGTCGCGTGCCGCCCATGTGACCGCCACGCGACCAATCAGAAGCCGCGACGTCATTCGCAGGTCCTTAATTCCTAGAATTAGGAGTTTTTGTGAATGAGAATGACGTCACGGCTTCTGATTGGTCGCGTGGCGGTCACATGGGCGGCACGCGACCAATCAGAAGCCGGGACGTCATTCGCAGGTCCTAAAGGCGCGCATTTTAAACAAAGAAGCCTCCCGGTTAGCAGCGTGATGTCCAGGGGCCGCCGGAGAGGTGAGCATATCAATATTTTTTATTTTAATTCTTTATTTTACACATCCCTATGGATCCCAGGGCCTGAAGGAGAGTTTCCTCTCCTTCAGACCCTGGGAACCATGAGAATACCTTCCGATACTTGATGTCCCATTGATTTGTATTGGTATCGGATATCGGTATCGGCGATATCCGATATTTTTCGGGTATCGGCCGATACTATCCGATACCGATACTTTCAAGTATCGGACGGTATCGCTCAACACTAAGCACAAGTCAATTCTCAAAGGTTGCCACCTCACGAGCATGCTCAGTAGGGTGATTTCTGGACTCTGGAACGCCTGTTCGCCGCTTTCTATTGCTAGTTATTATAGCTTTGGCTGGAGAGCCAGCCTCTGGAACGCCTGTTTGGATCTAGGCAAGATGCTGAGAACGATGTATTTGCTGAACAGCTCCCACTGCTGCTGAAGCAGAATGGGAAACCACAGAGGAAGACAAGGCTTGGGATCTACCCTGTGAAGTGGGAAAATCCCGGCACCTAACAGGTGGTTTGTTGTTGTTATTTGAGAAAGCATTCGGAGGATTTATCTAAGACAGTTGCTAGATTTTGGTTGTGTGCTAAATTCCCCTCCATTTCTTACATTGGTTTTACCCCATTCTCCACTCCTCGGTGTTTACCTCGGTTGTTTGTGTGAGTACATTTGTATGAGTGGTATTTTCCTTTATCCCTTTTTGTATTACCTTGTTAGTCTGGTTGGTGTATTACAGTACACTACTACTCCAATCTTCCCTGGGTGAGGGAAGGGTACAGACTGAAGGCACATTCAATAGCTAAGACAAGGTACGTGGCCCTGGCTTCTTCACCATCATAAGTAATCTGAGGAACAGGGTGAGCTAGGATGCCTCTAACATTAGGGACAGGGAAGAAGCTCCTTGTCCCGGGACACCCGACAACAGAGTTGTGACAGATATAGTCCGATGTGACACACTGTTGAAAAGTATGTTCCTGTCCATCACCTACACATCATGATTTACCTAAGGTAGCTTGACACTCTCAAGCCCTCTGCAGTTGATTTGCTAAAGGGAAAGGGTTGTTCAGACTTGGACTTCAAGTCTACAGTCACTTTACAAGGCTGTAAGACTTGTGAATCCTTATAGCACACCCAGTGCACACTGACAGGATTCTCCAGTGTTGGTGTGAGTCATGTGATTCCAAGTAAGCAATTGGCACACTTCTGGCCACTAGATATGTCCAATCTCACTCAATTCACTTTTATTGAGTAAGACCGTGCACATCTAGTTGGCACGTGAGACCGCGCACGTCTAGTTGGCATGTGATCACTTTATGCAAATCGCATACTTGTAGCCTTGCTTCTGCCTGCTCCCGCAGGAAGCACCAGAGGATCCTGACAGCTTGCACTGCGCGCTCTGTGTTATTTCACAAATCAGCTTTCAAATACATTGAGTGCAGACTCATACCCTAAGGCTGGACAATCCCTTTAAGCTGCAAATATTGGACAATTATGTAATGAATAGCATAAGAAGGGGTTTATTGTCTATAAAGTAGAGAGCACTATAAAGCAAAAGATATTAGCAGTACTCCTTGCCTGCAGAGTCCCTGGAAATCTACATGCTTTATGTTGCCCTTCTATGTCCTACCTTAGTATATTCTGCTGCTGCTGTATAAAGAGTAATCCTTGTGAGTGAAAAGAGCCGGTACCTCTGCTACCAGTGTTGTCTGAGGGTAATCTTTTTAGCAAGTCTTCTCTAACGGCTCTCTGACATGCATGCACTGAAAATGGCATGTCTGCCTCCGACATGAGAGAAACAAGTTTCTCCTTGTACTGTGAGTCTAGAAAGGTGCACAGCCAGTATTTCAAGGTTTCACACGAAGGTCTTGGGAAATGCATTTGGACATGAACTCTGCCATGTGTGGCAGACTACAAGAGTCAAACATCCAGTGTCCTCACCAGGATGAACACTAATTATTCTTTCCTCTCAACGCATAGCCTCCTCCTCTTTCTCCTCTTCAGGCCATCCTTTCTGGACAGGCATGAAGCTGAGATTGGGAGTCCCCTCTGTAGCGCAGACCAAAAACTACTCCTCCAATATCCTCCTCCTCCTGTTCCTTGTCATCACCCAATGTGGCCTGAGAATATTGTGTGAGGCTGGGCTGTGTGGTATCAGCCACTGTAAAATCTTGCTCCATAGCTACCTGTTTAGCTTTTAAAGTTACCTCTTTGAGGCAGGAATAGCGGGATAGTTACACTGATAATAGCATCATCAGTGCTCACCATCTTGGTGCAGTACTCAAAGTTGTGAAGGACCTCACATAGGTCAGCGATCCACACTCACTCAGCACTTGTAATGTGTGGGGGCTGAGTGTTACTCTGATGGGCATTTAGAAGCTGGAATTCAGAGACTGCCCTCTGCTACTCACTAAGCCTTGCGAACATATGAAAGGTCGAATTCCAGCATGTGGGCAGGTCACAAATCAGTTGGTGATGAGGCAAATTAAAGCGCTGCTGCAGCAAAGCTAGATCGGCAAAAAGCCTGATATGACTTTTGGAAATATGCGCTGACACGGCGTACCTTGACAAGTAGGTCCATCTAGTCAAGGTTTGTTTTTTTAAAAACTGATGTACAACCAAGTTCAGCATGTGGGCCATGTATGGAACTTGTATAAGCTTGCAAGCTTAAAATCCGCCACCAAGTTAAGCCCATTATCACACACAACCAGACCTGGTTGGCAGTTCAGCGGGGAGAGCCACTGATCGGTCTATTCTTTTTTCCCTTTCAACAGCTCGGCTAAGTTGTGAGTTTATCACCTAAACAGATGAGCTTCAGCAGAACGTGCAGCCGCTTTCTGAGGATTTGCTGCAGACTTCCCAGCTGGGGAGTGATGAGAAGGCTAGTTCCACTGAGGATGAGGAGGAGGAAAGACAGGAAGCTGAATATGAAGAGACTGAAACCCTGTTGGAAGTTGGGCCCGCTATACTAAGTGGGGGTAAGTTGTGTGATGCCCCAGCCTCTGACTCTGTCCCAGACTCCACCAGGTTAACCCAGTGTGCCATCCGAGAAATATAGCATCACTGTCCACTAGAACTTGTCCACATGTCTGTGGTTAGGTGAACCTTCCCTGTGACTGAATTGGCCAGAGCACAGCTGATATTGTGTAACACGTGCTTAAGTAACGTGGGGACGGCACACTGGGACAAAACAGTGGCTGGTGGGAATTGAGTACCATGGGGCTGGCACTGCCAAGAGGTAGCAGAAAGACTCAGTTCCCACAACTCAGTTCCAATGCTAGCAATCTGTCAATGTGTGTGTTTGGCATTTGGGCCTGTGGGTGGATGGGTGGATGCTTTCTGTTAAGTGTCAGGAGCTGCTTTCTGTTAAGTGTCAGGAGCAGGGACAACTGAACGCTATGCTGAGACAATGAACTGGACATGGCTGCTGACTCTTGTATCTGTGCAACTGCATTTTGTGGGCATGAGGCATCAGCGCCTGCTTCATTGACACAGATTGGGAAGGCCGTAGCACAGATGAAGGGGCAGAGGTTTCACCGTTAGACACAGATTTTATACCCAGGCTTTCCACCCACCTACTGGGGTGCTTGGCTGCTAAGTGCTTTTGCATGCTGGTGGTGCTCAGGTTGGCAGTGTTCGTGCCTCTTCTTAGCTTGATTTGGCACATGCTGCAAATTACAATTGTTTTGTCTGAAAGAATTTCAGAAAAAAACTGCCATACAGGGGAACAATGCATCCTTGACATGTTATCTAGCCAAGTGGGGGGGCTCTGTGGAACGGTTGATCGAGTTCTCCCTTTGGTCAAACCACTACCTCTTCTTGCCTGTTCTTGTGCTACAGATCATCCCTCTCTGCAATGCTGTGCTTGCTAGGTGTGCCACTGTGTCTGGTTGGATCAGTGGCCTCATTATCGACCACGTAGTCTTCCAATTCCACAATCTGATCCTTCTTCTGAGTTGCGATTTTAGGCTGACCTGATCGCAACTGTGCATCATGATTATCCTCCACCTCTTCTGACATGAAATGACCTTTCTCCTGGCCATGGGTTCTCAAATGTTTGGGCGTCACTGCACTCCACCTCCTCATGACCCTCTTTAATGGTGCACATTGAGAGGCCTGACAAATTACAAGGGAACATAAACAATTCCTCAGAGTGGCCAGTGATGGAGTCATATGTCTCCTGGGTCTCTTGATGGTGGGAGGTAGGAGGACCAGGTTGAGGATTCAGAAGCCCAGCCTCTTGGTTACTGAGACTGAACTGTGTGGAAGACTTTGTGGTGCTGCTTGTCAACACACTGAAACCTTTGTCTGCCATTCAACCCACAACATCCTCGCACTTGTCTGGGTTTGCCAGTGGCGTAGCCCACAGACCAAATTTTGACAGGAAGCTAGAACAAGATCCAGTCATTATTCTGATCTGTAACATGGCTTTGGCGGGCATCACCACATCCACATCCCTTAACGTCACCATTTCTCTTATTGAATGCATTATTCTTATGAAAGAAATAATTTCTTGGCTTTATTTTTCACAAGTGCCCTCACAGAGGTCTTATGTCCAAATTCACTGCATCTATCAATGTGTGTCAGCTTTATTATACAAGGCAACAGCAGACTCAAGATAAGTAGAGGTAAATAGTCACATTTATGTATCTCAGCAGGCTTTGCGCCAGTCGCACAACTCGTAGATAAAGATACGCTATTTATTAATCCAATTGAAAATTATTTCTCTTTTTAGATTGCCTTGCTGTCACAGCAGCAGCGGACTAATGAAAATTATTGCCACTGCTAAATTGTGACATTTATCTCTACCCAGATTGCACCAGTCGCACAACTGCTAGATAAAGATACGCTATTTATTAAAGCAGTAGAGAATTATTTGACTTTTTAGATCACCTTGCTGACACACTGCACCAGCGGACTAATGAAATTTATTGCCATTGGTAAATTGTGACACTTGCTTATCTCTGAACAGATTGTACCAGTCACACAACTGCTAGATAAAAATACGCTATTTATTTAACCAATATAATTTTTTGTGGATTTTTTTAGATCGCCTTTATGAAACACGCCAATAGCAGACTCAGAGAAATTACTGGTAAATAGTGATGCTTCTGTAGCTCACCAGGTTTTGCTCCAGTCACACAACTGCTAGATAAATATTAGCTATTTAAGCAATAGAAGAGGAATGTTATTTAGCAATCAGCTTTTAAAATGGATGTTACTATATGCTGGTGTGGCACCTCAGGAGTCCAGTTGCCACCGTGGCATTGCTTCCCCCACAAGGAGTAATGTCATGCCTGGAAGCAAGGAGGGGTACCCTTACCAGGTGTCAGTAGGAGAGAAGTAGAGGAGAAATGGGGAGTGGAGCTGTGATTAAACTCACCCCAGAGCTGAGAGCTAGGAACCGGATACCGGAGTCTGTGGGTGCGTGGATACTGAAGTCATGCCAGCTAAATTCGGAGAGCAGGGGACTGTAGGTCTGCTGGCCCGATCTAATACCCAGCAGCACAGCAGCCTACCAGACCCTGGAGCCGACACAAAGGAGCGGCACCTGGGATAGGCTTGAGCTGCCTGCCATGCGGGCAATGGTTAGTTTTTAAAAACAGAGAGACAGTTAGCAGCAGGATGGTGAGCTGTTAGGCAGCAAGGTAAAAAGGAGGACAGTGCAGAAGGAAGGCCCCCATACCTATCTGGCCAGGTGTATCCAAAAATTGCTTCCAGGCTGCCCAGCTCTCCGTTATGATCTGTTACCAGTACCCAGGTCTGTACTATCAACCATCAAGTAAAGGAAAAGAAAACTAAAAAGCTCTTGTGTCATTCAGTGATCTCTTGCACCCTGAGTCCTGCACCTCAAGGTACACGAAGCCTGACATAAACGGGACTGTTAGCCCTGGGGCCCAGCTCCACCTGTGGGGAGCAGAACCATCTCAGTTGCCTCACCATCAGCCCCAGCGGTCTCCTTTAGCAGCGTCAGCCATCCATTGCAGAACACCACAAGTGGTGTCACGTTAAATCCCATATACATATTCCCCATTTTACAGCACAGCCAGGGCCACGGAGTCGGGTCACGGCCCAGTGACTTCCCCAAAGAACTGTCTGACCCGATTCCAAGTACCCGACGGCCCTGGTGGACATGTCACTGGCACTGAGGAATAGTATTTGTCTGTAAAAAAAAATTATAGGCTGCTACAGAGTAATAATATGTAGCTCCCGAAAAATTGGATTTGTATATGCTGGTACTACCTAATATTATTTTCCTCTAAAAAGAGCTGATTTGTATATTATGGTAGTGGACGAAACCCTCCCTATTTCCCCCTAATCCCACAGTCTGTTCTTAATAATAACTACTATACAACACAGTGGAAAATAGCAGCATGTACTTGCAATGATGATAACACCCATGTGCTTGCCTTTTACTCTCCCTCCTATTAAATCTCTCCCTATTCTATCTCCATCTAACAAACAACTAATCTTCACAATTTTTAGCTCTTAACCCCTTCCTGACCCATGACGCCACGTAGGCATCATGAAAGTCGGTGCCAATCCGACACATGATGCCTATGTGGCGTCATGGAAAGATCGCGTCCCTGCAGATCGGGTGAAAGGATTAACTCCAATTTCACCCGATCTGCAGGGACAGGGGGAGTGGTACTTCAGCCCAGGGGGGGTGGCTTCACCCCCCCATGGCTACGATCGCTCTGATTGGCTGTTGAAAGTGAAACTGCCAATCAGAGCAATTTGTAAAATTTCACCTAAAAAACTGGTGAAATATTACAATCCAACCATGGCCGATGCTGCAATATCATCGGCCATGGCTGGAAACACTGATGTGCCCCCCCCCCACCCCACTGATCACCCCCCAAAGCCACCAATCTGTGGTCCGCTCCCCTCCGTCCTGTGCTCCGCTCCCCCGTCCTCTTGTCCGCTCCCCTGTGCTCCTTTTCCACCCCCCGTGCTCCGACGCCCCCCATGCCCCGATCTCCCCCTTTTATACTTACCGAGGCTCCCGGTGTTCGTCCGTCTTCTCCATGGGCGCCGCCATCTTCCAAAATGGCGGGCGCATGCACAGTGCGCCCGCCGAATCTGCCGGCCGGCAGATTGGTTCCATGTACATTTTGATCACTGTGATAAAACCTATCACAGTGATCAAAAAAAAAAAAAAAAAGTTAATGAACCCCCCCTGTATCACCCCCATAGGTAGGAACAATAATAAAATAAAGAAAAAAAATTTTTTTCCACTACAGTTAGAACTAGGGTTAGGGTTAGGGAATGTGCACACGTATTCTGGTCATCTGCGGATTTTTCCACAGCGGTTTTTATAAATCCACAGTGCAAAACTGCTGCGGATTTATCACGGTTTTTCTGCAGATTTCACTGCGGTTTTCTATTGGAGCAGTTGTAAAACCGCTGTGGAATCAGCAGAAAGAAGTGAAATGTGCGGAATGTAAACCGCTGCGTTTCCGCGCAGTTTTTTTCCGCAGCATGTGCGCAGCGTTTTTTTGTAAACTCATGGGAAAATGCTGCGGACCTGCAGCGGCGGAAACGCTGTGGATCCGCAGCGTTTTCCACATAGTGTGCACATACCCTTAGAATTAGGCTATGTGCACACGGTGTGGATTTGGCTGCGGATCCGAAGCGGATTTGGCTGCGGATCTGCAGCGGATTGGCCGCTGCGGATTCGTAGCAGTTGTCCATCAGCTTTACAGTTCCATGTAAACCTATGGAAAACCAAATCCGCTGTGCCCATGGTGCGGAAAATACCGCGTGGGAACGCTGTGTTGTATTTTCCGCAGCATGTCAATTCTTTGTGCATATTCTGCAGCATTTTACACCTGTTCCTCAATAGGAATCCGCAGGTGAAATCTGCACAAAAAACACTGGAAATCCACGGTAAATCCGCAGGTAAAACGCAGTGCCTTTTACCCGCGGATTTTTCAAAAATGGTGCATGAAAAATCTCACACGAATCCGCAACGTGGGCACATAGCCTTAGGGTTAGGGTTGGAATTAGAGTTAGGGTTGGAATTAGGGCTAGGGTTAAGATTAGGCTTGTGGTTAGGGTTATGGTTAGGGGTGTGTTGGGGTTAAGGTTGTGGTTAGGGGTGTGTTGGGGTTAGGGTTTGGATTAGGGTTAGGATTATGTTAAGGGTTGGGATTAGGGTTAGGGGTGTGTTGGGGTTAGGGCTGTGGTTAGGGGTGTGTTGGGGTTAGGGTTGTGATAAGGGTTATGGCTAGAGTTGAGATTAGGGTAAGGGGTGTGTTGGGGTTTGTGTTGGAGTTAGAATTGAGGGGTTTCCACTGTTTAGGCACATCAGGGGTCTCCAAACGCAACATGGCGCCACCATTGAATCCAGCCAATCTTGCGTTCAAAAAGTCAAATGCTGCTCCCTCCCCTCCAAGCCCCGACATGCGCCAAAACAGTGGTTTACCCCCACATATGGGGTACCAGCATACTCGGGACAAACTGGGCAACAACAATTGCGGTCCAATTTCTCCTGATACCCTTGTGAAAATAAAAAACTGCTTACTAAAACATTATTTTTGAGGAAAGAAAAATTATTTTTTTTATTTTCACGGCTCTGCGTTATATACTTCTGTGAAGCACTTGGGGGTTCAAAGTGCTCACCACATATCTAGATAAGTTCCTTTGGGGGTCTAGTTTCCAAAATAGGGTTACTTGTGGGGAGTTTTACTGTTTAGGCACATCAGGGGCTCTGCAAATGCAACGTGACGCCCGCAGACCATTCCATCAAGGTCTGCATTTCAAAATGCCACTACTTCCCTTCCGAGCCCTGATGTGTGCCCAATCAGTAGTTTACCCCCACATATGGGGTATCAGCGTACTCAGGACAAACTGGGCAACAATTATTGGGGTCCAATTTCTCCTGTTACCCTTGTGAAAATAAAAAAATGCTTGCTAAAACATCATTTTGAGTAAAGAAAAATTATTTTTTTATTTTCACGGCTCTGCGTTGTAAACTTCTGTGAAGCACTTGGGGGTTCAAAGTGCTCACCACATATCAAGATAAGTTCCTTGGGGGGTCTAGTTTTCAAAATGGGTTCACTTGTGGGGGGTTTCTACTGTTTAGGCACATCAGTGGCTCTGCAAACGTAACATGATGCCTGCAGACCATTCCATCAAAGTCTGCATTCCAAAACATCACTACTTCCCTTCTGAGCCCCGACGTGTGCCCAAACAGTGGTTTCCCCCCACATATGGGGTATCAAATAATTTTTGAGGAAAGAAAAATGATTTTTTTATTTTCACAGCTCTGCGTTATAAACTTCTGTGAAGCACTTGGGGGTTTAAAGTGGTCACCGCACATCTAGGTTAGTTCCATGGGAGGTCTAGTTTCCAAAATGGGGTCACATGTGGGGGAGCTCAAATGTTTAGGCACACAGGGGCTCTCCGAACGCGACATGGTGTCAGCTAATGATTGGAGCTAATTTTTCATTCAAAAAGTCAAATGGCGCTCCTTCCCTTCCGAGCCCTGTTGTGCGCCCAAACAGTAGTTTCCCCCCCCCCCCCACATATGGGATGGGGTATCGGCATACTCAAATGGCGCTCCTTCCCTTCCAGGCCCGGCCGTGTGCCCAAATAGTGGTTTACCCCCACAAGTGAGGTATCACTGTACTCAGGAGAAATTGCCCAATAAATTTTAGGATCCATTTTATCCTGTTGCCCATGTGGAAATGAACAAATTGAGGCCAAAATAATTTTTTTGTGAAAAAAAAGTACTTTTTCACTGTTAAGGATCAATTTGTGAAGCACCTGGGGGTTCAATGTGCTCACTATGCATCTAGATAAGTTCCTTGGGGGGTCTAGTTTCCAAAATAGGGTCACATGTGTGGGAGCTCCAATGTTTAGGCACACAGGGGCTCTCCAAACGCGACATGGAGACCACTAACGATTGGAGCTAATTTTTCATTCAAAAAGTCAAATGGCGCTCCTTCCCTTCCGAGCCCTGTCGTGTGCCCAAACAGTGGTTTACCCCCACATATGAGGTATCAGTGTACTCAGGAGAAATTGGCCAATACATTTTAGGATCTATCTTATCCTGTTGCCCATGTGGAAATGAACAAATTGAGGCTAAAAGAATTTTTTTGTGAAAAAAAAGTACTTTTTCATTTTTACGGATCAATTTGTGAAGCACCTGGGGCTTCAAAGTGCTCTCTATGCATCTAGATAAATTCCTTGGGGGGGTCTAGTTTCCAAAATGGGGTCACATGTGGGGGAGCTCCAATGTTTAGGCTTTCAGGGGCTTTCCAAACGCGACATGGTGTCCGCTAACGATGGGAGCTAATTTTTCATTCAAAAGTCAAACGGCGCTCCTTCCCTTCCGAGCTTTTCCGTGTGCACAAACAGTGGTTTGTGACCACATATGAGGTATCGGTGTACTCAGGAGAAATTGCCCAACACATTTTAGGATCCATTTTATCCTGTTGCCCATGTGGAAATGAACAAATTGAGGCTAAAATAATTTTTTTGTGAAAAAAGAGTACTTTTTCATTTTTACGGATCAATTTATGAAGCACCTGGGGGTTCAAAGTGCTCACTATGCATCTAGATAAGTTCCTTGGGGGGTCTAGTTTCCAAAATGGGGGTCACTTGTGGGGGAGCTCCAATGTTTAGGCACACAGGGGCTCTCCAAACACGACCTGGTGTCCGCTAAAGATTGGAGCCAATTTTTCATTGAAAAAGTCAAATGGCGCTCCTTCCCTTCCGAGCCCTGTCGTGCGCCCAAACAGTAGTCCCCCCCCCCCACATATGGGTTATCGGCATACTCAGGACAAATTGTACAATAACTTTTGGGGTCCAGTTTCTCTTTTTACCCTTGGGAAAATAAAAAAATTGTTGCTAAAATATCATTTTTGTGACTAAAAAGTTAAATGTTCATTTTTTCCTTCCATGTTGCTTCTGCTGCTGTGAAGCACCTGAAGGGTTAATAAACTTCTTGAATGTGGTTTTGAGCACCTTGAGGGGTGCATTTTTTAGAATGGTGTCACATTTGGGTATTTTCAGCCATATAGACCCCTCAAACTGACTTCAAATGTGAGGTGGTCCCTAAAAAAAATGGTTTTGTAAATTTCGTTGTAAAAATTACAAATTGCTGGTCAAATTTTAACCCTTATAACTTCCCAGCAAAAAAAGTATTGTTTCCAAAATTGTGCTGATGTAAAGTAGACATGAGGGAAATGTTATTTATTAACTATTTTGTGTCACATAACTCTCTGGTTTAACGGAATAAAAATTCAAAATTTGAAAATTGCAAAATTTTCAAAATTTTAGCCAAATTTCCATTTTTTTCACAAATAAACGCAAAAATTATTGACCTAAATTTACCACTAACATCAAGCCCAATAAGTCACGACAAAACAATCTCAGAACCATTAGGATCCGTTGAAGCGTTCCCGAGTTATTACCACATAAAGGGACATTGGTCAGAATTGCAAAAAACGGCCAGGTCATTAAGGTCAAAATAGGCTGGGTCATGAAGGGGTTAAAAGAGCTTTTTGTAATGAATAACTCTACCTATATGCTACTATCACTTTCCCTATGCTCATACTATGCTCTCCCTATGCTGTTTCCGGCTGCAATGTGCGCAAGATGGCGCCGGCAGCCTCTAAATATCCCCTATGACGCTGTAAGTACAGCCATCAAAGTAATGCAACACCAAAGATGGCGCCAGCATTAATGTGATTGGCAAGCCAGCCCACCATATTCATTGGCTGCTAATAAAGCGCCAAACATGCTGTGCGGGTCACTCGAATATACCGAGGCGAATATCAAATTACTCACCGAGTAACGAATAACTCGAATAGCATTCTATTCGTGAGAGTAATGAATAGTGCTGAATGTATTCGCTCATCACTAGTCATTACATCCATACTTAGGTCTGTGTGCATGTTCAAGGAGGACAGGAACTAAACAGATGCACACCTATCAGAGGACTATTGTGCTATACAGCTCTGGAAAACATTAAGAGACCACTGCAACATGTTCAGTTTGTCCGATTTTTCTCTTTATAGGTATATTTTTGAGTAAAATGTAAATTGTTCTTTTATTCTAGAAACTTCTGACAACATGTCTTCGAATTTCCAAGCAATAAATTTTGTATTTTTTTTCTGACAAAGAAAAATGGTCAAAATAAAAAAAAACAAAAAAAAAACGGTGCTTTCAGACCTCAAATAATGCAAAGAAAACAAGTTCATAATCATTTACAAACAACAATACTAATGTTTTAACTCTGGAAAAGTTCAGAAATCAATATTTTGTGGAATAACCATGATTTTTAATCACAGCTTTCATGCGTCTTGGCATGCTTTCCACCAGTCTTTCACATTGCTTCTGGGGCAAAAATGTAAGCAGTTCTTCTTTGTTTGATGGCTTGTGACTATCCATCATCCTCTTGATTACATTCCAGAGGGTTTCACTGGAGTTCAGGTCTGGAGATTGGGCTGCCCATGACAGGGATTTGATGTGGCGGTCTCTTAATTTTTTCCAGAGCTGTATGTGGTGATCTCAGGACCCAGACCCCCAAAGTTCTGCGGGTAATACAAGTGCCTGTTAAATATGAAAAATCAGGAGAAAATTTTAGTTACACTTTAACATTTCATGGATTGACAAAGCAATCATACCAGTAATTGGCATTTGTAATGAAAATCATTTTCTGAGATCTATACCAGTTGTTTTTTAATGGGGCTGTGTTCATTTTAGAGGTGCTGAAGGAGATTTCTGAATCAAAAGCTCTGGGCAGCGCAGGCTCTGTCCAGCCACTAAGGTTAGGATGGCTGGGACCTGCAGTGCCATCCAGTCTGACAGTGTGGGTGTGAGTTGCCCAGCTGAAGTTATCAGCTCATTGCTTCAACCAATTGGAGAGCACCACACCCTAATAAAGTTCCCAGCTTACTGCTGGAAGCTGCCAGATATATTATTGTGTTCCTCTGGTTTAGGCCTGTCTGTGCAGTATCTATGTAGTGTATTTGTTTCTAGGCTTGACCTCTGATTATTCTTGCATCTTCTGATTTTGTACTTTTCCTGCCCTCCTGGTTCTGACCTAGATACCTGCCCACTTCTGAAAGCCTGCACCACTGTACAGCAGCCTATTTCCAGGCCCCAAATCAGGGGCCCCTGTTTGTATCCAGATTTCTGCACAGATGTTAAAAGGTGAAGTCCAGGGAAGCTCCAGGAACTGGTAAGCACTGCACTGTGGTTTGTGCTAAGCCTGTCTGTGATAGCCATTTTAAAGCTGCCAGGTGACCACTGACAAAGCAATATTAAAATAGATGTAAAAAAAGACATGGATGGTATATCCTAAACTGATACATTGATCTATTGCAGCTATGCAAAGTGTACAAAACTGAACACAAGGTTCTTAGTTAACATTATGATCAGAATGTAAAAAGTACACTGCCACGCCACGGTGAACCATTTAGTTGTTCCATTACTTTAAAAGTGGTTCATTGTGATGTGACAGAGGTTTCATACAGTTTGATCAGAATGTTAAAGGGAACCTGTCATGTGAACAAAAGCTATTAACCGCAGATATGGGGTTATGAGTCGCCCACCAGGGAATGGGGATACTCGGTAACAAGTCCGGTCGCAATTAAAGGGTGGCTGCGAGCTGGTCCGTGGCCCTGGGTGCTCAAATAAAAGGGGAAAGGTCTTTTAAGGGATTTGGAATAAAGTTTGTGTTTGTGGTGCCACCTGTGGTTCTCGGTCAAAGGGGACCGACGCTACTTAAAGGCATCCTCTGGGGTGATGTTACTGCAGCACAGATGGTGACGCTTCCCACAGGTGAAGCAGGGTCCCCAGGGCTCCTGGTGTACTGGGAAGAGATGGTGTATGCCAGCAAATAAATGGAGGAAACAGAGTTGTAATGTCTTTACCTGGTTTACTGTTGGCAGCAGTCTGCAGTATATAGCAAAGCAAAAAACAAAAAAAATCTGCATAGAGTGTAAATCTAGCAGATAATACCACTAACAATTATAGAAGAAAAGGACAAAGTGGAAAATAAAACATAACTTTTAATACTCAAAAGTAGCTAAAACCAGTCACCCAAGTGAACATTTAATACGGGACCATGTCACCACCATATAAAATGGACATAGAAAGATGACAGGTCCTACACAGGATTAAAAGTTTCCAGCAATATATGTGGAATCAATCCGGGATAAAGTATCCAAAAGAAGCTGTTCAATGTGTGTAAGACAGCAACTAACTCTATACCACCAGACGCATATAAACACTGCACTCTCCCTGTATTGTCCCGACGCGTTTCTTCCAAGCTCAAGTCATCAGGGGACTCGCTTGTATGAGGAGATTAAGTGCAATTAACAGAGGGACAAAAAGTCCTGCCCCCCTCTATGCTGTCCTGCCAAGGACATATGTTTACAGGGGTAGATGTGGACTGCCCTTGTAAGGGCGGGAGCTTGGGGGATAGTTTATCGTAGCCCCATAGGGATTGACATAGGGACTGTCATCTCTTCATGGTCCGGATGTCTGCTTGACTAAAAGAATATCCGGCGCTCCCCTGCCTGCCCATGGAATTGGTGAGACCATTCCTGTTTATTTATTAGCACAGTAAGCATATTTTACAGTACATGCTGATTACTGTTTATTGTGTTTATATGCGTCTGGTGGTATAGAGTTAGTTGCTGTCTTACACACATTGAACAGCTTCTTTTGGATACTTTATCCCGGATTGATTCCACATATATTGCTGGAAACTTTTAATCCTGTGTAGGACCTGTCATCTTTCTATGTCCATTTTATATGGTGGTGACATGGTCCCGTATTAAATGTTCACTTGGGTGACTGGTTTTAGCTACTTTTGAGTATTAAAAGTTATGTTTTATTTTCCACTTTGTGCTTTTCTTCCAGCAGTCTGCAGTCCAGGGTGCCAGCAACATGTGTTAATATGGTCTGGCCGGCCTGGAGGCAAAGTTTGATCACTCTTCCAGGTGAGTTCTGTAAGCCTTCCTACTCATGCTCGTATGTGAGGTCCTTGCTGCCTGTGGCTTGCTGACAAAGTCCTATCTCTCATGTCCTGGAACAGTTTCCTGTATTGTGGGCAGTGCAAGCCTTTTTATGGGGTCTCTATCATGACCCAGGTTCTTAGTGTTCTGCTGTAGTTGCAGGTGTGGGTGCGGGCAAATTATGCCCTCTGGTTCTGCCATGCGACCTGGAGTACAACACAGCCTAGGGCTTCTGGTGCCCGGTTCCTGCGCTTCAACTCAGAGGCTGCCCAGTCACAGTTCCCCTCTAAGCCCTTTCCTGCTCCTGTACTTCATTCCTCTGATGCTCACTACAATCAAACCCTTCAGGTTATTTTCCTCTTCCTGGAGCTGCAGCTCAGTCCTGGCTGCACGGCTCTGCTGTCTGCTCTCAGTCCTCTCTCTTCCACTCTCTGCTCCAGAGTGATCTAACTCCTTCGTCTCCCTGGACCAACTAACTAACTCCTCCTCCAGACCAGAATACATAATGCTGGGGAAGCTCCCCTGAATCTGGGTTCAGAGCTCCCCTTTCTGGTCTGGACTCAATGTGTTATATGTAGGTGCGTTACCTGGTAAAGGGAATCCTCTTTGCCTCCAAGCATGATATCGCCTTCCCCGAAAGGAAGGCAACATCACTGTAACAACCGGTTAGTTGGGGTGTTACAGTTAATTTGCAGGTTAACAGCTTTCTGAACCTGCCCAGTGCCGGCACTGAAAGCCCCACTGCCAGAAATAAACAGACTAAAGCCATATCTGCAGGTTAATAGCATTTTTTCACTTGACAGGTTCTCTTTAACTAAGAACTAGAAATGAGCGAACGTGTTCAGAAAACGTTTGCCAAACTTAAATTCAGCACAAACGTAGCACATTCGGATTCGTGTTGGCATTCACGAGCATTTTTACTCAAAGTCGACAAGTCAGTCACAAATCGGTAAAGCATCGTGTTTTTACTAATGCTTTTGTATGACTTTGGCTAAGATAGGGCTTCTGTATGTTGAGCACGGGAGAGAGTGTGGAGAGTTTAGCAGATCATATGAAGAGATTACAGGAGTAGCTTGCACTTTTTTTACTTAACTTTATGTGTGATTCCGGCAACCAATCAGGGTGCAGAAACCATCCACAACGTCATGACACAAGGTCTTCTTTGATTGGTTGCCGAAGTCACATGTCCCTGGCCATATAAAAAGTGAACATCTTGCTTTGCAGGCGCCATTTGCTCAGTGTCACAGTGCAGAGAGGTCACTTCTGCGCTAGAGCTGGTGCTGAAAGTGTACTTGTCAGTGAAATAGATAGGATCCTGTCCTGTGTGAAATCGATCTTTCAGCATTGAAGTAGATTGTGCAAAATCTGTGTGACAGTCTCCGGATCTTCATTAGCTACTCAAAATCGTTTGTGCTAAGTAGTGTTGAGCATTCCGATACCGCAAGTATCGGCCGATATTTGTGGTATCGGAATTCTGATACCGAGTTCCAATACTTTTAGTATATCGGATACCGGAATCGGAAGTTCCCATAATTCAAACAGCCAGAATTAAGCCAATGAGGAATGATTAGAAGTGTGGGCACATCCTGTTCTGCATGGTAGGCATGTAACTACTGGCATGGCTGTGATTGGCTGCTGAAATCATGTCATGATGCACTATAAAAGTCGCTGTTGCCATTTTGGGTTCACTTTGCTGTGAATTCAGTTAGGGACAGGACGCTGTGTTCTGACTGAGGGCCAGTTTAGAGATAGCGATTTGCTTCATTGTGCTTTACCCATGCTAATTTAGCAACCGCTGTGTGAGAACCTTGTTTTTGCCTTACAGCGCTGTTCACAGGTGTCTGCAAGGTGTCTGTGTGAGAGCAGCTCACTCTATAGTCTGGTCTGCAGCCACCGCTGGTTGTAGTCAGCTCAGGTTGCATCACTGCCTCATACCGTTCCATTGTCCATTTTTCAATTAGTGCAGCCTGCTGCACATTTGTTCAAATTTATCCTATTAGTGGCTTCCCATCCGTATCCTGCTAGATTGTGGGAAAACACTATAGGATTGCATAGAGGAGCTTTTTTTGGCCTTGCAGCACCATTCACAGCGATCTGCAAGGTCTCTGTGTGAGTGCAGCTCACTCTGTAGTCTGTTCTACCGCCACAGCCTGTTGTAGTCAGCTCAGGGTGCGTCACTGCCTCATGCCGTTCCATTGTCCATTGCTCAATTAGTGCAGCCTGCTGCACATTTGTTCAAATTTATCCTATTAGTGGCTTTCCACCGTATCCTGCTAGATTGTGGAAAAACACTATATAGGAGTACATACAGGAGCTTTTTTCCATCATACATGACGGCACCACGAGAGAGGGGATCCGCCCATCAAGGACAGGAAACCTTCAAGATAAAAGGGGGCGGCTCCTCTCTCCACATCAGTTGGTTTCCTGTCCTTGACGGGGAACCCTCAAGATGGAAGACATCTGAGTGAAGATTGAAGAGGATGCCGGGATCTGGGTCGGGTGGATTTGGGCGGACGCTGTCTGCTGCACCCGTCACCAGGTACCCGTAGTCGCCTCGGGGGTCAATGTATATCATGCCCCCCCTGAGCGAAGCATGGCCACAGCCCGCGAGGCGAATGCCCGGGTGAAGATACTCCACGGGGGCCGCAGGTGCGCTCCCCCCCTGTAGAGTGGAAATCCTGCCTGTCCACGGGGGTCACTTTCTATGGTGCCCCCCCTGTTGACCAAAGGTGGCCATGCAGCCCGTGAGGCACATCGGTGCCCGGGCGAGGTAAGCTCCTCGGAGGGTTGGTGGCCCTCCCTGTCGAGTGCAGGTCTCCCCCCTTCCCCCTCCTCCTTGACGGTACCTGAGGCAGAGAGGCGCTGCCTGACGTTGTGGCGTGGATACTCCCGGCTCCAGCTGACACCAGGTATCCGGGGAGGTATGTGCGCAGCAGGGGGGGAACAGATTCTTCGGCGCGCATCGCAAGCAGAGCCGAGTGCGCGCCTGGAGGTAAAGCGCGCACAGGCGCTGAAACCGGCAGCAGCGGGAACCCTCGTGCAGGAGCATGGCGCCGGGGGGGACCCAAAAAGGCGGCGCGCACCGGAAGTGGTGACCGGATGCGCGCCTGGGGCATAGTACAGCGGCGCGCATCGGTAGTGAGGCCGGGTGCGCGCGTGCTGCTCTGATAGAGGCAGGATCAACCAGGTAAATGGGGGATATGAAAGCGCGCACCGGAAGTAAGTTCCGGGTGCGCGCGCACTGCTCAGACAGAGGCAGGATCAACCAGGTAAATGGTGGATATTAAAGCGCGCATCGGGTGCCAGGTGCGCGCTTGGATATGTTTTTACAGCGCAGGCGTTGCGCTAGCGATGGCAGGATCAACCAGGTGATTGATTGCATATAGGTGCACCGGAAGTGGTGCAGGCACGATCAGCCAGGTAATCATTCATGACAGGTGCGATGGTACACCTGATCACTAAAGCGACCAGTAAGGCAGGATCAACCAGGTGGTTTCTTTAAAAAAAAAAAAAAAAAAAAAAATGACTCTATTTAAACGAGCTAAAAGTGCTGCCCTGTGTCACTAAAGCCAGACAGGTTGAAGGTGACTACTCTTGTGTGCTGGTGATATAATGGAGAGTTTCTCGCCAGAGCATTTGATACCGCAGCAAGAGGTGCAGGAGAGGCGGTCTCGCTCAAGCGAAAAAAGCCAGACCCGCCATGTCAGCAGTAAAAGCCGCTCGGACAGTATACGGACGGATCGGCGTAACAAGGAGGGGTCCCTAGTCTCATTGGGAGACACGGAGAAAACCAGCCATCCTCCGGATCCGGTACCCGTACTTTGAAAACGTCCGAGTGGTGAGTGAACTACGAGAAAGTCCAGTACGCTAATGCCTGTTCTTTTCTCTTCTCTTACCTCCGTCTCTCCCCTCTTTTCTTACATACATTGCGGGGTGGAGTATAGGAGGTCCCCAAAAAATATAAGGCGAAGACTAAAAATAGAGAATGTCCTTTATGTAAAAAGCCTTTAATATCATCTTGGGGTAAAAGACTGTGTCAGGACTGTATTAACCAGACTGTGGCGGAGGAAACACCATCCTTTACGGACAGCCTAAGGTCTCTGATCCAGTCCGAGGTCTCTAAGTCCGTAAGAGCATTACAAACACCTGACACAGAGGCCAGATCTAGGGACAGATCCAGCCCCTCTATAGCATCCCAAAGGGATTCCTCGGGGTCAGAGCAGGATTCTGATACGGCCCGCTGTTCTTATAGTAGCTCTGAGGAGGAAGACACCTTTCCGGCAGAGGCTACAGATAAACTTATTAAAGCTGTTCGCTCTACCATGGGGCTGGTAGAGGAGAAGGCCAAAAAGACAGCGCAAGAACTCATGTTCAGTGGCCTACAAAAGAAGAAACGGAGATCATTCCCTATTAATGATCAAATTCAAGAACTGATCAAAAGGGAATGGCAAAGGCCGGAAAAGAGATCCCAGATAACTACCTCCCTTAAAAGAAGGTATCCCTTTGAAGAGGAAGCATCCTCATCTTGGGACAGAGCCCCAAAAATCGATGTGGCGGTCTCAAAAGTGGCCAGGAAGTCCTCCCTGCCGTTCGAGGACCTAGGTTCTTTAAAAGAACCTCTAGACAGGAAAGTGGACAGTTCCCTGAAGACAGCTTGGGAAGCCTCAGCGGGAGCACTAAGGCCAGCTATCGCGGCCACTTGTGTCGCCAGATCCCTTAAGATCTGGATAGACAACCTGGAGGAACAGGTGGAGCAAAAAGCTCCCAGGGAAGCTATTCTAGACTCACTTCCAACTATGAGGGCAGCGGCTATGTTTCTGGCTGAAGCATCAGCAGACTCTGCTAGGCTGGCAGCAAAATCAGCAGCATTAGTTAACACTGGACGCCGTGCCGTATGGCTTAAATGCTGGCCAGGAGACACTCAGGCCAAAATGAAGCTGTGTTCTTTGCCTTGTGAGGGAAACTTCCTGTTCGGACCGGCGTTAGATGAGGTACTGGAAAAGGCCGGTGATAAAAAGAAGAACTTCCCAAGACAGCCGTTTCAGCCCTTTCGTCGCACTTTTCGGAGGGGCCAAAGATTCCGAAGACAGCAGTACAGGGACCGAGACAGAAGCAACCTGGACAAGCGACCCAGGGGAGGAAAGGGCTTCTATTTCGGCAAGTCCCCCAGAGACACCAAAAAACCCTCCCAGTGACGGTCCTTCTCAGGTGGGAGGGAGGCTCTCTCACTTCCTTCCAGCCTGGGAAAGGATCTCCTCCAGTATATGGATCCGGCAGATCGTAGGATCAGGCCTAAGACTAAAGTTTCACCACTGGCCTCCAAGAAGGTATATGCAGACCCCGGTACAGTCCTCCCAAGAGAAGCAAGACAGTCTGGAGGGGGAAGTAACATCACTCCTAGACAAGCACGTCTTGGAAGAAGTTCCTATAAGGGAAAGGAGGGAAGGATTTTATTCCCCTCTTTTTCTCATAAAAAAACCAGACAACTCTTGGAGGACAATTATAAATCTAAAAGGCCTCAACAAATTTCTTGTGATACCATCGTTCAAGATGGAGACCATAAAATCTGCGGTGAAACTTCTCTATCCCCAGTGCTACATGTCCGTCCTCGACCTCAAGGACGCTTATTATCACGTCCCAATCAGACAGCAAGATCGTCGGTTCCTCAGAGTGGCAGTTCAGATGGGGTCCCAGCTGCGTCACTTCCAGTACAGGGCTCTGCCCTTTGGGATAGCAACCGCCCCACGCGTATTTACGAAGCTGATTGCAGAGGTCACAGCACATCTCAGGGAAAAGGACACTCTAATAATTCCCTACTTGGACGACTTCCTGATAGTGGGGAAAAACTTTTCTCACTGTCAGGAGCAGGTCAGGATAGTGATGGACACTCTTCAGACACTGGGATGGCAACTAAATCTCAAGAAGTCCAAGTTAGAGCCCGCAATGGTCCAGAATTTCCTGGGGATAACGGTGGACTCCGTGGCACAGGAGTGCCGCCTCCCAGAAGGAAAAGAGGAAAAAATCAAACAGATGATTATGGCCACATTAAAAAAGCCGGAAATCACCTTGAGAAGGGCCATGTCGGTGTTAGGGTCCCTAACCTCCTGCATACCGGCAGTAAAATGGGCCCAGTTCCATACAAGAGAACTGCAATGGTGTGTGCTGCAGAACGACCGAGAACTTCAGGGACAGTTAGAGCAGAAGCTCACTCTCCCACTCTCTGTGCTCCAATCTCTCAGATGGTGGTTACAGATAGAGTCATCCCCCAGAGGAGTTCCCTGGACATTCACAGCCTCCATGGTAATCACAACGGACGCCAGTCCATGGGGATGGGGAGCTCACTCAGACACACTATGGGTCCAAGACCCCTGGACTCAAGAGGAGAAAGATCTATCCTCAAACGAGTGGGAGCTTCTAGCAATAGAAAGGGCGCTAGAGAGATTGCTTCCACACTTGGCAGGGCATCATGTGAGAGTCCTATCGGACAACCGAACAGCGGTCGCATACGTGAACCATCAGGGAGGCACCCGCTCTCGGGCACTGATGCACATAACCACAAGACTCATGTCTCTAGCCGAAAGGCACTTCCTGTCATTATCTTCCCTGCATATCCGAGGTGTGGACAACATAAAGGCAGACTTTCTAAGCAGGAACCACTTGAGGCAAGGGGAATGGTCCCTAAAAAAGTCCGTTTTTCAACGGATAGTGCACATATGGGGAAAACCCAGGGTGGACCTCTTTGCCTCAAAAGTCAACAAGAAAGTCCAAAAATTCTGCTCCCTGAACCCTACAGACAGGCCGTTGGCAGTAGACGCCTTCAGCATAAAATGGACGTCTGGACTCCTGTATGCCTTCCCACCGATATGTCTAATCCCAGTGGTTCTAAGGAAGATCAGGGAAGACAAGGCCAGAGTGATCATGATAGCGCCCTTCTGGCCGAAAAGACCGTGGTTCTACTGGCTGAGAGTGATGTCAGTGACGGACCCGTGGGTTCTCCCGGAAGACCAGGACCTTCTAACTCAGGGTCCCTTCAACCACCCGCAGAACTCTGGGCTTCATTTGACAGCCTGGCATTTGAGCGGTCGTTACTAGAGAAAGAAGGGTTCTCAGCTGGGTTAATATCCACCTTACTCAGCAGCAGAAAACCAGTAACGACCAAGATCTATGGGAGGATATGGAAGAAGTTCCTGTCCAGCTCAGGGCCAATACGGGAAGGGGAGGTCCCAATAGTGGCAATACTGGAGTTCCTGCAGAAGGGCTTAGATCTGGGGTTAGCTGTTAGTACCCTCAAAGTACACATTTCAGCCTTAGCAGCCCTATTCAACTGCGACCTGGCAAGTAATAGGTGGGTGGTGAGATTTATCCGTGCCTGTAGTAGAGCTGACTCTGTCCCATCTCCTACTCCTCCACCGTGGGATCTAAATCTAGTGTTAACTGCCCTGACGGAAAGCCCCTTTGAGCCGTTAAATACAACTTCTGATAAGATACTAACATTAAAAACAGCTTTGTTAGTGGCACTTACATCGGCCCGTAGGGTAGGGGATTTACACGCATTATCAGCTGACCCTCCTTACACACAAATCATGGACGATAGGGTTGTATTAAAATTAGATCCGGCGTATCTCCCCAAAGTGGTATCGAGATTCCATAGAGCTCAGGATATAACCCTACCCTCTTTCTGTCCCAATCCCAGTAACAAAAAAGAGGAGAGACTCCATTGCCTAGACGTTAGGAGATGTATCCTACAGTATCTAGAGGTGACTAAATCCTGGAGGAAACAGAGGGCTTTATTTGTTTCGTTCCAGGGGTCAAGGAAGGACCTTAAAGCCTCAAAACAGACTATAGCTAGATGGGTGAGAGAGGCCATTATTCTAGCATATAGTAGTGCAGGCAGGGCTGTTCCACAGGGTCTGAAAGCCCACTCCACGAGGGCCATGGCGACGTCGTGGGCGGAGAGAGCAGATGCTACCATCGACCAAATCTGTAAGGCGGCCACTTGGTCCTCTCCGTCTACTTTCTTTAAACATTATAGGCTAGACCTATCTGCTACCTCTGATCTCACATTTGGGAGAAGAGTGTTACAAGCAGTGATCCCTCCCTAGAAGAGAATACAAATCTCTGTAACTCTCTCGTGGTGCCGTCATGTATGATGGAAAAACACGGGTATTACATACCTGGTAATGTGTTTTTTCATGAGACATGACGGCACCCTTATATTCCCACCTTTTTGATCACGTCATTAGTTGGGTGCATTATTAGCATTATTTGTATTATACACTCCCTGGGGTATCGGTGAATAGAACCGTATAGGATGTATTATTTATGTGTACACTAACCAGCGGAGTTCCTCTCGTACTCTGTAAACAACTGATGTGGAGAGAGGAGCCGCCCCCTTTTATCTTGAAGGTTTCCTGTCCTTGATGGGCGGATCCCCTCTCTCGTGGTGCCGTCATGTCTCATGAAAAAACACATTACCAGGTATGTAATACCCGTGTTTTTTGGTCTTGCAGTGCCTATCACGGCTGTCTGCATGGTCTGTGTGTGAGTGCTGCTAACTCTGTAGTGTGTTCTGCAAAAAAAAAAATTAATACATTTCACCAAACACTCCACGTTACAGTTGTGTAGGCCACATTAGCTCATATAAAAGCCTAGTCCACACTTTTGAAAATTAGTGTTTCTTATACCTGTTAGGAGCTGTTCGGGAATAAGCACACTAAGCCCTTAGTACTTTTCTGCCTATCTTTATCAGTCTACCAAGATGAAGAAAGCAGGGAGTAAGGCATGTGGGCGTGGGCATGGAGCAGGGAGAGGACTTGGGGATACTGTGCCTGCTGCAGGCAGCGGTGACTCATCACCCAGTTTCAGCAGGGAACAGTCCTTCATGCGCAGCTTTGTAGGAGATCGCCGTACCCCGCTGCTGCTGGAAGAACAAATTGAAGCCATTATCGGATGGATGGCAGCTAACGCATCAACTTCAATTAGTGCCACATCCTCTCAGGCACAGAGCACTGGAGAGCACCCATCTGTCTCTTCACCACCTGCCAAATTGCCCAGGCAGTCAGAGAGCCCAGGACAGAAGCCATCGCTACTTCTGTTCTCTGAATCTCTTGGCTTGGAAAGAGGGGGCCAGCCAAGCAGCATTGGAGAAATGGAAGAAGAGGCAGTATGCAGTGATGCCCAAAAGCTTTTTGTCTCTGATTCTGAAGAGGCGGGTGGGCCAGTGCCTCCGGTCAGCACACCTCAGTACGCATCTGATGATGAGACTCAAGTGCCACTTTCAGGTGCGTACTGTGCTGCCGAGTCTACCCAGGAGAAGCAGTTGGTGGAAGAGGGTAGTGTAGATGATGAGGTCCTTGACCCATCATGGCGTGAGGTATAGGAAGGTGGTGGGAGCAGCTCTGAGGAAGAGATTCCCCGAACGGCCCAAAGAGGGAGAGGGAGGGGGAAGACTGCGGTGCCTGTAGCTTCCACTTCGGCACCCATTAGGAGCATGCCTCTTCCAAAAGCCAAAACGGGTGCTCCCAAGACTTGCAGTGCCTGGTCCTTTTTTGACACAGTTGCAGATGACATTTGCTTAGTCAAATGCAAGGTGTGTCATCAGAAAGTCAAAAGCGGGAAAAGTGTCAGCAACAAAGCATGTGGTGGAGTTACAAAAACATACTGAAGACCTGGGCCAACGAACAGCGGCACCTACCACCTCTTCAGCTGGTGTTGTTGCCTCTTCCTCTAGCTCACACACAGCTGGTTCGGCTTCCTCCCAGGATCGCCATGGAAGAACCTCTGGTACTGTTGTCCAGAGACCCAGTGTAATTACACCCACAGCACCATGTTCCCAGTCATCCTCACACTCCCAGCCCACTCTACAGCCATCGGTAGCACAGTCATGGGAGAAAAGGTGGCCGTTCTCAACAAACCACCCCTGAGCACAGGCTCTGAATGCTGGCATTGCAAAACTACTTTCCCTTGAAATGCTGTCATTCAGGCTGGTGGAGACTGACACCATCCGTAACTTGATGGCATTGGCAGCCCCATAATTCAACGTGCCCAGCCGCTTTTATTTCAGCAGCCAAGCCGTCCCTACCCTGGAAAAGCATGTGGAGGGAAACATTAAACATGCACTACTAAACGCCATCAGTAGCAAGGTCCACCTCACAACCGATGTGTGGACCAGTCACCATGGATAGAGATGATACCTGTCCCTCACTGCCCATTGGGTCAATGTTGTGGAGCCAGGTAAAGATCTTGCGAGTGGCGCTGTACGTGTTCTGCCAACTCCAAGGATTGCAGGAATCCAGTCTGTACACATTGCCTCCTCCTCATACTCCAGTTTCTCAGAATCATCGCTGCAGGAGCTGTCACGGTCTACCTCCACCTTGACCCGTGAACGCTTACCTGTTATGACCGATATGAGCACAGCCGTGGCCAAACGTCAACAGGCCGTACTGAAATTAATTTCTTTGAGGAATCAAAGCCACACAGCGCAGGAGCTCTGGAATGCCATCAAGCAGGAGAGGAGTGTGGTTTTTGCCAGCGAATCTCCAGCCAGGCTTGGTAGTGTGTGACAATGGCCGAAATCTGGTGGAAGCTCTGGGCCTAGGCAACCTCACTCACATCCCATGTCTGGCACATGTGCTCAACTTGGTTGTGCAGAGTTTTTTGAGGGAGTATCCGGATCTTCATGCACTGCTGCACAAGGTCCGCCTAGAGTGTGCTCACCTGCTGTGTTCCAGCATGGCAAGTTCGCGCATTGCAGCTCTGCAGCGCCGATTCCGCCTTCTGGAACATTGCATCGTATGTGACCTACCAACCAGGTGGAATTCAACACTACATATGTTGGAGCGGTTGTGTGAGCAGCAGCCAGCAGTAATGGAGTACCAGCTGCATCAGGCGCAAAGAAGTCGCACTGTGCGCCGTTCAGACTTCACAACCACTGAGTGGGCCACTATGAAGGACAACTGCCAGGTTCTGCGTGCCTTTGATTATTCCACGCAGATGGCAAGTGCAGATGATGCACTAGTCAGCATGACTGTCCCCCTTATCTGCCTGCTTGAAAGAACACTGCAAGCGCTAAGGGATGATGTTGTTGAAGAGGTGGAGGATGAGGAGTCACAAATGCCATCTGCTTCTGGACAGTCTGCGCGACGGGGTTCCTCACAAAGGTCTAGGCAGGGGACACTTTGTGAGGAGGATGAGGAGGAATCAATGGAGGAGGAAGACATTTCTCCAGAGGAGGGAGTTACACAATTCTCCAGTAGTCAGTGTGTAGAGCGAGGGTGAGGTGATGCTGAACAGGCAGAGGTCACGCCTCAAGCAGGGGACAGTGTTTCTTGGCCAGTTGGCAGTCTGCAGCACATGGTTGATTTCATGCTGCAGTGCCTGAGAAACGACCGCCGCATCGCCCACATTCTCAACACCGCTGATTATTGGGTGTACACCCTCCTAGATCCTCGCTACCGGGACAACTTTCAAAGCCTCATAACTAGTGTTGAGTGATACTTTCCGATATCGGAAGGTATCGGTATCGGATAGGATCGGCCGATATTCAAAAAATATCGGATATCGCCGATACCGATATCCGATCCCAATGCAAGTCAATGGGACCAAAATATCGGAATTAAAATAAACCCTTTCTTTCCTTGTAGGTTCATTCTACATGAAGGAAAACAACTAAGAATAATGCAGGATGTATTTGGGGAGGTGGCGGAGACATTAAAGTCATAGAGGTTTAGCCCAATCAAATAGAATAGCATGTTTTTTTTTTTTTTTAAGACGTTCGGAGTGACACAGATATTGACTATGTAAATATTTTTTTTTGTTTTGTCAGATATTGATGTTTCACTATTCCCCGCCCTTCCCCTTCTTTTTTTTCTTCTTTTTTTTTACTTTTCCCACACTTTCATCTTCATCATCATCAGCATCTTTGACATCAACTTCTTCTTCACCTTATTCATCTTCTTCTTCATCCTTTACCTTTTTTTTTTTTTTTTATTACATTCTTCATATTCATTTTATTCAACTATTATTATTCTTCCTATTCTACATATTCATTTTATTCAACTGTTATTATTCTTCCTATTCTACTTCTTCATCATATTCTCATTTGTGACAGGCATTCCCGTAGTTATCTATAAAAGTTTGAAGATTACACCTTCCGTTCTGCCAGTCACAAAAGTTACATTTGTCCGTGTTCAGTTTGGCCTGCAGCATCAGGCTTTATCCAGGGGCACCACGAGGAGGAACGAACTCACCCCCATACACTGCTTAGTCTTCTTCTGCATATAATTTAGATAATATCTTTTGCTCTGATATTAAGTGTTATGCTTAATGTTCTTCTGCTCTTTGTTCTGCAGCCTCTTGTTCTTCTGCTTCTCGGTCTTCCATGTCGTCGTCTCCAGGGTCGTCGTTTCTGCCGTCGTCGTCTCCGCCGTCGTCGTCTCCGCCATCGTCGTCGTCATCGGGGTGGTCTTCCGGGTCGTCGTCATCGGGGTGGTCTTCCGGGTCGTCGACTTTAGGGTCTTCAACTTGGAAATGTAGCAGAAGGTACAAGAAGGCTGAGAAAATGCCAAGAACCAGCTGGTGGAACTGGAACTCGGATGGCTACCCGAAGGTTCAAGAGCCTATGGAACTACCGAGGACCAGCTGACGTTACTGGAACCTGGTTACTAAGCAGGAGGTACCCGTGCTAAAAAGCACTACCAAGGACCGCCTGACGTTGGCGGAACTTGGATACCCAGAAGGAGGCACCTAAGCCAAAGGCTCTGCCCGGAACCAGCTGACGGTACTGGAACCAGGATGGGGAGCAGAAGGTACAAGAGCAAAAGACACTGCCGAGAACCAGCTGACGGTGCTGGAACCAGGTGGTGGACCCGAAGGCCCACAGGAGAGGAGAGAACAGCTAGGCCGTGAGGCAGCCGCAGTTACCAAACCCCATCAGTCCTACAGGGGGAGCTGGGCCTACTGGCACTACAGAACCAGCCTTGACTACCAGTTCACGCAGCCCACATAGGAAGCTCCTAAACTGGAGGCACCCTGGAGTTGGCTAACCCGACCGCACCACGACGGGGCAAGCATAGGCGTCTCAGTGAGCTTGACACAACCCGGAAACAGCTGACGGTGCTGAAACCAGGCTTGGCACGAGGGAGTACCTGTGACAAAAACACTGCCGAGAACCAGCTGGCGGTGCTGGAACCCGGATGCGTTGCCCCAGTGTGCAAGAGCCAATGGCACGACCGAGGACCAGCTGACGGTGCTGGAACCCGGTTACTAAGCTGTAGGTGCCTGCGCTTAAAAGCACTACCAAGGACCGCCTGACGTTGGCGGAACTCGGATACCCAGGAGGAGGCACCTAAGCCAAAGGCTCGGCCCGGAACCAGCTGGCGGTGCTGGAACCAGGTGGTGGACCCGAAGGCCCACAGGAGAGGAGAGAACAGCTAGGCCGCGAGGCAGCCGCAGTTACCGAACCCCAACAGTCCTACAGGGGGAGCTGGGCCTACTGGCAGTACAGAACCAGCCTTGACTACCAGTTCACGCAGCCCACATAGGAAGCTCCTAAACTGGAGGCACCCTGGAGTTGGCTAACTCGACCGCAACACGACGGGGCAACGCATAGGTGTCTCAGTGAGTTTGACCGTACCCGGAAACAGCTGACGGTGCTGGAACCAGGCTGGGCACAAGGGAATACCCGTGACAAAAACACTGCCGAGAACCAGCTGGCGGTGCTGGAACCCAGATGCGTTGTCCCAGTGTGCAAGAGCCAATGGCACCGAGGACCAGCTGACGGTGCTGGAACCCGGTTACTAAGCTGTAGGTGCCCGCGCTTAAAAGCACTACCAAGGACCGCCTGGCGTTGGCGGAACTCGGATACCCAGGAGGAGGCACCTAAGCCAAAGGCTCGGCCCGGAACCAGCTGGCGGTGCTGGAACCAGGTGGTGGACCCGAAGGCCCACAGGAGAGGAGAGAACAGCTAGGCCGCGAGGCAGCCGCAGTTACCGAATCCCAACAATCCTACAGGGGGAGCTGGGCCTACTGGCACTACAGAACCAGCCTTGACTACCAGTTCACGCAGCCCACATAGGAAGCTCCTAAACTGGAGGCACCCTGGAGTTGGCTAACCCGACCGCACCACGACGGGGCAAGCATAGGCGTCTCAGTGAGCTTGACACAACCCGGAAACAGCTGACGGTGCTGAAACCAGGCTTGGCACGAGGGAGTACCTGTGACAAAAACACTGCTGAGAACCAGCTGGCCGAGAACCAGCTGGCGGTGCTGGAACCCAGATGCGTTGTCCCAGTGTGCAAGAGCCAATGGCACCGAGGACCAGCTGACGGTGCTGGAACCCGGTTACTAAGCTGTAGGTGCCCGCGCTTAAAAGCACTACCAAGGACAGCCTGGCGTTGGCGGAACTCGGATACCCAGGAGGAGGCACCTAAGCCAAAGGCTCGGCCTGGAACCAGCTGACGGTGCTGGAACCAGGTGGTGGACCCGAAGGCCCACAGGAGAGGAGAGAACAGCTAGGCCGTGAAGCAGCCGCAGTTACCGAACCCCAACAGTCCTACAGGGGGAGCTGGGCCTACTGGCACTACAGAACCAGCCTTGACTACCAGTTCACGCAGCCCACATAGGAAGCTCCTAAACTGGAGGCACCCTGGAGTTGGCTAACTCGCCCACAACACGACGGGGCAACGCATTGGTGTCTCAGTGAGTTTGACAGTACCCGGAAACAGCTGACGGTGCTGGAACCAGGCTGGGCACGAGGGAGTACCCGTGACAAAAACACTGCCGAGAACCAGCTGGCGGTGCTGGAACGCGGATGCGTTGCCTATCAAAGATTGTCTTCCTACAGCCCCAACTAGCGGTGTTGGAGCAAAGGGTAAGCAGGGGGAGCAGAGTGTAGGCCGAAGCCTGCACTGGAGTCAGCTTTGTGTCTGCATTGCATTTGCAGGACACTTTGCCGGCTACACAGTGGGGGAACAGCAGGCGTTGCTGAACCCCACTAACACATTGGCTGGCGTTTTTCTCTGTGCAGCTAGCACTTCCGGGCAAAAACTATCGTTGTTGGAGCCCAGGGTCAGCAGGAGGAGGAGAGGAGCAGAGTGTAGGCCGAAGCCTAGTTGAACCAATTTCAAAGGTAACCTTTAACCCCCCCCTCAGGTGTTACAAAGTACAAGAGCCACACCTTCTGCAGCATTAATGCTGCACAAGTAAAAGGTTGCTCTATTAATTTGTCTACTTGCACACGCTGAATGCAACACGTACACTATTTAGCCCATTATACTGTAAAACAGTAGTGGAGGCGTGACTTGTCTTTTTAAAGAAAAGCAGCACAGGTGTCGAAAATAACACCTTGGTGCATGGGCGCAGCTTCCTGAGCGTTGTTATTTGCTGTACAGGAGTCTGCGCTCTTGTTATCCCTTGGCCATGCGCTGTGAGCGCTTCCTGTCTTCTGACCTCATTTCATGTTGGCCGTTGCGGTTAGCGGTGGACATGAATCCCAGACCCACAGTGTTTAGAAAAAATCACACTGCGTGGCTGGGATTCGTGCCCTTGTGCAGTAAATGTTTGCCGCTCACACATGTCCTTACACCTGCTTCAGACTGGGCGGCCTCATCTGATCCCTTATCGCATGCCGCGGCCATGAGGCCGCAGAGTCTGAAGAAGGCGGAAGGAGATGAGTTAAGACAGGCGAACATATGCACTGCTCATGCCCATAAACCACACCCTCGCTGACAAAATAAATAAGACAACAAGGGGCGTTGTTTCTAGCAGGGCGGATGCACAGGCGCAGCCAGCTAACCATGATGTCAAAAGACGGGAAACGCTACCAAGGGGGGTGTTGCGTATCATTAGAAAGGAAAGTCACACCTCAGGGACAGTGGAATGGTCTCAATGAGACACATTTAGTACATGTTGAGTTCCACGTGGACAAGGAGAAAAAGTCAGCCACCTTGTACAAATGCAGCAGTACTGCTGTACAAGGTGGCTATTATACATAGAAACACATGGGGGTGGGGGGCAGGCTCCCTTCAATTTCAGTTCATGTGCCTGCGTGGCGTTTGCAGGTCACGTTGCATGCTACACAGCAGGGGAACAGCTGGCGTTGCGGAACCCCACTGACACATTGACTGGTGTTTTTCTCTGTGCAGCTCGCATGTCCGGGCAAAAACTGGCAGTGTTAGAGCCCAGGGTCAGCAGGAGGAGGAGAGGAGCAGAGTGTAGGCCGAAGCCTGCACTGGTGGCAGCTTTTGGTCGGTTGTGCCAGCGTGGCTTGTGCTGGACACGATGCAAGCTACATAGCAGGGGAACAGCTGGCGTTGCTGAACCCCACTGACACATTGACTGGTTGTTTTCTCTGTGCAGCTCGCATGTCCGGGCAAAAACTGGCGGTGTTAGAGCCCAGGGTCAGCAGGAGGAGGAGAGGAGCAGAGTGTAGGCCGAAGCCTAGTTGAACCAATTTCAAAGGTTACCTTTAACCCCCCCTCAGGTGTTGCAAGGTACAAGAGCCACACCTTGTGCAGCATTAATGCTGCACAAGTAAAAGGTTGCTCTATTTAGTTTGCTCCTTGCACACGCTGAATAAAACACGTACACTATTTAGCCCATTATACTGTCAAACAGTAGTGGAGGCGTGACTTGTCTTTTTAAGGAGACGCAGCACAGTTGTCAAAATTTACACCTAGGTGCTGTGCGCAGCTTCCTGAGCGCTGTTGTTTGCTGTACAGGAGTCTGCGCTCTTGTTATCCCTTGGCCATGCGCTGTGAGCGATGCCTGTCTTTTCACCTCATTTCATGTTGGCCGGTGCGGTTAGCGATGGCCATGAAACCCAGACCCGCAGTGTCTTTTAATAAAGTCACACTGCAGAGCTGGGATTCGTGACCTTGCGCAGTAAATTTTATCGCCTGTCCCTCATGTCCTTACACCTGCACATTCTGAAGAAGGCGGAAGGAGATGAGTAAAGACAGGCGAAGATATCCACTGCTCGTGCCCATCAATCACACCCTCGCAGTCAAAATAAGTAAGACAACGAGGAGCGTGGTTTCAGGCAGGGCGGACGCACAGCCGCAGCCAGCCAACAAAAGATGTCAGAAGACGGGCAGCGCTAACAAGGGGGGTGCTGCGTGTCATTAAAAAGGAAAGTCACACCTCAGAGACATTGAAATGGTCTGTAATGAGACACATTTTGTACGTGTTTAATTAAACGTGGGAAAGTAGACAGTCAGCCACCTTGTACAAATGCAGCAGTACTGCTGTACAAGGTGGCTGTTATACATAGAAACACCTTGGGGTGGGTGGCAGGGTCCCTTTAATTTCAGTTCATGTGCCTGCGTGGCGTTTGCAGGTCACGTTGCCGGCTACACAGCAGGGGAACAGCTGGCGTTGCTGAACCCCACTAACACATTGGCTGGTGTTTTTCTCTGCGCAGCTAGCACTTCCGGGCAAAAACTAGCGGTGTTAGAGCCCAGGGTCAGCAGGAGGAGGAGGAGAGGAGCAGAGTGTAGGCCGAGGCCTGCACTGGTGGCAGCTTTTGGTCAGTTGTGCCAGCGTGGCTTGTGCTGGACACTATGCCGGCTACACAGCAGGGGAACAGCTTGCGGTGCTGAACCCCACTAACACATTGGCTGGTGTTTTTCTCTGTGCAGCTCGCATTTCCAGGCAAAAACTTGCGGTGCTAGAGCCCAGGGTCAGCAGGAGGAGGAGAGGAGCAGAGTGTAGGCCGAAGCCTGCACTGGTGGCAGCTTTTGGTCTGTTGTGCCAGCGTGGCTTGTGCTGGACACGATGCCGGCTACACAGCAGGGGAACAGCTGGCGGTGCTGAACCCCACTGACACAATGGTGGGTGTTTTTCTCTGTGCAGCCAGCACTTCCGGGCCCCAACTGGCGCAGTTAGAGCCCAGGGTCTGCAGGAGGAGCAGAGTGTAGGCCGAAGCCTACGTGAACCAATTTCTAAGGTAACCTTTAACCCACCCTCAGGTGTTACAATGTTGAAGAGCCACACCTTGTGCAGCAGTAAAGCTCCACAAGTTAAAGGTTGCTCTTTAAGTTTTGCTCATTGCACACCCAGAATGAAAGACGTACACAATTTAGCCCATTGAACAGTAGTTCAGTTCTGTATTGGAGGCGTGACTTGTCTTTTTAAGGAGACGCAGCACAGGTATCAAAATTTACACCTAGGTGCTGGGCACAGCCTCCTGAGCAATGTTATTTGCTGTACAGGAATCTGCGCTATTGTGATCCCTTGGCCATGCGCAGTGAGCGCTGCCTGTCTTCTCACCTCATTTCATGTTGGCCGGTGCGGTTAGCAATGGCCATGAATCACAGACCCGCAGTGTGTTTTCAAAAAATCACACTGCGTGGCTGGGATTCGTGGCCTTGTGCAGTAAATATGTTTGCCGCTCACACATGTCCTTACACCTACTTCAGACTGGGCAGCCTCAGCTGATCCCTTTTCGCCTACAACGGCCAGGAGGCCGCTCAGTCTGAAAAAGGCGGAAGGAGATGAGTTAACACAGGCGAACATATGCACTGCACATGCCCATCAATAACACCCTCGCAGCCAAAATATATGAGACGAGGGGGGTTGTGTCGGGCAGGGCGGACGCACAGGCACAGGCAGCCAAACAATGATGTCAGAAGACGGGCAGCGCTACCAAGGGGGGTGGTGCGTGTCATTAAAAAGGAAAGTCACACCTCAGGGACATTGTAATGGTCTGTAATGAGACACATATTTTACGTGTTTAATTCTACGTGGGCAAGGATAAAAAATCAGCCACCTTGTACAAATGCAGCAGTACTGCTGTACTAGGTGGCTGTTATACATAGAAACACCTGGGGGGGTGGGGCCAGGTTCCCTTTAATTTCAGTTCATGTGCCTGCGTGGCGTTTGCAGGTCACATTGCGGGCTACACAGCAGGGGAACAGCTGGCGTTGCTGAACCCCACTAACACATTGGCTGGTGTTTTTCTCTGTGCAGCTAGCACTTCCGGGCAAAAACTAGCGGTGTTTGAGCCCAGGGGCAGCAGGAGGAGGAGAGGAGCAGAGTGTAGGCCGAAGCCTGCACTGGTGGCAGCTTTTGTTCTGTTGTGCCAGCGTGGCTTGTGCTGGACACGTTGCCGACTACACAGCAGGGGAACAGCTGGCGGTGCTGAACCCCACTGACACATCACCTAGTGTTTTTTCTGTGTAGACAACACTTCCAGGTGGCAACTGACAGTGTTGAAACCCAGGGAATCAAAGAGGAGCAGAGCGTAGGCCGAAGCCTGCAGTGGAGCAAGTTGAAAGGGAACCTTTAACCCCCCCCAGGCATTTGTTGCTGAAAGAGCCATCTTGTACAGCAGTAATACTGCACATGGAAAATGGTGGCTCCGAAAATTATGCTCCTTGCAAACGCTGAAGTACACACTCATATAATGTGTCCCCTCACACCGTCAAACCATCCCGGAAGTGGGACTTTCCTTTGTAATGTGACACAGCACAGCCGTCATTCCAACCCCCTTGGTGCCGTGCGCCACCTCCTCTACGTTGTTTGGTTCTGTCACGGAGCCCGCGCTGTAATGTTATCCCTTGGCCATGCACAGTTAGCGGTGCCCGTCTTCTGACATCATTTAGGTGTCAGGCTGGCAGTGCCTGTGCGTCCAAGCTGCCCGAGATCCAACCTTGCAGTGTCATCTAATGTAATCCCACTGCGGGCCAGGGATCCATGGGCATGCGCAGTGCATATCATCGCCTCTCACTCACCTCCTTCCTGCTTCATCAGACTGTGCGGCGTCACGGCCGTGGCATGCTATTAGGGATCAGCTGACGCCGCCTAGTCTGAAGAAGCGTGAAGAAGGGGAGTGAGAGGCTAGTATATGCACTGCGCATGGCCATGGATACCAGGCCCACTGTGGGATCACATTAGACGACACTGCGAGGTGGGATTTCGGGCAGCGTGGACGCACAGGCGAAGCCAGGACGACAACAAATGTCAGAGGACGGGCAGCGCAAACTGTGCATGGCCAAGGGATAACATAACAGCGCAGGGTCCATGACGGAATCAAACAACGCTAAGGAGGCAGGGGGTAGCAATGACGGCTGTGCTGCATCACATTACAAAGGAAAGTCCCACCTCCGGGACGGTTGGACGGTGTGAGGGGACACCTTACATGAGTGTGTAGTTCAGCATTTGCAAGGAGCATAATTTCAAGAGCGACCTTTCCCTTGTGCAGTATTAGTGCTGCACATGGTGGCTCTTTCAGTAACAAATGCCTGGGGGGGGGACACAGGACCCCTTACATTTTAGTTGTGCCAGCGTGGCGGTCGCATGACACGTTGCCGGATACACAGCTGGGGATCAGCTGACGTTACTGAACCCCAATAACAGAGGAGCGACTGTTGACTGTGCACACAGCACTTCCAGGCACCAACTGGCGGTGTTAGAGCCCAGGGACAGCAGGAGGAGCAGATTGGAGGTATTGCCGCACACACAGCTGGGGATCAGCTGACGTTACTGAACCCCAATAACAGAGGAGCGACTGTTGACTGTGCACACAGCACTTCCAGGCATCAACTGGTGGTGTTAGAGCCCAGGGACAGCAGGAGGAGCAGAGGAACAAAGTGTAGGCCGAAGCCTGATTGGAGCAAGTTGAAAGGGAACCTTTAACCCCCCCCCCCCAAGATGTTTGTAGCTGAAAGAGCCATCTTGTGCAGCACTAAGGATGCAAAAGGAAAAGGTTGCTCTTTTAATTATGCTCCTTGCAAACACAGAAGTAAACACTAAAAATGTGTCCCCTTATACCGTTAAACCGTCCCGGAGGTGCGAATTTCCTTCGTAATGGGACACAGCACAGCTGTCATTCCTATCCTCTTGGTGCCGTGCGCTGCCTCCTCAGCGTTGTTTTAAGCTGTCACGGAGCCTGCGCTGTTCTGTTAGCCCTTGGCCATGCCCAATTAGCGCTGCCTGTCTTCTGACATAATTTGGTGTCAGGCTGTCAGTGCCTGTGCGTCCACGCTGCTCCAGATCCCACCTCGCAGTCTCGTCTAACGTAATCCCACTGCGGGCCTTGGATCCATGGGCATGCACAGTGCATATCCTAGACTCTCACTACCCTCCTTCCCTCTTCTTCAGACTGTGCGGTGTCACGGCCGTGGCATGCTATTATGGATCAGCT
This sequence comes from Ranitomeya imitator, assembly GCF_032444005.1. NCBI lineage: Eukaryota > Metazoa > Chordata > Amphibia > Anura > Dendrobatidae > Ranitomeya > Ranitomeya imitator. Next base: position 208,288,063 of record NC_091283.1, on the reverse strand, counting down.
GACGGCGCACAGTCTAAAGAAGGCGGAGGGAAATGAGCGAGAGCCCGAGGAGAAGATATGCACTGCGCATGCCCATGGATCCCAGGCCCGCAGTGTGACTCAATCAGAAGACACTGCGAGGCGGGATCTCGGGCAGCACGGCCGCACAGGCGCAGCCAGCCTGACACCAAATTATGTCAGAAGACAGGCAGCGCAAATAGGGCATGCCCAAGGGATAACAGAACAGCGCTGGCTCTGTGACAGCTTAAAACAACGCTGAGGAGGCAGCGCATGGCACCAAGGGGGTAGGAATGACGGCTGTGCTGCGTCACATTACGAAGGAAAGTCCCAGCTCCGGGACGGTATAACGGTATCAGTGAACACATTTTATAAGTGTTAAGTTCTGCGTGTGCAAAGAGCTAAACTAAAAGAGCTACCTTTTCCTTGTGCAGCATTACTGCTGCACAAGATGGCTTTTTCAGTAACAAATGACAGGGGGGGGAGACAGGTTCCCTTACATTTAGGTTGTTGTGCCAGCATGGCGGTCGCAGGACACATTGCCGGCTACACAGCTGGGGATCAGCTGACGTTACTGAAACCCAATAACACTGGGTCGTATGTTTTTACTGTGCAGCCTGCACTTCTGAGCCGCAACTGGCGGTGTTGGAGCCCAGGAATAGCAGTTCAGGTGGTAGAAAGATGAACACAGCAGGAGACCTGGATGACACGCAATTACTTAATCAGGCAGAGGAGTGGCAAATTCCTGCGAGATCCAGGCCTGGTTCATTTTCAGGAAAGTAAGCCGGTCAACGTTATCGGAGGATAGTCGCATGCGACGGTCTGTTAGTACACCACCTGCGGCACTAAAGACACGTTCCGATAAGTCACTAGCCGCAGGGCAAGCCAGCACCTCCAATGCATACTGGCTTAGCTCTGGCCATGTATCCAGCTTAGAGACCCAAAACTTGAACGGGGAAGAGCCGTCTGGGAGTACAGTAAGAGGGCAAGCCATGTAGTCTGTCACCATCTGACGGAACCGTTGCCTCATGCTGACTGGAGCCGCCGGTGATGGTGTAGACATTTGGGGCGGACACACAAAAGTGTGCCAGAGTTGTGCCATACTGGGCTTGCCTTGGGCAGAGGCACTGCTTTTGCTCCCTCTTTGGGCAGAGCCTCCCCCACTGCCTCGACGCACTGAGCTGCTTTGTAAAGTACTAGCAGCACTCCTCTCAGTTGGACAGGAGAAGATGATGGAATTCACCAGTGTGTCGTGGTACTCCCGCAATTTACGCTCCCGGGTCAATGCTGGGATGAGGTTTTGGACGTTGTCCCGGTAGCGAGGATCGAGGAGGGTGAACACCCAATAATCAGGCATGTTGAGAATGTGGTCGATGCGGCGGTCGTTTCTCAGGCACTGCAGCATGAAATCCACCATGTGCTGCAGAGTGCCAACCGGCCCAGAAACGCTGTCCCCTGCTTGAGACATGATCTCTGCCCGCTCGTCATCACCCCACCCTCGCTGTACACACTGACCACTGGACAATTGTGTCGCTCCCTCCTCTGGACGGAGCTCTTCCTCCTCCATTGACTCCTCCTCATCCTCCTCACAAATTGGCCCCTGCGTACCCCTTTGTGAGGAACCACGTGGCGCTGACTCTCCAGAAGCTGATGGAAAAGGTGACTCCTCATCCTCCACCTCTTCCACAACATCATCCCTTAACCCTTGCAAAGTTTGCTGAAGCAGGCAGATAAGGGGGACAGTCATGCTGACTAGTGCATCATCTGCACTTGCCATCCGCGTTGAATCATCAAAAGGACGCAAAACCTGGCAGACGTCCTTCATAGTGGCCCACTCTGTGGTTGTGAAGTCTGATCGGCGCTGACTGCGACTTCTTTGCGCCTGATGCAGCTGGTACTCCATAAGTGCTTGCTGCTGCTCACACAACCGCTCCAACATATGTAACGTGGAATTCCACCGGGTAGGTAGGTCACATATGATGCGGTGTTCCGGAAGGCGGAATCGGCGCTGCAGAGCAGCAATGCGGGATCTGGCCAAGCTGGAACGCCGCAAGTGAGCACACTCTAGGCGGACCTTGTGCAGCAGGGCATCAAGATCCGGATAGTCCCTCAGAAAACTCTGCACAACCAAATTGAGCACATGTGCCAGACATGGGATGTGAGTGAGGTTGCCAAGGGCCAAAGCTGCCATTGTCACACACTACCATGCCTGGCTGGAGATTCGCTGGCAGTAACCACACATTGCTCTCCTGCTTGATGGCATTCCAGAGCTCCTGCGCTGTGTGGCTTCGATTCCCCAATGAAACTAGTTTCAAGACGGCCTGCTGACGTTTGGCCACGGCTGTGCTCATGTCGGTCATAGGTAAACGTTCACGGGTCCATGTGGAGGTGGACTGTGACGGCTCCTGCAGAGTTGATTCTGAGGAACTTGTGTAAGAGGAGGAGTCAATGCGTACAGACTGGATTCCTGCAATCCTTGGAGTGGGCAGGACACGTCCTGCGCCACTCGCACGATCTGTACCTGGCTCAACAACATTAACCCAATGGGCAGTGAGGGAAACGTATCGCCCCTGTCCATGCTGACTGGTCCACGCATCGGTGGTGAGGTGGACCTTGCTACTGACGGCGTTCAGTAGCGCATGTTTTATGTTTCCCTCAACATGCCTGTGCAGGGCAGGGACAGCTTGCCTGCTGAAGTAAAAGCGGCTGGGCACCTTGTACTGTGGGACTGCCAATGCCATCAAGTCACGGAAGCTGTCAGTCTCCACCAGCCTGAACGAGAGCATTTCCAGGGACAACAGTTTGGCAATGCCTGCATTCAGAGCCTGTGCTCGGGGGTGGTTGGCCGAGAATGCCCGCCTTTTCTCCCATGCCTGTACTACCGATGGCTGTAGAGTAGACTGGGAGTGTGAGGATGACTGGGAAGGTGGTGCTGTGGGTGGAATTACACAAGGTCTCTGGACAACAGTGCCAGAGGTTCTTCCATGGCGATCCTGGGAGGAAGCCAAACCAGCTGTGCGTGAGCTGGAGGAAGAGGCAACACGAGCTGAAGAGGTGGTAGCTGCCGCTGTTGGTTGGCCTACATCTTCACTCTGTTTCTGTAACTCCACCGCGTGCCTGGTCTGCACATGTTTCCACATATTTGTGGTATTGAGGTTGCTGACATTTTTCCCTCTTTTTACTTTCTGATGACACAGCTTGCATTTGACAAAACAAATGTCATCTGCAACTGTGTCAAAAAAGGACCAGGCACTTCAAGTCTTGGGAGCGCCCTTTTTAGCTTTGGAAAGAGACAGGCTCCTAACGGGTGCCAAAGTGGAGGCTACAGGCTCCGCAGTCTTCCCCCTCCCTCTCCCTCTTTGGCCCGTAAGGGGAATCTCTTCCTCAGAGCTGCTCCCACCACCTTCCTGTTCCTCACGCCACGATGGGTCAACGACCTCATCATCTCCACTACCCTCTGCCACCAACTGCTCCTCCTGGGTAGTCTCGGCAGCACAGTACGCACCAGAAAGCAGCACCTGAGTTTCATCATCAGATGCGTACTGCGCTGTGGTCACCGGAGGCACTGGCCCACCCGCCTCTTCAGAGTCAGAGAGACAAAGCTGTTGGGCATCACTGCACACTGCCTCTTCTTCCATTTCTCCAATGCTGCTTGGCTGGCCCCCTGTTTCCAAGCCAAGAGATTCAGAGAACAGAAGTACAGACGGCTCCTGTCCTGGGCTCTCTGACTGCCTGGCCAATTTGGCAGGTGGTGAAGAGACAGATGGCTGCTCTCCAGTGCTCTGTGCCTGAGAGGATGTGGCACTAACTGAAGTCGATGCCAAGGCGTTAGCTGCCATCCACCCGACAACGGCTTCAATTTGGTCTTCACGCAGCAGCGGTGCACGGTGCTCTCCGACAAAGCTGCGCATGAAGGACTGTTCGCTGCTGAAACTGAGTGACGACGAGTCACCGGCGCCCGCAGCAGGCACAGAATCACCACGTCCTCTCCCTGCTCCTCTCCCTGCTCCGCGCCCACGCCCACGTGCCTTACTCCCTGCCCTCTTCATCTTGGTTGACAGATAAAGATAAGCAGAAAAGTACTAAGGCCTTAGTGTGCTTATTCCTGAAATGCTCCTCCTAACAGGTGTAAGAAACACTAATGTTGTAAAGTGTGGACTAAACTTTATTATTTTTCAAATGTGGCCTACACAAGTGTTAAGTTGTGTTTGGTGAACTTTACTTTTTTTTTTTTGTGCAGATGGGGCTACAGAGCTAGTTTAAATCACACGGAGACCGTGCAGACAGCCGTAAACGGCGCTGCAAGGCCCAAAAACCCTCCTCTAGGTTATCCTATGTAGTGTTTTTCCACTATTTAGCTGGATACGGGTGGAAAGACACTAATAGGAATTTTTTTTAAAAAATTTTAAACAGGCTGCACTATTTGAAAAAAAGGAAATATTTTTTCAAGGTATGAGGCAGTAACGCACCCTGAGCTGAATCCAACCGGCTATGGCTGCACACAGGCTACAGGGCGAGCTGCGCTCACACAGAGACCGTGCAGACAGCCGTAAACGGCGCTGCAAGGCCCAATAAACCCCCTCTAGGTTATCCTATGTAGTGTTTTTCCACAATTTAGCTGGAGACGGGTGGAAAAACACTAATAGGAAATTTGAGAAAAAATGTGCAGCAGGCTGCACTATGAGCAAAAAAGGACAACTGTGTGAGGCAGTGTGAACCCCCCCCCTGAGCTGAATACAACCAGGTATATGGCTGCACACAGACTACAGAGTGAGCTGCACACACACACACACACACACACACAGAGACCTTGCAGAACGCTGTTAAAACAGCGCTGCAAGGCAAGAGCAAGGTGAACAGTGAAGAACACACAGCGTTTTGCTAAATTAGCCTTTGGAACGGAAAATAAAGCAATTAGCTATCTCAACTGGCCCTCAGTTAGAACACGGCGTCCTGTCCCTAACTGAAATCACAGCAGAGTGAGCGCAAAATGGCGGCAGCGTTTTTTATAGTGCAGAGTGACATCATTTCAGCAGCCAATCACAGCCTTGCCAGTACTTACATGCCCACCATGCTAAACAGGATGTGCCCACACTTCCAATCATTCCTCATTGGCTGCTGCGTTCAGTTTGAATTCTGGGAACTTCCAATTCCGGTATCCGATACGCGGGAAGTATCGGAATTCGGTATCGGAATTCCGATACCGCAAATATCGGCCGATACGATACTTGCGGTATCGGAATGCTCAACACTACTCATAACACCGTTGAACCGGGAGCGTAAAATGCGGGAGTACCAAGACACACTGGTGCAGTCCATCATCTTCTCCAGTTCAATCGAGAGGATTTCTGCTAGTGCTTTACAAAGCACCTCTGTGTGTCCAGGCAGTGGAGAAAGCTCTGCACAAACAGGGAGCAGAAGCAGTGCATAAGCACAAGGCAAGACCAGTATGGCCCAACAATGGCAAAGTTTTGTGTGCCCCCCACAAATGTCTACACCATCATAGATGGCTGCAGTCAGCAGGAGGCAGCGTTTCTGTCAGATGGTGACAGACTACATGGCTTGCCATCTTACTGTACTCCCAGACGGCTCTTCCCCTTTCAAGTTTTGGGTCTCTAAGCTGGATACATGGCCAGAGCTTAGCCAGTATGCATTGGAGGTGCTGGCTTGCCCTGCTGCTAGTGTATTATCAGAACGCATCTTTAGTGTCGCAGGTGGTGTACTAACAGACCTTTGCATGCGACTATCTTCCGATATCATTGACCAGCTTACTTTTCTGAAAATGAACAAGGCCTGGATCTCGCAGGAATTTGCCCCTCCTCTTCCAGATTAAATAATTGGTTGGCAACAGTATCCAGGTCTCCTGTTGTGTTCATGTTTCCACCACCTGAACTGTAATCCCTGGGCTCCAACACCGCCAGTTGCTGCTCAGAGGTGTCGTCTCCACAGTCAACACTAGCTGCCATGTTATTGGGTTTCAGTAACATCAGCTGATCCCCAGCTGTGTATCCGGCAATGTGTCCTGCGACCACCACGCTGACACAACAACAGATATTAAACTGCCTCGAGTGCAGGCATCGGACTACACTCTGCTCCTCCTGCTGTCCCTGGGCTCCAACACTGCCAGTTGCTGCTCAGAAGTGCCGTCTGCACAGTCAACACTAGCTGCCGTGTTATTGGGTTTCAGTAACATCAGCTGATCCCCAGCTGTGTATCCGGCAATGTGTCCTGCGACCACCACGCTGACACAACAACAGATATTAAACTGCCTCGAGTGCAGGCTTCGGCCTACACTCTGCTCCTCCTGCTGTCCCTGGGCTCCAACACCGCCAGTTGCTGCTCAGAAGTGTCTTTGGCATGGGTACTCCCTCCTGCTCAGCCCGATTCCCGCACGCCAGCTGTTTCCGGGTAGTGTCAAGGTCACTGCCTCCAATACGTTGTCCTGTCATGTTGCGGTCTGGTTAGCCGACTCTATGGTGCCTGCATTTTAGGTGCTTTCTTTGTGGGCTGCGGGAACTGGCAATGAAGGCTGGTTATGTTGTGCCAATAGGACAAGCTCCCCCTGTAGGACTGTGGGTTTTCAGAACCTTCGGCGGCTCGCAGCCTAGCAATTTGTTTTTCCTGTGGACCTTCTGCTGCTTATCTGAGTTCCAGCACCATTAGCTGGTTCTTAGGAACACAAGCTTGAATAGGTCCCCCTGGTTCCAGTACCGTCAGCTGGTTCTTGGCAGGGTCTTTTGCTCTGGTACCTTCTGCTCCCCATCCTGGTTCCAGTACTGTCAGCTGGTTCCGGGCAGAACCTTTGGCTTAGGTGCCTCCTTCTGGGTATCCGAGTTCCACCAACGTCAAGTGGTCCTTGGTTTTGCTTTCTGGCACGGGTACCCCCTGCTTAGTAACTGGGTTCCAGTAATGTCAGCTGGTCCTCGGTTGTTCCATTGGTTCTTTTACCTTCGGCTAGCCATCCGGGTTCCAGTACCATCAGCTGGTTTTCGGCAGGGTCTTTTGCTCTTGTACCTTCTGCTCCCCATCCTAGTTCCAGTACAGTCAGCTGGTTCCAGGCAGAGCCTTTGGCTTAGGTGCCTCCTTCTGGGTATCCGAGTTCCACCAACGTCAGGTGGTCCTTGGTAGTGCTTTCTGGCATGGGTGCCTCCTTCTTAGTAACCGGGTTCCAGTAACGTCAGCTGGTCCTCGGTAGTTCCATTGGCTCTTGTACCTTCGGCTAGCCATCCGTGTTCCAGTATCGTCAGCTGGTTCACGGCAGGGTCTTTTGCTCTTGTACCTTCTGCTACATTTCCAAGTTCAAGACCCTAAAGATGACGACCCTGAAGACCGAGAAGCAGAAGAACAAGAAGCTGCAGAACAAAAAGCAGAAGAACGTTAAGCATAAGACTAAAAATCAGAGCAAAAGATATTATCTAAATTATAAGCAGAAGAAGACTAAGCAGTGTATGGAGGTGAGTCCGTTCCTCCTCGTGCCCCTGGAAAAAACCTGCTGCTGCAGGCCAAACTGAACGCGGACAAATCCTGTTGTAAATCTTTTGTGACAGGCTGAACAGAAGGTGTAATCTTCAAACTTTTATAGATAACAACTACAGGAAGGCCTGGCTGTCACAAATAAGAATATGATAAAGAAGAAGAAGAAGAATATGAAGAAGATGAAGAAGTTGATTATGAAGAAGAATAATAGTTGAATAAAAAGAATATGAAGAATGTAAAAAACAAAAAATAATACGAAGAAGGTGAAAAAGAAGAAGATGAATAAGGTGAAGGAGAAGTTGATGGAAACGATGCTGCTGCTGAGGATGATGAAGAAGAAAGTTTGGGAGAAGTTAAAACGAAGGTGAACAGCATGGAAGTAGTGAAACATAAATATCTGACAAAATATAAAAAACCTTAACATAGTCAATATCTTTGTAACTCCGAACGTCTTAAAAAAAAACAATAATTCCTGCTATTCCATTTCATTGGGCTAAACCTCTATGCCTTTAATGTCTCCTCCACCTCCCCCAATACATCCTACATTATTCTTAGTTGTTTTCCTTCATGTAGAATTAACCTACAAGGAAGGAAAGGGTTTATTTTAATTGCAATATTTTTGTCCCATTGACTTGCATTGGTATCGAATATTGGTATCGGCGATATCCGATATTTTTTGAATATCGGCCGATACAATCCGATAACGATACATTACTTATGGATATCGGAAGGTATCGCTCAACACTAGTGCTAAGACTATGTTTCAGTGGCAAATCAGAAGGCCTGATTTCCACGTAAAAATTGTTAGGCCTAATATAATGTTGCAGCCACGAGGCGCAATTAACTACTCCAGATAGTTTGTGATAAAACTGTGTTTCAGTGGCATATCAGAAGGCCAGATTTCCACTTAAAAATTGTTAGGCATAACTGTGTTGTTCAGGCACTCTATCTAAGAAAATAAATAGTGATTGTTCATTTAGTGACAGGTGACAGACAACTGTATGCCTTAGGGTGTGAAACAGCAGGGTACAAGAGGGGAAGGCTACTTACAACACGAGTCGGAAAAAGCGAGGTTTTGGTGGAAGGAGAAATAGGCTTGGTGTTCAACGTATATGTGGGTTAGGTGTTAATGTGAATTAAAGCTCAACTAAACAAACACCGTTTCATGCCATCCAAAGACCACTGACATCTGTTACTGGCTGGCTCACTTGACTCCCTTTCTTTAGCATTAGCACAGCAGTATGTCTTGTAGGTGAGGCTCAGAAAGAGCATGTGCCACAGTGGATGGCAACTCTCAAGTGCTGCATCAAGTGGCCACTCCTCCTTCCTCCACCTTAACATAGCCCACAGTACAATCCTCAGAGGTGGCACCCGAATCACCCTGGTTTACCCCATTGTCAAAACTTTCCAAATGCCCACCTGACTGTGGGAAACCTCAGATAAGACAATTTGAAGAGCTGTTCATATATTGTATTCCTTGGGCATCAGAGGTCTGCTCCGAAGAATCACAGAATAGAGAAGAGGAAAGCATCTGCACTGATGCCCAACATTTTTTCATGTTGGAACCGGGGCTGGATGCAGTAGGGTCCAAGTAGAATCCAGACCCACATTATCAAATGCTAGCCATCAAGGGTGGAGGTGATACTGATGAGACTCAAATACCAGAGGCACATTGTGGTGTCAGGGCAGTAAGAGGAGGAGGGTAACTCTCAGGGTGAGGAGTGTGATAACTGAGAGGATGATGATGAGGTTATAGATTCCACTTGGTTTGAACCCAGTGGTACGCAGCTGAGTAGCTCAGCAGAGGAGGTGGAGGAGGAAGATGAGGAGTTTATGTTGCGGCTTCCCACACAGACACAAAGTAATACGACCATTACATGCACTGCATCCTCAGCCCCATCTCTGACTGTGACCAGCACTGCTCACTAGAGTTGAGCGACTTTTACTTTTTTAGGATCGAGTCGGGTTTCGTGGAACCCGACTTTCTCAAAAGTCGGGTCCAGTAAAATCGGCCGATTATTGCAAAAAGTCGGGGGCCGACAAACAAGAAACCCTACAGTGCCCATTTTAATGTGAAAAACATCAATTCTTGTTACTTAAGCTTGTCAATCTTAATTTACCTTATAATAATAGTTAGTCAATGAAAATTGGGGGTCATTTGGCTAAAGTTGTGGGGGGTAGGGCTGGTTCAAGTTTTTCGTGGGCCCAGGAAACGCGGACTACGTCACGGCAGTGGAGCAGGGAGAGGTAAGTATTTCAACTTTGCAAGTGCTGTGATCCTGAGCAAGCAGGGGGGCCCACTTGTTCACACTGGCACTGGCACAGGGCCCCTAAAAGTACGGCGGTGTGTTTGACAGCAGGGGTGCTTCCCACTGGCAGACACTTTTGCGTACTATGAGGGGCCCTGTGCCAGTGACGTCGCCAATGATTATGCCCCCCCACCTGATGAAGGAACCTGCACTTTCATCTGCACCTTCCTCTTTGTCCCCGTGAAAGGTGGTAAAGTATGTGGGAAGCGGAACCTGACTTTCAACAGGGTCAGATTCTGGCTGTGTAGAGTGCAAGGGGAATGTAGTGGTCTGGGCCAATGTACCAGCAGACTCATCTAGCAGTGGCTGGGCAATGGGCAGGATGAGGAGGAAACACCGATATAGGCGCAAATAATAAAGTGGGCTAAATGCAGTTCAAAATTGGTAACAGGACTAAACAGGCGGAATTGCTTTGTTCAGTGGAGGACAACTGTAATGAGTGGCAGACAGTTAGTAGGCCTAAAATAAAAAAGTAGGCTAAATGCAGTTCAAAATTGGTAACAGGAGTAAACAGGCGGCACTTCTTTGTTCAGTGGAGGAGAACAAGAAGCAGCAGCAGACACCGTTAGTAGGCCCAGCCAAACAAATAGGCCAAATGCAGTTTAACATCCGAAACAGGATGAAAATTGAGGCTCAGCTTTGTTCAGTGGAGGAGAAATGCAAGGAGTGGCAGACAACGTTAGTAGGCGTAACCAAACCAGTAGGTCAAATGCAGTGTAATATCCTAAACAGGATGAAAATTGAAGCTCAGCTTTGTTCAGTGGAGGAGAAATCCAAGGAGTGGCAGACACCATTAGTAGGCGTAACCAAACCAGTAGGCCAAATGCAGTGTAATATCCTAACCAGGATGAAAATTGAAGCTTAGCTTTGTTCAGTGGAGAACACCAAACAGCGGCACACACCATTTGTTGGCCCCACCAAAGAAGTAGGCCAAATGCAGTTTAATATCTGACACCGGATGAAAATGGAGGCTCAGCTTTGCTCAGTGGAGGACAACTGTAATGGGAGGCAGACACAGTTAGTAGGCCTAAATAAGTAAGTAGGCAAAATGCAGTTCAAAATTGGTAAGTGGAGTACACAGGTGGCATAGCTTTGTTCAGCGGAGGACAACTGTAATAAGTGGCTCAGACAGACAGAGTAGGCCTAAAATAAAAAAGGTGGCTAATTGCAGTTCAAAATTTGTAAGAGGAGTACACAGGCGGTATAGCGTGGTTCAGTGGAGGAGGACAAGTGTAATTAGTGGCTCTGACACACAGAATAGGCCTAAAGTAAAAAAGAAGGCTATATTCAGTTCACAATTTGTAAGAGGAGTACGCAGGCGGCATAGCTGGGTTCAGCGGTGGAGGACAACTGTTGTGAGAGTCTGACACAGTTACTAGGCCCAAATAAGTAAGTAGGCTAAATGCTGTTCTAAATTGGTAAGAGGAGTACACAGGCGGCATAGCTTGGTTCAGCAGACGAGGACAACTGTAATATGTGGCTCAGACAGACTGAGTAGTCCTAAAATAAAACAGTTGGCTGAATGCAGTTCCAAATTGGTAACAGGAGTACACAGGCGGCATAGCTTTGTTCAGCGGAGGACAATTGTAATGTGTGGCACAGACAGACAGACAGACGGAGGCCTAAAATAAAAAAGGTGGCTAAATGAAGTTCAAAACTGCTAGCAGAAATAACCAGGTGGCCTAGCTTGATTCAGCGGGGGACAGTTGTCTCCCCCCACAGGGCCGTGGTCACAACTTGGCGCAATCACCCATGCAAGTGCCGTTTGCCTGGACAGGTGGGTGTGCCCACTCTGGGGCGACGCCACTGGCACAGGGTCCCTCATAGTACAATGAAGTGTCTCTGACGGTGGTGGTGCACAACCAATGTCAGACACACCATCGTAATATGAGGGGCCCTGTGCTAGTACCGCCACCCACGAGAGAGTGTTCCCCCCCAGCTCAAACTGTGCTCTACCACTTGCAAAACTTACCTCTCCCTGCTCCACCACTGTGTAGTCTGTGCTGTTAAATCCTTAAATGGCACTGCCATTACAAATTTGTTGCAATGATAGATGATAGTAAAAATATACAGGGGCCCTGGCCTCCATTTAGACCCCTTAATACTTTGCGCCAACTACCACTGTCTGCAACTCTGCAGAGGAGCCCAACCCTGTACCTCGCTTTGCCACCAGTTTATTTATGAACAATTCCTTGGCAGACATTTAGCCCACTTTAGTATTTTGGCCTACTAACTGTGTCAGCCACTTCTAACAGTTGTCCTCCGCTGAACAAAGCTATGCCACCTGTGAACTCCTGTTAACAAATTGCGAACTGCATGTAGCCTACTTACTTATTTGTGCCTAGTAACTGTGTCAGCCTCTCATAACAGTTGTCCTCCCACGCTGAATCAAGGTAGGCCGCCTGGTTAGTCCTGCTAGCAGTTTTGAACTGCATTTAGCCACCTTTTTTTATTTTAGGCCTCTGTCTGTCTGTCTGCGCCACACATTACAACTGTACCCCGCTGAAACAAGCTAGGCCGCCTGGTTATTCTTGCTAGCAGATTTGCACTGCATGAAGCCACCTTTTTTTATTTTAGGCCTCTGTCTGTCTGCGCCACACATTAAAACTATACCCCGCTGAAAAAAGCTAGGCCGCCTGGTTAGTCCTGCTAGCAGTTTTGAACTGCATTTAGCCACCTTTTTGTATTTTAGGCCTCTGTCTGCCTGTCTGTCTGCGCCACTCATTACAACTGTCCCCCGCAGAAACAAGCTAGGCCGCCTGGTTAGTCCTGCTGTAGTTTTGAACTGCATTTAGCCACCTTTTTTATTTTAGGCCTCTGTCTGTCTCTCTGTCTGTCTGTCTGGTATAAAAATCGCCTATGGTGGACATTCAGCAGCTGCAAATGGCGGAATTGGAGCAGTCAGTAAGAGGAGGCTAAAAATAAGAACTTTTTCTGGCAAGCTATGTGTCAGCAGGGGAAGGTGGGGCAAAATAATTCAAAATCCATGATTGGTTCATGTTAATGAAGGTTAGATCATCAACATTTCGGGGAGCCAGACGTATCCTTTTTTCAGTCAGTATTGAACCAGCAGCACTGAAGACTCTTTCTGATAGCACACTAACAGCTGGGCAAGCGAGCTCCTGTAATGCATATTCTGCCAATTCGGGCCAGGTGTCTAGTTTAGATGCCCAGTAATCAAAGGGGAATGACCTGTGAGGGAGAACATCGATAATGGTGGAAAAATAGTTGGTAATCATACTGGACAAATGCTGTCTCCTGTCACATTGAATCGATGCAGCAGTACCTGTCGTGTCTGCGGTCATTGCGAAATCACTCCACAACCTGGTCATAAATCCCCTGTCCAATGCCACTTCGGCTTTGTGCACCTCTAACACCTCTGCCATGTTGCCCCCTACAGCTCGTGTGAGAACCATCACCGCCGCTGTGTGCTGGGAATGCCTGAACCAAACGGTCTACAAGAGTTGCTTGTTTGGTAGCCTATATTTGCTCAAGGTTCTCATGTGGCATGATATTTTGTAATTTTCCTTTGTATCATGGATCCAGGAGGCAGGCCAACCAGTAATCGTCATCGGTCTTCATTTTGATAATGCGGGGGTCCCGTTTTAGGATATGCAAGGCATACTCTGCCATGTGGGCCAATGTTCCAGGTGTCAATTCACTGCTTGTGCTGGGTTGAGGAGCACTTTCTTGAAAATCTACATCACTTGTGGCCCGCAAAAACCCTGTATCTGACCTTGCAATGCCACCAGTTTCTCTTGCCCCCTGAGAAGCATCCTCCTCCCATAAATATTCATCCCCATCATCCTCCTCCTCCTCCTCCTCTTCATCCGCCACCTCGTCCCGGAGACTTCCCTGAGCAGACAATGGCTGACTGTCATCAAGTCTTCCCTCCTCCTCGGCAGCAGACACCTGCTCCTTGATGTGCGTCAAACTTTGCATCAGCAGACGCATTAGTGGGATGCTCATGCTTATGATGGCATCGTCTGCACTGAGCAGCCGTGTGCATTCCTCAAAACACTGAAGGACTTGATAGAGGTCTTGGAGCTTCGACCACTGCACACCAGACAACTCCATGTCTGCCATCCAACTGCCTGCCAGTGTATGTGCATCCTCCCACAAATACATGACAGCACGCCTCTGTTCGCACAGCCTCTGAAGCATGTGCAGTGTGGAGTTCCACCTTGTTGCAACGTCGATTATTAGGCAGTGCTGGGGAAGATTCAGCGATCGCTGATGGTTCAGCATACGGCTGGAGTGTACGGGCGACCGGCGGATGTGCGAGCAAAGTCTGCGCACAGTCAGGAGCATGGCTAGTAAATCAGGGTAATTTTTGAGGAAGCACTGCACCACCAGGTTCAAGGGGTGAGCCAGACAAGGTATGTGTTTCAGTTCTGAAAGGGCTATGGCAGCCATAAAATTCTTTCCACTATCACTGACTACCTTGCCTGCCTCAAGATGTAGAGTCAAAGTAATCACTGCACTCGTATAGTTTCAAGTTGCATATATCAAAAGTTTATTGGGCTTGGGTTAGTAGATAAATGCTTGGCGAATTTAACGTTTCGGCCAGCCCGTGGCCTTGCTCACAAAATCGCCTAATGGAAATCTGTTGTTTAAAGTAAGGATACCGTATGGCTGATGAGTCAGATAGGAGGACCCAAATGTGTAACCAAACTGATGTGGTATAAACGCTTGCCCGTGCACTACAGCTGTAATTCCAGGGTAAACAATTGCTGTCGTATATATACACTCAGGAGTACAGATCAGGCTGTGTAGATCATGTGCCTTCTGGACTATCCCAGGAAAAGCCGGGGAAGATAGTGCTGTCTCACATATGGAATCAGGGGCACAGATCAGTGGGTAGCCTACCCACTGCCTTGACACAGGTCTGTGTCGGCACCCTCCACCTGGCCACCAACGCTTGCTCTGCACACAGGAACGAGGAGAACAGATTGATATTACCATTGACTTCATCTGGGACATACCAAACCATACAGGGATTATACCACCTGATCTGTGCCCCTGATTCCATATGTGAGACAGCACTATCTTCCCCGGCTTTTCCTGGGATAGTCCAGAAGGCACATGATCTACACAGCCTGATCTGTACTCCTGAGTGTATATATACGACAGCAATTGTTTACCCTGGAATTACAGCTGTAGTGCACGGGCAAGCGTTTATACCACATCAGTTTGGTTACACATTTGGGTCCTCCTATCTGACTCATCAGCCATACGGTATCCTTACTTTAAACAACAGATTTCCATTAGGCGATTTTGTGAGCAAGGCCACGGGCTGGCCGAAACGTTAAATTCGCCAAGCATTTATCTACTGACCCAAGCCAAATAAACTTTTGATATATGCAACTTGAAACTATACGAGTGCAGTGATTACTTTGACTCTATGACTTGTGGGATTTAGTGTCCCGTTCACTGGCACCGTGAACTATATTGATTGAGTGCTAGCTTTCCAGATTCTCTGCCTCAAGATGTACACTGCCCAGCCATGACTCAGTTTCTTGCTGCAAGTACTCGGCCAGTACTTCCGCGGTGTGTCTGTAGTCGCCCAAACACTTCATTTGCAGCACAGCCTGCTGACGCTTACCACAAGCTGTTCGATAATGGGGCACCTCAGGTGCAACACTGGCAGCAGCGGATGGAGTGGTCATGCGACTGCGCTCTGTGGATGAGATTTTGCTTCTGGAGGAGGAGAGGGGGGGTGAACGCCTACAGCCAACTGTTTCCTAGACCGTGGGCTAGGCAGAACTGTGCCACTATGGCTGACCCCTGTGGACCTTGCATCCACCACATTAACCCAGTGTGCCATGATGGACATGTAACGTCCCGGGCCATGCCTACTGGTCCATGCATCTGTTGTGAGGTGCGCCTTTCTACTGACCGATTGCCTCAGTGCATGGACAATGCGTTCTTTGACATGTTGGTGGAGTGCTGGGATGGCTTTTCTCGAAAAGAAGTGTCCACTGGGTAGGTCATAGCGTGGTACTGCGTAGGCCATCGGTGCTTTGAAAGCTTCGCTTTCAACCAACCGGTAGGGCATCATCTCTAACGAGATTAGTCGAGCAATGTAGCCGTTCAAACCCTGTGTACGTGGATGAGAGGAAGAGTACTTTCTTTTCCTATCGAGAGTCTCTTGTAGGCTGAGCTGGACTGGAGAGCTGCATATGGTGGAACTAGCGGGGGTGGTGGTGGACATGGCAGATTGAGAGAGGCTTGGTGATGGTATTCTTGATGTGGGCCTACCTACAGTGTTTCCAGCCAAGAACCTTTTGATTCCCTGACGGTTTTTGCCTTGCGACAATACCTCCACATTTGCTACTGGTTGTGTCATAACCCGTGGGCTTCCAGTGAGGGAAGCAATGTTGCGTTGCTGACTAGCTTCAATATGAACAGGTGCACCAACGGTACGGGACATTTGGTAGTTAGTCCATGCTTCCAAGTGCCTGCTGGTTAAATGTCTATGCATGCACGTTGTATTTAAATTTTGAACATTCTTCCCTCTGTTAAAAGTTTTGGAGCAATTCTTACATATAACTTTTGACTGATCATTCGGATCTTGGTTAAAAAATTGCCACACTGCACTCGTCCTACTATGTTATACCTTTTCAGGCTTTGCACGCTGTGCTACTGTCACCAGATGGCCATGCTGTCCTACACCTGTTGTGGTTTTTGACACACGTTTTTGGCCTGATACGGGCCTGCCAGATGACAGCTTTTGCGATGTAGATGGCTGCTGCAGATCATCCTCCTCCGCTTCTGAGCTACTGGCAGCCACACCCTCTTCCCCCAATGGCTGTCAATCTGGGTCAACAACTGGGTCATCTATCACCTGATCTTCAATGTCATGTGCACCGTCCTCTGTGTCACCGTGTAAGGTGCTATAGCGTTCGGTACAGGGCACCATAGTCTCATCAGGGTCAGATTCTGGCTCAGTACACTGCGAGGGCAATGTAGTGATCTGAGTCAATGGAACAGCATAATAATCTAGCTGTGGCTGTGCATCTGTTCACTCCATGTCCGATTCATCTTGTAATAGGCTTTTAACAATTTCCCTTTCTAACCCAGGCATGGTATGTGTAAAGAGCTCCATGGAGTAAAGTGTAGTGTTGCCTGCCGCATCCTTCACTTTTGTTTTGGGTGAAGGACACAAGGAAGCTAGTTTTTCCGGACTAGGAGCAGCCACTGACGACTCGCTGCTTTTAGATTTAGAACCTTCTGAAGAGGAGGCGAAAGAGCGAGAGGTTGAGTCAGCAAGGAAAGCCAAAACTTGTTCCTGCTGCTCCGGCTTTAAAAGCTGTTTTCCTACTCCCAGATAAGGGAGCCTTTGAGGCCTTGTGTAGCCAGACGATGACACTGACTCAACACCTCGAGCCTTTGGTGCTATTTTGCTTTTCCCACTGCCACCAAATGCTCCACCACCACCAACACCACCATCAGTACCAGCTGGCAATGCCCGCCCACGGCTTCTTCCACCAGACTTCCTCATTTTTGGAAAACTCTAACCAAAACAACAACCGTTATATGGTACTGTGAAACAAGTTAGAAGGTGTATATAAACTTGTGGAGAATTTTAATCTCCCTTTTTTTGGGGGGTAAGACTGCAACAAAACTCAGGCGTAGTGTATTACACTACACAATGTAAGTGACAGAACATGGCTGGAAGATATACGACAAACTAACAGAATTGTGACATAGATCCACTTAGTGCCAATTTAAATGTCCCTTTTATTTGGGGGAGACTGCAACAAAAATCAGGCCCAGTGTATTACACTACACAATTAGTGTTGAGCATTCCGATACCGCAAGTATCGGGTATCGGCCGATACTTGCGGTATCGGAATTCCGATACCGAGATCCGATATTTTTGTGATATCGGGTATCGGTATCGGAAGTGTAAAATAAAGAATTAAAATAAAAAATATTGTTATATTCACCTCTCCGGCGGCCCCTGGACATCAGCGGGAGGATCCGGCGTCCGGCACGGTTTCTTTCTTCAAAATGCGCGCCTTTAGGACCTGTGGAATGACGTCCCGGCTTCTGATTGGTCGCGTGCCGCCCATGTGACCGCCACGCGACCAATCAGAAGCCGCGACGTCATTCCTCAGCTAAAGTCCTAGAATGAGCGCCTTCTAGGACCTGAGGAATGACGTCGCGGCTTCTGATTGGTCGCGTGGCGGTCACATGGGCGGCACGCGACCAATCAGAAGCCGGGACGTCATTCCACAGGTCCTAAAGGCGCGCATTTTGAAGAAAGAAGCCGTGCCGGACGCCGGATCCTCCCGCTGATGTCCAGGGGCCGCCGGAGAGGTGAATATAACAATATTTTTTATTTTAATTCTTTATTTTACACTTTAATATGGATCCCAGGGCCTGAAGGAGAGTTTCCTCTCCTTCAGACCCTGGGATCCATGAGGATACCTTCCGATACTTGATGTCCCATTGACTTGTATTGGTATCGGATATCGGTATCGGCGATATCCGATATTTTTCGGGTATCGGCCGATACTATCCGATACCGATACTTTCAAGTATCGGACGGTATCGCTCAACACTATACACAATGTAAGTGGCAGAATGTGGCTGGAAGATATATGAAAAAATACAAGGGCTGTAGTACAATTTCAATCTCCCTACAATGATCTCAGGACAAGTATGGCAGCAATAAAAAGGACTGCTGCACACAAAAGTGTGGACAAAGAAACAAGAGAACTGTGCAGAAAGGAGCAACAGGATTTTTGTTTAAAAAAAGCAGTTGGCTTGCACAGCGGCGTACAAACAGCAATGCAGCTATCAGGGAGCCTTATAAGGCAGCCTAACAAGCTACAGAGCTGATGCACAAAAAAATAAACTCCACTGTCCCTGCAAAGAAAAGGTGGTGCTGGACAGTGGAAATCGCTGCAGCACAAGCAGTTTTGGGGTTAATCTTTCCTCCCTAACTATATCCCTTCTTCTGATGAAGCTGCAGCAACCTCTCCCTATGCTAAGATCGGCAGAAGTAAGATGGCGGTCGACGTGCACTGTTATGATAGGCAATTCAGTAACACAATGTACATAGCGATCAGAGCACATACAGTGATCTGACAATAACCCAAAATAATAGAACGAGCTATGAGACGTGGGAACTCTGTAGACCGCAATACCTGATCCTCTCCAAACACAACTAGAGGCAGCCGTGGATTGCGCCTAACGCTACCTATGCAACTCGACACAGCCTGAGAAACTAACTAGCCTGAAGATAGAAAAATAAGCCTACCTTGCCTCAGAGAAATACCCCAAAGGAAAAGGCAGCCCCCCACATATGACTGTGAGTAAGATGAAAAGACAAACGTAGGGATGAAATAGATTCAGCAAAGTGAGGCCCGATATTCTAGACAGAACGAGGATAGGAAAGATAACTTTGCGGTCTACACAAAACCCTAAAGAAAACCACGCAAAGGGGGCAAAAAGACCCTCCGTACCGAACTAACGGCACGGAGGTACACCCCTTACGTCCCAGAGCTTCCAGCAAAACAAATAGACAAGCTGGACAGAAAAAATAGCAACAAATAGCAAAGAAGCACTTAGCTATGCAGAGCAGCAGGCCACAGGAATGATCCAGAGAAACACAAGTCCAACACTGGAACATTGACAGGAAGCATGGATCAAAGCATTAGGTGGAGTTAAGTAGAGAAGCAGCTAACGAGCTCACCAGATCACCTGAGGGAGGAAACTCAGAAGCTGCAGTACCACTTTCCTCCACAAACTGAAGCTCCCAGGGAGAATCAGCCGAAGTACCACTTGTGACCACAGGAGTGAACTCTGCCACAGAATTCACAACAGTACCCCCCCCCCCTTGAGGAGGGGTCACCGAACCCTCACCAGAGCCCCCAGGCCGACCAGGATGAGCCACATGAAAGGCACGAACAAGATCGGGAGCATGGACATCAGAGGCAAAAACCCAGGAATTATCTTCCTGAGCATAACCCTTCCATTTAACCAGATACTGGAGTTTCCATCTTGAAACACGAGAATCCAAAATCTTCTCCACAATATACTCCAATTCCCCCTCCACCAAAACCGGGGCAGGAGGCTCAACAGATGGAACCATAGGTGCCACGTATCTCCGCAACAATGACCTATGGAATACGTTATGTATGGAAAAAGAATCTGGGAGGGTCAGACGAAAAGACACAGGATTAAGAACCTCAGAAATCCTATACAGACCAATAAAACGAGGCTTAAACTTAGGAGAGGAAACCTTCATAGGAATATGACGAGAAGATAAACAAACCAGATCCCCAACACGAAGTCGGGGACCCACACGGCGTCTGCGATTAGCGAAAAGTTGAGCTTTCTCCTGGGACAAGGTCAAATTGTCCACCACCTGAGTCCAAATCCGCTGCAACCTGTCCACCACAGTATCCACACCAGGACAGTCCGAAGACTCAACCTGTCCTGAAGAGAAACGAGGATGGAACCCAGAATTGCAGAAAAACGGCGAAACCAAGGTAGCCGAGCTGGCCCGATTATTAAGGGCGAACTCAGCCAAAGGCAAAAAGGACACCCAGTCATCCTGATCAGCAGAAACAAAGCATCTCAGATATGTTTCCAAGGTCTGATTGGTTCGTTCGGTCTGGCCATTAGTCTGAGGATGGAAAGCCGAGGAAAAAGACAAGTCAATGCCCATCCTACCACAAAAGGCTCGCCAAAACCTCGAAACAAACTGGGAACCTCTGTCAGAAACAATATTCTCTGGAATGCCATGCAAACGAACCACATGCTGGAAGAACAAAGGCACCAAATCAGAGGAGGAAGGCAATTTAGACAAGGGTACCAGATGGACCATCTTAGAAAAGCGATCACAGACCACCCAAATGACTGACATCTTTTGAGAAACGGGAAGGTCAGAAATAAAATCCATAGAGATATGTGTCCAAGGCCTCTTCGGGACCGGCAAGGGCAAAAGCAACCCACTGGCACGAGAACAGCAGGGCTTAGCCCGAGCACAAATCCCACAGGACTGCACAAAAGTACGCATATCCCGCGACAGAGACGGCCACCAAAAGGATCTAGCCACTAACTCTCTGGTACCAAAGATTCCAGGATGACCAGCCAACACCGAACAATGAAGTTCAGAGATAACTCTATTCGTCCACCTATCAGGGACAAACAGTCTCTCCACTGGGCAACGATCAGGTTTATTAGCCTGAAATTTTTGCAGCACCCGCCGCAAATCAGGGGAGATGGCAGACACAATTACTCCTTCCTTGAGGATACCCGCCGGCTCAGATAAACCCGGAGAGTCGGGCACAAAACTCCTAGACAGAGCATCCGCCTTCACATTTTTAGAGCCCGGAAGGTACGAAATCACAAAGTCAAAACGGGCAAAAAACAACGACCAACGAGCTTGTCTAGGATTCAAGCGCTTGGCAGACTCGAGATAAGTCAAGTTCTTATGATCAGTCAATACCACCACGCGATGCTTAGCTCCTTCAAGCCAATGACGCCACTCCTCGAATGCCCACTTCATGGCCAGCAACTCTCGGTTGCCCACATCATAATTTCGCTCAGCAGGCGAAAACTTCCTGGAAAAGAAAGCGCATGGTTTCATCACTGAGCAACCAGAACCTCTCTGTGACAAAACCGCCCCTGCTCCAATCTCAGAAGCATCAACCTCGACCTGGAACGGAAGAGAAACATCTGGTTGACACAACACAGGGGCAGAAGAAAAACGACGCTTCAACTCTTGAAAAGCTTCCACAGCAGCAGAAGACCAATTGACCAAATCAGCAACCTTCTTGGTCAAATCGGTCAATGGTTTGGCAATAGTAGAAAAATTGCAGATGAAGCGACGATAAAAATTAGCAAAGCCCAGGAACTTTTGCAGACTTTTCAGAGATGTCGGCTGAGTCCAATCATGGATGGCTTGGACCTTAACCGGATCCATCTCGATAGTAGAAGGGGAAAAGATGAACCCCAAAAATGAAACCTTCTGCACACCAAAGAGACACTTTGATCCCTTCACAAACAAAGAATTAGCACGCAGGACCTGAAAAACCGTTCTGACCTGCTTCACATGAGACTCCCAATCATCCGAGAAGATCAAAATGTCATCCAAGTACACAATCAGGAATTTATCCAGGTACTCACGGAAGATGTCATGCATAAAGGATTGAAACACTGATGGAGCATTGGCAAGTCCGAACGGCATCACTAGATACTCAAAATGACCCTCGGGCGTATTAAATGCAGTTTTCCATTCATCGCCTTGCCTAATTCTACCAGATTATATGCACCACGAAGATCTATCTTAGTGAACCAACTAGCCCCCTTAATCCGAGCAAACAAATCAGATAACAATGGCAAGGGGTACTGAAATTTAACAGTGATCTTATTAAGAAGGCGGTAATCTATACACGGTCTCAGCGAACCTTCCTTCTTGGCTACAAAAAAGAACCCTGCTCCTAATGGCGACGATGACAGGCGAATATGCCCCTTCTCCAGGGATTCCTTCACATAACTGCGCATAGCGGTGTGCTCAGGCACGGATAAATTAAACAGTCGACCTTTTGGGAATTTACTACCAGGAATCAAATTGATAGCACAATCACAATCCCTATGCGGAGGTAGGGCATCGGACTTGGGCTCATCAAATACATCCCGGTAATCAGACAAGAACTCTGGAACCTCAGAAGTGGTGGATGACGAAACTGACAGAAATGGAACATCACCATGTACCCCCTGACAACCCCAGCTGGACACCAACATGGAATTCCAATCCAATACTGGATTATGGGCTTGTAGCCATGGCAACCCCAACACGACCACATCATGCAGATTATGCAACACCAGAAAGCGAATAACCTCCTGATGTGCAGGAGCCATGCACATGGTCAGCTGGGTCCAGTATTGAGGCTTATTCTTGGCCAAAGGTGTAGCATCAATTCCGCTCAATGGAATAGGACACTGCAAGGGCTCCAAGAAAAACCCACAAAGTTTAGCATAATCCAAGTCCATCAAATTCAGGGCAGCGCCTGAATCCACAAACGCCATGACAGAATATGACGACAAGGAGCATATCAAGGTAACGGACAGAAGAAATTTTGACTGTACAGTACCAATGGCGGCAGACCTAGCGAACCGCTTAGTGCGCTTAGGACAATCAGAGATAGCATGAGTGGAATCACCACAGTAGAAACACAGCCCATTCAGACGTCTGTGTTCTTGCTGTTCAACTCTGGTCATAGTCCTATCGCACTGCATAGGCTCAGGTTTAATCTCAGGTAATACCGCCAAATGGTGCACAGATTTACGCTCACGCAAGCGTCGACCGATCTGAATGGCCAAAGACATAGACTCATTCAAACCAGCGGGCATAGGAAATCCCACCATGACATCCTTAATGGCTTCAGAGAGACCCTTTCTGAAAATGGCTGCAAGCGCAGATTCATTCCATTGAGTGAGCACGGACCATTTTCTAAATTTCTGGCAATATAGCTCTATCTCAACCTGAGCCTGACAAAGAGCCAGCAAATTTTTTTCTGCCTGATCTACTGAATTAGGCTCATCGTACAGCAATCCAAGCGCCAGGAAAAACGCATCGATATTACTTAATGCAGGATCTCCTGACGCAAGAGAAAATGCCCAGTCCTGAGGGTCGCCACGCAAAAAAGAAATGACGATCCTAACCTGTTGCGCTGGGTCACCAGAAGAGCGAGGTTTCAAAGCCAGAAACAGTTTACAATTATTCTTGAAACTCAGAAATTTAGTTCTATCTCCAAAAAACAAATCTGGAATAGGAATTCTCGGTTCTAACAAAGAATTCTGAACCACAAAATTTTGAATATCTTCAACTCTTGCCGTGAGCTGATCTACACATGAAGACAGACCTTTAATGTCCATTGTAACACCTGTGTCCTGAACCACCCAAATTTCTAGGGGAAAAAAAAGACAAATCACAGTGCAAAGGAAAAAAAATGGTCTCAGAACTTCTTTTTTCCCTCTATTGAGAATCATTAGTACTTTTGGCTTCCTGTACTGTTATGATAGGCAATTCAGTAACACAATGTACATAGCGATCAGAGCACATACAGTGATCTGACAATAACCCAAAATAATAGAACGAGCTCTGAGACGTGGGAACTCTGTAGACCGCAATACCTGATCCTCTCCAAACACAACTAGAGGCAGCCGTGGATTGCGCCTAACGCTACCTATGCAACTCGACACAGCCTGAGAAACTAACTAGCCTGAAGATAGAAAAATAAGCCTACCTTGCCTCAGAGAAATACCCCAAAGGAAAAGGCAGCCCCCCACATATAATGACTGTGAGTAAGATGAAAAGACAAACATAGGGATGAAATAGATTCAGCAAAGTGAGGCCCGATATTCTAGACAGAACGAGGATAGGAAAGATAACTTTGCGGTCTACACAAAACCCTAAAGAAAACCACGCAAAGGGGGCAAAAAGACCCTCCGTACCGAACTAACGGCACAGAGGTACACCCCTTGCGTCCCAGAGCTTCCAGCAAAACAAATAGACAAGCTGGACAGAAAAAATAGCAACAAATAGCAAAGAAGCACTTAGCTATGCAGAGCAGCAGGCCACAGGAATGATCCAGAAAAACACAAGTCCAACACTGGAACATTTACAGGAAGCATGGATCAAAGCATTAGGTGGAGTTAAATAGAGAAGCAGCTAACGAGCTCACCAGATCACCTGAGGGAGGAAACTCAGAAGCTGCAGTACCACTTTCCTCCACAAACGGAAGCTCCCAGAGAGAATCAGCCGAAGTACCACTTGTGACCACAGGAGTGAACTCTGCCACAGAATTCACAACAGTGCACGCCCCTTTATAGCCCCTGTGACGCCGCAGAAAGCAAGCCAATCATTGTAATGCCCTTCTCTAAGATGGTGGAGACCGAGACCTATGTCATCATGCTGCACACACTCTGCGTCCTCCTTCATTGGATGCGAAATGGCGCTGAAAGCGTCATACAAAACGCGACTTTGGCGTGAAGATCGCCAACCTCATGGCCGATCCCACACTAGGATTGGGTCGGGTTTCACGAAACCCAACTTTGCGGAATTTGTCCGATCCGTTTCGCTCAACCCTACTGCTCACGATTGTGGAGTGAACCGGCACATGCGCGATCAACATGCCTTAGTGTGGGAATCTTTCTGCGCTAAAATGCGGACTAGCGAGCCTCGCCAATGATCGGCCATCAACCCCATTTGTTGCTTCTTCCTCTTCCATCACTATTCCAAGACTTCTCACACAGGTCTCAGAAACTACAATTGTTTACCCACCACAGTCGGGGTGATTGAGAGCCAGTCAGATGTTACTGAAGTAGACATTACTGCTGCTTTTGTGTCACCTAGAACAACACATCTTTCTCAATCCACCATAGCATCTCCCTCTCCACCCCACTCACAGTCCAGCAGTTATCTCCTCCCTCAGCACACCAGCCAGCCCTCAGTCCCACAGTTGTGGTCACATAAAAGAATGCTTCCTCCTACACATGGCAAAGCTAAGAGCTTGAACTCCACCATCTCCAATCTGTTGGCCAAGGAAATGCTACCTTTCCGCCTGGTGAATACATAGTTTCTGAAAGTTGATGGCCGTAGCAGTCCCCCAGTACTAGTTGCCCAGTCGCCATTACCTCTCTAACAAAGCTGTGCCTGCACTAGACCAGCATTTCACAGACAGCATCACCAGTTCCCTGAAAAAAATCTATGTCTTCCAGGGTGCATTTCACCACTGACACCTTGATGAGCAAACATGGGCAGGGGCGTTACTTCTCATTAACTGGGCATTGGGTGACTCTGGTGGCTGTGCTGTGGGAACAGGTGGTCAAGGGGCTGCTCCCCAAGTCTTTGAATCCCCCAAGACTGTTTCTGCCTCCTTCACATCGTCTAGAGCCTCCACCTGTGCCCTCACCCTCTTTCTTAATGAGACACACGTTACAACAGTGTAGATAGAATCGCCCCCACCTCCATACTGCACAGCCACCGCTCACAGCAATTTTAATATATATATATATATATATATATATATATATATATATATATATATATTTAAATTAATATGCCTTAGAGATCGCAGTTTCACAGCTCAAGAGTTGTGGACCGGTATCCAGACTGAGTTAGAGCCAAGGGCTGTTTCCGCTAAACCTGGAGCCAGGGAAAGCCATGTTCGATAATGGTGCAAACCTGGTGGCATCCCTACGCCATGGCAACCTCACACAAGTGCCTTGCATGGCTCATGTCCTCAAGCTGGTGGTACAGCAATTTCTCCACCACTATCTTGGCCTGGATGCACTGCTGCAAAAAGCATGGTCACTGTGTGCTCACTTTTGGTCTTGCATCGCTAAAGATGTCTTCTGGCCTACTGGTTAACCGTTTGATTAGTGATGTTCCAACATGTTGGAATTCCACTCTGCATATGTGGCAGCAGCGACAAGCCCTGGTGCAATGTGTCCTTTTGCATAGCCTGGGCCAACGCAGTCCAGATGTGGTGCAAATCACGCTTGTGGAGTGAGCATAGGCGAAGGACCTCTGCACCCTTTCCCCCAGTTTTAAAATGGCTGCTACGATAGTTGTCGCTGATGATGCTGTTATCTATATGCTGGAGCAAACTTTGAATAGTCTGCGTGAGGAGGTGATGGTCCCAGAAGAAGAGTTGGAAGCAGAGGAGGATGCGGAATGGATAACAATATCTCAAATATCCGGACTGTTGTTGCACATGTGGGTGCCATGGGAGAGTGGATTACAGCGATCAAGGGGGCTCATGGTACTAGACAAACTGTTAGTAAAGATTCAAGAGCCAAGGAACAAATTGAAGACGAGGTGATGGACGTACAACAGTCAGGAGTTGAAGAGGATAATGATAAGCTCTGTTGGATGGATGAAGCATTCTTGAGTGGTACCCCGCAACAAAACAGCATGGACTTGGACTTCAACCTCATGGAAGTGCCTGAAACATGAGCAACTTCTTACTGCACTATCTTCAACATGATTGTTATGGTCTGGTGATTATGGAGCGACATGAGACTAGCTCTGAGCAGGTGGTATCTATACTGATCGCAGACCCTAAGCTCAACACACAACTAGAAGCAGCCGTGGATTGCTCCTAACGCTCCCTATGCAACTCGTCACAGCCTAAGAGCTAGCTACCCCTAAAGATAGAAGCAGGAAAACTATCTTGCCTCAGAGAAAATCCCCAAAGGAAAGACAGCCCCCCACATGTAATGACTGTGAGAGGAGAAGGAAATGACATACGTAGTATGAAACAAGATTGAGCACAGGAGGCCACTTCTAGCTAAAAAGGAAAGTACAGGAAAGAGATCTGTGCGGTCAGTAGAAAACAACTAGAAAAAGTCCACCAGAGAAATGCAAAAATCTCCACACCTAACTAAAGGTGTAGAGGGCAAACTCTGCTGCCCAGAGCTTCTAGTTTAGCTAAATAGATCCATACTGATAAACTGAAGAAATGAGCAAAACAAGACAGTACAAAACAACAAGTCCACAATATGTGAACTGCAAAGGACATGAAAGGAATTAGCTTAGCAGAACTTGGTCAGAGTGTCAGGACAATCCAAAGAGCAATGACTCCAGGCAGAGACAATTGACAACTGGCATTGAATGAGGACTAAGGCCAGACTAATATAGCCGAGCCCAAAAGACAATCAAAGGAAACAGCTGAGAAGCTAAATCCAAAAAGCAGCAATACCACTAAAGACCACAGGAGGAGCCCAAGAGCAGAACTAACAAAAATACTACTTACAACCAAGAACGGAATTCACAACACATGATGCCCGTATTCTTAGGGTTAGAGATAGTGCTGACAACTGGGTTGCGATTCCATTAGATCCATGGTACAGGACTAAATTTAGCCAGATGCTCCCCCCCTCCCCCCCCCCCTCCCGGAAAGGATGCGCGCATGCTGGAGTATCAAAATACACTTGTATACAATCTTAAGAGTGGTTTTCCCCAAGACAACTGTGAGGTACAAAGGGTGCATCCCAGTTGTAGACATCCAACCCTGGGAACGTCAAGGCGTTATTGCCAAAACATTGGAGCATTAGCAGCAGCAGTGCAAGAGGCATAAGTAATTTCTCTGAGTCGTTTAACGCATTTTTTTAGACCAGCCTGTGCACCAACAGAACTCAGTAAAAGTCTGACACGGCAGAGGATGGTGCAGGAGTATCTGGAGCTCAATATCAATGCCATTGAGGGGATGGACCCTTTTCAATTTTGGTCTTCAAAAATAGAAGAATGTCCGGAGCTCGCCTGTCACGCCTTGGAGGTTTTGTTATGCCTGGCAGCCAGCATTCTCTCAGAACTTGTCTTCAGCGCTGCTGGTGGTGTCCTGTAAGCGCATCCGTCTGTCCCCTCAAAGTGTAGACTGCCTAATTTTCATCAAAATGAATAAGTCATGGATCTCCGATGACTTTTGCACCCCAGATTGGGCAGACTAGGCAATGGTGTAGTTTTAGTGTCATGTATTGACATGTCATGTATTGATCTTGTGTTATTGCAGTCTGTGCCATCTTTGTGGTGTATTCTGTGCCTGCTACTACTACTGCTGCTGATGTTAAAAACTATTTTTTGAAATGTGGATACTCTAAAATGGATCTCCATCAGGTAGCTTGCCTGTAGTGGAAGATGTGTCAGAGGCCTATTATACTGTTTCTACTCTGTGGAAATTGATGCCACTTTAGTGCTGGGTGACAATTATTTTTTGAAATGTGGAGACTCAAAGTTGGGTCTCCATCTGGTGTGTTACCTATAGCAGTAGCGCTCCCAGGTAGGCAGGCCTGAACTTTCAGTCAACTGCCTGTGTTATTATTCTTACATTTTTCTATTAATAGTAGTCTATGAAACTGATGCTTGTGCCATTTGTGTGTGGTGTGTCGGGAATAAAAAAAAATGTTGCATGAGGTGTGAGGTCTCCCAGGTAAGAAGGCCCTGATACCTTATGCGTAGCCTATTGATGACTGCTGCTGTGCCATTTGCAAATTTCTACTGTGGGTCAATTGATACCACTTTTCCTGGTGTCTGCCCCTAATTTTAGCTGTTTGGGAACCTTTCTGTTAGCCCTTAAGGTGTTGTCTATGTGTTTGGTTTTGCCTCCCATTGAGTCTAATGGGGTGTGCATACGTTCGACCAACTGTTCGGCGAATGGCGGTCCAAACTGAACTGAACCTTGACAGGCTCGCTCATCTCTCGTGATCAGTTTTGTGAATGTTTACTTAGCCGCAATAGTTCAATATACAATATTTGGATGTGTGGTCCATGTCTTTTGTTTTCTACAGTTATATTTAATAAATGTGTCTCTGCTCTGAAAATTGGTTAATCCCTTCCTGCAAATGGATGTGTAATTTATGACCTGGGAAGGGGTCCTTAAGTGTGGAGGAGGCTCAGGAGCTGAACTCCCCTACCATGTATTTCTATATTATATACCTGGCATCTGTCTCTAAGGGTATGTTCCCACTGTCAGTAAACGCTGCTGCCAGATGTTACAGCACAGTGGAGGGAATTTTATGAAATCCCATCTCTGCTATGCGTGCAGGGACGCCTCTGGCTTCCCCTTCGTAACTGGACATGTGACGCGTATTTCCAGACTGCAGCATGTCTGTTTTTCAGTCTCCGCAAGACTTATACAATGTATAGGATGCAGTGATTCCGCACGGTTCAATGAACACATGCGGAATCACGGTGCATACAAAAGCCGGCAGTGCTTGGGACGTAGCGGACATGTGCTGCGTCCAAAGCACTGCCAGTACTGACCGTGGAAACATACCCTTCCAGCTGAGGCTGGTGCTGTGTTCTGGCCGTTAACCATTTAAATGCTGCTGTCAATCTCTGACAGTGGTATTTAAATGAAACGTACACCATTGCCTGCACACACCATCTCCCATTGGCCCCCTGCAATGTGATCGCGGGAGACTGGTGAGTCACTTTGACAGCCATGGGACTGCTGAAGTGTAGGCTGAGCTCTATGACATTGCAGTATTTAGTATGAACCATAAATAAATGCAGGTTCAAGTCCTGTAAGGGGACTAAAAAAAATTGTAAAAAGTAAACAAAAAAGTTTTTCAAATTATGAAAAAATAGACACAAGATCATCAACTCCTTTTCCACCCAATAAAAAAAGGAAAAAATTTAATTCATAAATATATTTGATATCGTCACCTTCATAAAAGTCTATTCTATTAAAATACGGAATCGATTAACCCAATCAATAATCTCCGAAAACAGAAAGAAAAATCAAATCTCCAGAATTGCATTTTTTTGGTTTACTTTACTTCACTAAATAAATGTAACAATAAGCAATCAAAACATTGTAATTACACAAAACTGAGATCAATAAAAACGACAGATCCCTGCACGAAAAAAAAGCTCTCACTTAGTCCCATCAACAAAAAATAAAAATGTTTCGGGTCTCGGAATGTAGCAATACAAGGCAAAAAAAAAAATATTTTGTGCAATATTCTAATTTTTTTTATTATCAAAATTGAAAAAAATTGAGGCATGTGGGCAATCATGTTTGCAGGTCATTTTTATTTCACAATGAGCAACTTGAAAACAAAACACATAAAAAACAATAAGGGAATTACATATTT
The DNA here is from genome assembly GCF_032444005.1 of Ranitomeya imitator. Taxonomy (NCBI): domain Eukaryota; kingdom Metazoa; phylum Chordata; class Amphibia; order Anura; family Dendrobatidae; genus Ranitomeya; species Ranitomeya imitator. The sequence continues at coordinate 208,257,656 of NC_091283.1, read as the reverse complement.
GTTTCACAGAAAAATAAAAAAGTTATGGCTTTTGAATGAAAGTGAGACCAAATGAAGGAGAAAAAGAAAAATTCCATTATCCGGGGTTAAAGTGTCAAATTATAAAAACTGCAAATAATAGAACACAATGATGTAAAATTTGAGATAATGAATGATACACTGTAAATATGTTCTTTTCCACATCCAAGTATTTGTGGCAGCACATAAATGTCACTTCTAGTAATGTTCCATAAATGTGTAGGCTCCAAATGTGACGGAGAAAATCCCTACAGTTAAATTGAGCAATGATCATTGTGCTATTTCCCTCTGGCTGTTGTTTCACTCTCTGTGCTAAATCCCTTGTGTACTTGCATTGTGACAACCCACTCACAAGTTCATTATCCTATCACCACCTACTCTTACTGGGACTTTCCTAAGACATTGCTGAGCAGAAGTTACACCAGTGCACAAGTGAGGAGTATCGACTGTAGGCGGAACACTCCCTTGTAGGATGGGAGTGGATCTCTGGACACTTGGAGAGGAGGTGGGGGCGCTGGATCTTTATTTAGGGCCTGACCCCTGTATAAGAACATGATCATCGGGGCCTTTCTCAATCCTGAACCGAAGCCGAGAGCTCAGAACTCAGTAAAGCTATGCCAGCAAGAGAGGAAATGCTGCAAGAAGATAGGAATCATATTACTTCCAGCTCAGAGTCTCTGCGTATTCAAGATAGGAGTATTAGGAGGCTGAAATGGGCCGTCGCTTTTTGTTTCATTCTCCTCATCGCCTTGGCAGTGTTCGCAGTTTTCCTACTCCGAGGTGGCTTTCCTGACAAGAGAGACAAGGTAATTCCTAATTGTAATACTTAAACTTGGTTGTCCAGGCTTGGGGCGCTTTATGTGACTGTAGACTTGTGAATCCTCCTGTGCGAATTGTGTACTTGGGGTCACATTCCGACTAGACGTTCCCAGACTCACTCAATTAACTTGCACAAGTCTAGTTGGCACGTGGCTGCATATATGCAAATCCCATACTTGCGGTCACATGCCCAATGGCTCCCCGCATCAGAGAATCCAGAATCCCCAAGCCTGGACAACCCCCTTTAAACTTCCATAAACTTCCGACTGTGGTTTTTATATCGTTGACCTGGTTGTTGTATTTCTCAACTCTTTATATCATTGGTGCATCAAGGGCCCAAGAGGTAAGGGGGCCACTGTCGCCTCCAAAGCAGGTGAAATTTTATATTATGATGAGGTCTTGGGTTGCAAAGGGTCCATATATTGTTCTTCCAAGGGGCCCTTCACTGTCTGCGTACTCCATGCTTTCACATGGAAGGATTATGTAAGGTCAGTCTGCCATACCCTGACACCAAAAACCTCATTATTGTTTAATATGCCCTTACAAATAGGAAATAGGAGATTACCGAGGCTGACTATACTGTTTTTGCCAAAATGTTGTAACCCAAGCTGCCAGGGAAGGTTGCCGCCTCAGGTGAGGATCTAATCCTTCCTTATGGTTGTTGTACCTGTCGATGTGTATGTAACTTGCTAACCGCACCCCATTCCGGTCCCAAAATTTTAATTGGCATTTTGAGTAGGGAGATGTGCAAACAGCTTAGATGATAATAATGAAGGCTCATAATACATGCTAAACATTTTATTGAGTACGACAAGCATGAAGTGTCATAATGAGAAAACTTGCAATCAATGTGAGTTATGAAATGCATGGGAAGTAGGTCAAATAAATACATGACTATTCAGAAAGATTGCATTATTTGTTCATTATTTAATAATTATTAAGTAATTATTTGTATTAATAATTTTATTAATAATAATAATAATAATAATAATATGCTTATACAGATTTTGGAAAGTTTTTTTTTTTAGATATCGGAAAAACTGCATGGAAAAGATTGTTCCATTCGCAATATATAGTCAAAAGTTTTTAGAGTTTTATATATTGCAGGAAAAAAAACTAGACAATTTGGAAGTTGGGAGTACGGTGAGCTTTCCTTAAGCTTTATCATATATCCTATAATAATGCTAATAATTATATTATATATATATAATGATATCAATCTAAATAATATTAAATAACAAATAAAATAGTATAAAGGGTCAACATTTAGGCTGCCATTACGTAGTATACACTGTATATGACTATGCTGGTTCTATAATAATTGATATGACAGGAAGTTCTAATTATCGACATTGTAAAAAAAGTCAATTGAATTTCTGTACTTTTTGGGGAAAAAGCAGAGGTATTAGCCTTTTACAATTTTTTTTTTCTTCTCTAAACCAGCAATGGCTTTTGTCTTGGTCATCAATCTTTGACCGGTGAGGGTCCATCCTCTATGAATCACGTGAATTGTCAGAATGAAGGGCATCCCGGTCTCCAATTGTTTGTTGTGTACATTAATTTGTCTGATGCTGCAGCTCAGTACAAAAATACAAATAACGTTTTTCCATGGTCAATACAGGACTTGAGTTACATAAAATCACATAGAGGGTTTAGTTTCTTACTAATTCATATATGGTATGGGGGTATTGTCTCCTGAAAGTGTTGCCTGCATAGAAGCATATGTTTGTCATTGCATAGGGCTGGTGTAGACGGCAATAATCCTTAAAGAGACTCAGCCTCCGGGTGGTTGCTTGAAGCAGCATAATGTGTAGTCAGAGACCCTAATTCCAGTTGTGTCGCCTAAAGAGAACCTGTCACCAGGTTTTCCCCATGTAAAGTTTGGCTATCACCACTAAGGCTTTTTTTTACATCATAGTGGAGCGTCATAAAAAAGTCCCGAATACAGTTTACAGATCCCAAAAAATAGCTTTTAATATCCTCACATACAATGTGCTCCGGTCCGGTGGGCATCTCTTGTCTTGATCTTGCACCTCCTCTGCTCTTCCAATTGCTGTCCTCCTTGCTTTGTGTGAATGACGTGACCCATATCAACTACACAGTGTCCTCCATCGCCGTCCTGCACAGGCGCACTTCTCTCTCACCTGCCGAGTACTGTAGTGTGCACGTGCCGACTTTGCTTCTGAGTCTTTGGCCGTTCTCCGGAGCATGCGCACTATAGTACTTAGCTCTGCTCTCAACAGGGCATATAAAAGTGCGGTTGCATAGGAGCATGAAGGAGGACACAGTGTGGATGACGTAGGATACGAAGTAGGGAAGGAGGACGATGATCGTAAGAAGAGAGGAGGACCGGATCAAGACCAGAGATGCCCATCGGCCCTGAATGCCCTCCATGAGTATGATAAAAGCTCTTCCTTGGGATCGGCTGTCTGGATTGAGGACTTTATTACAGCTTTCCAGTATGTTGTAGGAAAGGCCATAATGTTGCTGGCCGTACTTTATATGGGAAAAACCTGGTGACAGGTTCTCTTCAAGCCCTCCCACGCATAATAGATAACAGACAGCTTTTGGCCAAAAAATCATTCAGAAGACAGCTAAATTTTGGAGACCCGCAAACAGCAACGCTCGGCTCTGCCAAGCACTTGTGTCCTCTAAGAGACAGCAGCTGCCATACTCCCCTGACAGTGGGTTATTTCCCAGAAAACAAAAGGATCGGCTGTCAGAGATCCAACCGGCTGGATGCTTCTGTCCCCCAATATAATTTGTTAGGGTAGATTCCGGAAGACGCCATATTGATCAGACTGATGGCCATTCCTGACGATATGGGGGGGTCAGACAATGTTAGTCTAATGCTTATGGTGGTCTTTACTGGGCTGATTGCCGTAGTTTTAATGCGTTTTCTCAGTAGAACTTTATTACTGAGAGGACAAGCAAAAAAGCAGTAATGTGGTCCTAAATGATATAACTCTGTCCCAAGTTACGAACCTCTCAAATACAGGAAAAAAAAACCCTAAAAATGTCTGTCTCTCAATACCAAGGCATGAAGAAAACTGCCGACTTGTGAAATCCCTCTTTGCTCCCCTGCTGTATTTTCAGAAATACTACGGAATTTGCAATTTAAGCAATTGTCTGGTGGTGTACTTTGAACTACCACAAAAAAGGCAGAACTCTTTAATCTGTTCTTTGTGTGGTTTGGACAAGGTCCATGTTGTTACATCACTAGAAGGATAAGATGCCTAGAGCTTTTCACGTGAATATTTACTTCCTGTCTTTCGTCAATCATTGAAAAAGTTATGATTTAATGTTATAACACAGACGGCGGTAACTTTCGTTTGCGAATGTATGGTATGTAGTGTCATGGAAGATGGATCTCATGATCAATGGTCTAAAGTACCAGGTGAACGACTTCTATGACATTCACGACAAGTGTAAAGTACATGTACAGCATTGTGCATCAGTGTCAGGCAGCTGTGGAAAAATGCTGCAAAGTAAGAATACATTCCAAAATTAATAATTAAAACTTTATTATTATAAATTATCATGTAAAGAGAAGAAAAGAGTAAACTAAATCACATTAATATTTAGTGTGATCGTTAGTGATGAGCGAATATACTCGTTACTCGAGATTTCCCAAGCACGCTCGGGGGTCCTCTGAGTATTTTTTAGTGCTCAGAAATTTAGTTTTTCTTGCCGCAGCTGAATGATTTACATCTGTTAGCCAGCATAAGTACTTGTGGGGGTTGCCTGATTGCTAGTAACTCAATTCACTTGTATTGAATGAAGCCGCGCACAACTAGTTGGCAAGTGATCGAATTAATGCAAATCCCATACATGTAGTTACGCACCCACCTCCTTCTGGCGCTGACAGCGACAATTCTGACAGCGTGTAGTGTGCAAGCTGTGAGGATTCCCAAACCTTGAACCCCAAGCCTGGACAACCAGTTTAACTTTACACAAAAACATAGGAACTGGGATGTAGAGAAAATGGCAGCAAGGTGCCCGGGACTCATGAATCCAGATATTTTGCAATGGGAACCACAAGCTTCAAGTTATGACGCTGCATATATATAGGATTACTGAAGGCCTGCAACAAAAAAATAAGGTAACATTTATGAATCCTTAGCTATGTATAAGGATTTTTTAGCAATTGAGAAAAATAAAAATAATAGTATAAAACTGGAATCACGCACAATTGTTGAGGCAAAGCAAAGAACGGGTTTAGAAGCATGAGTTAGTAAAATGCATCATGTCAATCTGTTCTGTGTAATAACGATCTATCTGGATAGAGACGTCCTAATCTTTGTCTAGTGGCTGATACTTATTTTTTTATGCAAGAGTACAAAGGCATTGAGATTGGCAAATAATTATACGGCGTTGTGCATCCAGTTCTTTAATCACATTGTATCTGAAGAATTGGAGTCTCCCAACCATTTTGTGGCACTCCAAAAAGTAAATGTGGCCATTTGTGAGTTTTTCTCCAATAGTTATATAGGTAGCCTGTAGTGAAATACTGACGTAAGTTATAATGGAGAGAATTGCACACTCGGGAGTGTGAATGGAGGAGAAGGGTGATCTTCTTCCATCGTCAAGACGGGAGTCAAGAAAGTTGAGTTGGCATCTAGCAGAGATTGGTGGCATAAACGTTCAATATGTCCTAAATGTCTCCGATAGTATTACCCTTTTACATTTCGCTATGACTTTTGGGATTGGTCTTGGACCAGAAAAGGTAGTTCATCTTTGGAATAAAGGAAAAAAAATATTTCTATCAAATCCACTCGAGGCTTACGCAATTGTATCAGACACTTCATGTGCCATTCCACCCTAATTGAGTTTGCTATTAATTTAGAGCAATCGCGGTCTCATCTCTAAGACACAAATATCTAGTAAAAAAAAGTCAATCTGATCCTCAGTTAAGGAAGATTGATGATAATGTGTATAGTCCCTTTAACAAAATAGGAGTGAGAAAAGCCGATAAGGAAGTGGTGTCCCACAACTCTGGCTTTTTTTGACATGTGTAATTCACGTGTCATAAAACTGAATTATGGGAAAATCCCATATGTGTAACGTAAGCTAATGAAAATTTCCAACCAACTGTCTAATCCCAGTGCGTGCCTATGTTCTCATAATTACAAGACCATTTCATTGTCATTAATGTTAATATATTCAAAAAGAAGATTCCTACATAATGATGATGATCACTTAGTATTAATAAAGAGTTGGTATCCTATTTGGGGATCTAATTTCATTTATTGGGTGACCTATTAGCCTTCACCCAATGGTGCCAATAGCAAAGCGATTGCTGAATACCAAAAGATCAAAATTCGACTCTGGTGCTTGTTTCCATATCCGAGCACTTGCTTGCTAACCATACATTTAGGAGAGGATAGAGGGATAGAAGAAAGGGGTAGCTCAACTGTTTTCATCATCCAATAGGAAATGGAATTGGGTCCACCAAGGCTGGACCTACCTTCTTCATTGGCTTCAGAAGAGCCACGTGTCCCAACTATAGGCACGTTGGGCTTAAAGGGAAACTGCCACCAGATTTTCAACATATAAAGATTTCATTTTACCTACGGACAAGGGGGAGTCTGCTGATGACCCCCTTCCCTGTCACTACAATCCTCCTGAGAAAGCCGGCTTTTAGCTGTCGTTCATAGGAGATTGTGATTTTCTCTATACATAGCAGTGCTGATGCAGTGCCACGAATAGCAGAAGCGATCTCACAGCTTCAAGTTCCCTAAGGGGACTATTAAAGAAAATAAAAAGTTAAAACAAAATGTTTTTAAAAATATGAAAAAATAATTAAAATACAAAAGTTCCAATCACCCCCTTTTGCCCCGTTAAAAATAAAACAATTAAAAAAAATAAAAAATACACATATTTTGTGTTTATGCGTTTGCTATAGTCCGGTCTATCAAAATATAAAATAAATTAATCTGACCAGTAAATGGCTTAACAAAGAAAAAGATCGAAAAGACAGAATTACGGTTTCTTAGATGCCGCAACATTGCAATAAAATGCAATAAGAGGTAATCAAAACATCATATCTACCCCAAAATTATATAATAAAAAATGTCAGTTCAGGGCGCAAAAAAATAAGCCATCACCCATCAGAAAATCCAGAAAATTGAAAATATAAAATTTCTCGGAAAATGGCGATAAAAGCAAAAAATTTTTTTTAAAATAAAAAATATGCATGCTTTGTATGTGAGCGTTCATGCTGACCTGAACAATCATATTAACAGGTCGGTTTTACTGTTTAGTGAACACGGTAAATAAGAAAACACAAAATACAATGATAATAATTGGCGGCAGTATGACATATATCGTTATGATATTGAGAGGATACATTGCAATTTTTCATGCTAAAACTTTATTATTACTGCTTGCATCTTTCATGTATTATCAGTGAAAAATCGAGAATTTTTTATTACTACTATCATTTTCACTCATTATTTTTATCTTTACTTACAGGGACACATGGACAAACAGCAAGGTAGGTTATATAAACTTTAATTTCTATTAGTTCAAAATGTACTTAATCGATAAGAGACTGGCTGAAAAGTAAAAATTATACCTCTATATTAGATTTTTTTTTTTTTAAAGAATCTGTCATCAAGATTTAACTCTCCAAACTACTTCTAAGCACATGTAGCACTTTCAAAGACAAGTCCAGCAATACTTTTACACGGCCAGTCCGTTCTCTATTACTGAGCAATCAGCATTTGAATTGATATGTAAATGGCTACGGTAGATCTGAAGCCTCCGTCACTCCAGCTCTATTCTCAGTCTAGCACTGCCTCCATATAAAGAGAAGTTGAGCAATACCTTTATATGGCCAATTGATCCTCCATTACGGAGACATCAGGGTTTAAATTTATTTGCAAATGAGGCTGAAGGATTATAGTAGATCCGAAGCCTCTGTCACTCCAGCTCTATTCCCCACTCAGCGCCACATCTTCCTGCCTGACTGACAGCCTCTATGCTGTGGGACTTTAAACAAAGAAGCCATCAGACAAGCAGCAGGAGGTGGTCATGGTGGGCTGGGAATAGAGCTGGAGTGACAAAGGTTTCAGATCTATCATGGTCATTCAGCTTCATTTGCATATTAATTTAAAAGCTGATTTACCAGGAACGGAGGATCGGACTGGCCATGTAAAGGTATCGCTGAAGTTTCTTTTCAAAGAGCGACATGCTCATATAAACAGTTTGGGGGGGGGGGGTGAAATCTTGTTGACCAATTCCTTTAAATAATATTATTAATGTCTTAGTTATTAATAACTATTTTGATACACCCACATTGCAATTAGTAGATTTAAATGAGCTTTCTATGATCATAATTTGATTACTAATGTATGATTTCGGGGTTCACAAACCCATTATGCCCATTGGCCATAAGTACGAAGGGTCCGCAATGCCCACTATGGTAATGTGGTCTCGTCACTACAGTTCAAGAAAAACTACCAACCACCAGACATACATGAACGCTCCTGCCTCAGTTATGGCAGTGAAAGACCTACAGTGCTCCAGTAAAGGACATGGATAGGCCATAAATGTAATTTTTTTTCCTAAATTGCATTTTTTTTAATTATTTTTATTTCACATGACTGTGCAATAATCATTATTATTTTAATTAAGGGACCAATCCGGCCTCCGATAAAAGACCCAAGGCTCACCTAACAGGTACTGATTCTACTGATTCTAAATTTCTATCTTTAAAAAACAAAGACCCTTGAAAAGTTTTTAGAGTTTTTTAACCATTATTTCATGTTATCTTTATGTCTTGTTACCTATTAACACAGTACTGTCACTCTAACTAGCAGTTTCCTTTTATTTACATTTAAAGGGACTACTCAACTTATCAAGAAATTAAAAAGGACAAATTAAAAAACAAAGCTCCTGATGTAGAGATGTAGTAAGAAAAATAATTAATAAACACAAAAGAAACAGCACAAATCACTTCTTTCCCCAACAATTCAATACTGATTTTATTCCCAGCCTTTATTTTCAGGGGTTTAGAGGTCAATCGCCATACTACGTGCATCATGGATCCCATTGGTGAGGTATGATGGCGGGAATAACCTCTGCGGTCAATGATTAACTCTAAAGGTTGCAAATGCGTTGTACACAAACGTAAAAGGTAGGAAAAAGGGATAGTTCCATCCTATAAGGAGACCAACATCTGGGATCTGAGGAGCCGATTCATCAAAGCTTTAATAGATTTGAAAATTGGGGAATTACACAAACATTTTGCCACTTTTTGCATCTTCTGCCTGTTTGACTCAGCTCCACTGAAATGGGCAGAGCTGGGGTGGGATGGAGATATGTGGCCACGACCACCCATCAAATTAATGAAATATGGAATCCAATGGGGTAACATTTTTCCTTGTGGAGAGTGACATGCCAAGCCTGACATGCCAAGGAGAGGAGAATATTAAGTCTTTCAATGGTCCTATTGGACTTAAATTTGCAAATAGTCTCTTCAGAGAACTCTAGTGCCAACTATTGGAAGTAGGAATCCTAAAAAGTGGAATAGCTTTTCTGGTGCATTGAATGCCACTTAGAAAAGTCACCTAACTCATTAAGTGGTGTGCATCTCGTAATTAATTTAGCGCCTTTTTTTCAGCAAGACTAGCATGGTGCCAAGACTGGCATAGTGCAATTGTACACTACGTCAGTCTTCATGAATTTTCTTCTAAAACTTTTCTCCTGCATTGTAGACGTCCAATTCGTTGTTGGTGCAGAGACCTGTAAATTTACATCCACATCTGACAGAAATTCCCACGATTGATGAATTTGTTCTGTCTGCATTTGGTTGTTTCCGAAACAAGTGCATAGCTACCTGTAAGCCTCACTCAGATGAATGGGACAATTTCTGCAGATCAATGTGACAGTTGCAGACGGCTTCAATGTATGCGACGGTACTGGGTTACAGTCTAGGCTGGGTTTGCACAGGTTAATATCCCACTGAAATGCACCTACTGGTAAAACTAAAGTATGAATGAGACCTTACCTAAAATATCATCTTAGAGGAGCTATCATGGCATGCCCAAATTACAACTAGTAGGATAGCCCGGGAGATTTTGCACAGAAATGACCCTAAACACTGAGTCTGCGTGGGGAAGCTCCAGTGATGTAACTGTCGATATATAGATATTTAAGGGCGGTTATGTTACTTGGAGCCTCCCCTGTGGTTCCAGTAAGCTCTCTGCATATTATCACTGTGTAAGTATGGGCATTTACACAACTGGAGCATCTGAGAGACAATCAGAACTTAGAGAGTTCTGAGAACTTCAGAAATGCTCCACTGATACTTTGAAGGTGCCAATGTTGAGCCAGGCCTCATGGGAAATGAAATGGCAGCTCTGTTTGTGTCAGATGTTCAGCCATCCCAGTGATTCTCCAGCTTCCTTCTGCTCTGAGCAGTGGTAGATCAGGGGCTGGAAAGTTCCTTCTGACCCAGTGTATACATGTTATGGATTCTTATTCTCCAACCTTAGGAGAAGCAAGAAAGCACTAGGCAAAGCGTTCACCAGAGACACCCTATTATCTGCCTGTCTCTCATCAGTATGCACACTAAATAATGGGGTTGCTGAGATGTCTCTTCTTAGCTGCTGGAGTCCCCTCTTGTATAATTAAATATATTTCAATGCCAAAACTGGAGCTATCAGTTATATACGTGCAATGAAGGCCGATGACTGTCTTTACTCAATGCCATGTTCTGTTATGCTATTTTTTAGGCAATGTGCACACCTAGAGTATTTGCAGTATATTCTTTTCTGTGTTGCTTAAAATACGTGCATTTTAGATGCATTTTTTACTTCCATTTTTCCCATGTATTTGAATGAATGAAAAATGCTGCGAAAACATTGACATAATAGACATACTGCAGATTTGAGAAAAGATGGTTCAAATTCTCAAGGAAAAAGTACGGTAAGCAGTTTATGAATGAGATTTCTGAAATCACATTCACTTTGTTTGTATTGAAAAATGCTGCATTTTTTCTGAGGTTGAAATGCGTTAGAAGACGCGGCAAAAACGCAACGTGTGAACAACGCCCTCCATTTTTTAACTGGATGCAAAAGTATAGAATAGCGTAGAGTATGCAGTATGCTGACCGATACCAATCAAGCACAGGCCAAACAGACACTTGGCAATATGGACTCTCTTAGCATTAATGTTGGGAACGTTCTTGTTGTGCACGTTTTATGTCAGACAACTAAGTTGTTCGATCTAACTCAACATCTAACTAATGCATAAACTGCTAATATCTTCCCAGGCACAAAGCAAACTGATCCAAAGGCTGAAGATCTGCAATGGGAACCCGCCCTTGGCCTGGCATTTCTCAGAAATGGAATGATATATTCCAACAAATCCATCATCATTCCCGAAGAAGGATTTTATTTTGTGTATTCTCAATTGTCTTTCCGCCCTCCAAGTAATACGTGCTTTGATGACAAGACTATTTCACAGAGCATCATGAAGTACAACCCCAACTATCCAGAGCCGGAAATTATTCTCAGTGGAATTTCAATTTGTACACAGAGCAATAAAAAATACCAACCCATTTACTTGGGTGGTCTTCTTCATCTGTACAAGAATGATCAGCTGAAGGTGCATATAAATCCCAGCACTCCACTTGACATCTCTGTTGAACACAAAACCTTCTTTGGTGCTTTCCTGGTGTAATGGAGGATGTTGGATTACTGTTGTGAGTAGCTGCTGATCGACACTGTTATTGAGCCTTATCTTTAAAGGGATTATTTGGTGCTGCTCACTTTCACAGGTAAGGGGAACTGATGATGGCATGACCATACACAATTGCTGAGATACGGGCACGATACTTGCCTATCGTTGAAGAGTTATCGGCAAAAGCGCGGTGTCACATCATCATCGTCACCGCTCACCTCCGGAAGTGAGCACCTCGAACCTTTCAAAGTTTAACTTAAAATGTTCTTGTAAGTTATTTTACCCCACACACATATATATTTTTTATTAATAGCTTGTTTTGCATAGAGTTATTTATATATGACCAAATTAATTGAACATGATCCTTTCATGTTAGCTATGACTATGACCAAGTGAACATTTTTCAGGATGTGCTAATGTTAAACATTTCAGTTTATAATTTCTTCATCTCTGCTAATTATAGGATGGTGTAAAAGTCAACCCTTTAGCTAACTCCTCCATGTCAGCTGATCTCGCGAACTAGGATACTTATTTCTTCCTGTATGAGATTATTGCACAGTCCCTGGTATGAGATTAGTTCACAGTCCCCGGTTTGAGATTATTACACATTCCCCGGTATGAGATTAGTCCACAGTCCCGGTAGGAGATTATTGCACAGTCCCCAGTAGGAGATTTGTCCACAGTCCCCAGTATGAGATTATTGCACAGTTCCCAGTAGGAGATTATTGCACAGTCCCCAGTAGGAGATTATTGCACAGTCCCCAGTAGGAGATTATTGCACAGTCCCCAGTAGGAGATTATTGCACAGTCCCCAGTATGAGATTATTGCACAGTCCCCAGTAGTTGATTATTGCACAGTCCCCAGTAGGAGATTATTGCACAATCCCCAGTATGAGATTATTGCACAGTCCCCAGTATGAGATTATTGCACAATCCTGGGTAGGAGATTATTTCCCAGTCCCCGGCATGAGATTATTGCACAGTCCCCGGTATGAGATTAGTTCACAGTCCCTGGCATGAGACTACTGCACAGTCCCTGGTATGAGATTAATGCACAGTTCCCGGTATGAGATTATTACACAGTCCCCAGTAGGAGATTATTGCACAGTCCCCAGTAGGAGATTATTGCACAGTCCCAGATAGGAGAATATTGCACAGTCCCCGGTATGAGATTAATGCACAGTTCCCGGTATGAAATTATTACACAGTCCCCAGTAGGAGATTATTGCACAGTCCCAGATAGGAGAATATTGCACAGTCCCTGGCACGAGACTATTGCACAGTCCCCGATATGAAGGTGTCTCTTCCTAGAATTCAATACACCGAAAACAAGCTCTGTGTAGTCACTGAGCCAGAAGGGAATGTTGGCAGATTTCAGCCTGTGGATTAGTGATTGCAGCTCTGGACAGATTCAGGTTGTAACAAGAGATTAGTACAAACAATTCATTGCACATTAAGAGCTATTTAATGGGAACCTGTGACAATGAACATGGTGTTTGATCTATAGGAGGCATAGAAGGATCTAAGCAAATTCATGAATATATTTTTATAGAAAATACTCAATATACTATTTAAAAGTCCAGTGGGCTGTCCTAATAAGTGATTGACATTTTCTACATAAATGCAGAGATAGATGTCAATCACTAAGTAAAACTGCCCACTGGATTAGCAAAGGACAGAGATAAAATGGACTTAAATTCAAGTAAGGTCTCCCTCAGATGTCCGTGATTCATGTACACATCCCCATTATGTTCTATGGACATGTTCCTTTTTTTTACAGACCAAGGGGCCAATTTATTAAAGGGAACCTGAAATGTAAAATAATGCCATTAACTTGCAGATATGGGGCTAACTTATAGATTAACATCGTTCTGACGCACGTGGCCACCGATAAAATATGTGAAAAAATTAGCACCTGAATGAGGCTTTATAAAGAATTATTTCCTGCAAACCTTTGTATCCATCTGCTCGGTTCCTCCTATCTATACCGACTTGTATCCATCTGCCCTGTTCCTCCTATCTATACCATGTTGTATCCATCTGCTCAGTTCCTCCTATCTATACCGTGTTGTATCCATCTGCTCGGTTCCTCCTATCTATAACGTGTTGTATCCATCTGCTCGGTTCCTCCTATCTATACCATGTTGTATCCATCTGCTCGGTTCCTCCTATCTATACCATGTTGTATCCATCTGCTCGGTTCCTCTTATCTATAACGTGTTGTATCCATCTGCTCGGTTCCTCCTATCTATACCATGTTGTATCCATCTGCTCGGTTCCTCCTATCTATACCATGTTGTATCCATCTGCTCGGTTCCTCTTATCTATAACGTGTTGTATCCATCTGCTCGGTTCCTCCTATCTATACCATGTTGTATCCATCTGCTCGGTTCCTCCTATCTATACCATGTTGTATCCATCTGCTCGGTTCCTCTTATCTATAACGTGTTGTATCCATCTGCTCGGTTCCTCCTATCTATACCATGTTGTATCCATCTGCTCGGTTCCTCCTATCTATACCATGTTGTATCCATCTGCTCGGTTCCTCTTATCTATAACGTGTTTTATCCATGTGCTCGGTTCCTCCTATCTATACCGTGTTGTATCCATCTGCTCGGTTCCTCCTATCTATACCATATTGTATCCATCTGCTCGGTTCCTCCTATCTATACCATATTGTATCCATCTGCTCAGTTCCTCCTATCTATAACTTGTTGTATCCATCTGCTCGGTTCCTCCTATCTATACCGTGTTGTATCCATCTGCTCAGTTCCTCCTATCTATACATTGTTGTATCCATCTGCTCGGTTCCTCTTATCGATAACGTGTTGTATCCATCTGCTCGGTTCCTCCTATCTATACCATGTTGTATCCATCTGCTCGGTTCCTCCTATTTATACCATGTTGTATCCATGTGCTCGGTTCCTCCTATCTATACCATATTGTATCCATCTGCTCGGTTCCTCCTATCTATACCGTGTTGTATCCATCTGCTCGGTTCCTCCTATCTATAACTTGTTGTATCCGTCTGCTCGGTTCCTCCTATCTATAACGTGTTGTATCCATCTGCTCGGTTCCTCCTATCTATACCATGTTGTATCCATCTGCTCGGTTCCTTCTATGTACAACTTGTTGTATCCATCTGCTCGGTTCCTCCTATCTATACCGTGTTGTATCCATCTGCTCTGTTCCTCCTATCTATACCATGTTGTATCCATCTGCTCGGTTCCTCCTATCTATATCATGTTGTATCCATCTGCTCTGTTCTTCCTATCTATACCATGTTGTATCCATCTGCTTGGTTCCTCCTATCTATACTGTGTTGTATCCATCTGCTCGGTTCCTCCTATCTATACCATGTTGTATCCATCTGCTCGGTTCCTCTTATCTATACCATATTGTATCCATCTGCTCGGTTCCTCTTATCTATACTATATTGTAACCATCTGCTCGGTTCCTCCTATCTATACCATGTTGTATCCATCTGCTCGGTTCCTCCTATCTATACCGTGCTGCCCACAGATAGGACTGCAAACTACAACTTGAAAAGTTATTTTGAACTTTATGTAGACTGATTATGTAAAGACTAGAGGTGTTAAAGGTGGAAATTTGCTGTTTCCATACAGGTCAATGAATATTTTATTTCTGCTTCAATAGATTGAGGCTGATTCATCAAGACGGGAGTAGCACAGGCTCGCTTCGCGCCAGTCTTGGCAGAGTGCAAGCCCCCGAATTCATTCATTTATTGGCACATGCTATTTAATGAATTTAGCGCCTCTAGTAAGTGGTGCTGTAGCGGAAAAGCTACTACAGTTGGGAAACTAGAGTAGTGTTTCTGGCACAAAAAATGCCATAAGATTTGATTATTTTGATGGCGGGCATAGCCACATTGCCGCCCTGGCTCTCAAAGCTGATCCAAATAGGTGCAAAAACTCCAAAAATCGCAAAGTTTTGGTTCAGCTCCACATTGCACAAAAATTTTGTAACTTTTCAAAACTTTTACACCACTTTTGAAGCGTAAAAGCTTTGATGAATCGGCCCCATATTCTTTCTTTTCTGAGAAATGGAATAGAAAATGTACGGCAATTGTTTCCCTCAGAATCTCTTTAACGAGACCATTTGTAGTTCTCGAATTTTCCTCACCTGTCTGTCTTTAATAGCTAAACCCATGAACAACAGATATCTAACCCACATACTGATACGTTTGGCACAGTGCATGATATAATTGCCAGATCATAGTATCACCACTAGACCCAAAAACAAGGGATCAATTCTCTTCCATGAAGAGTCGCCACGCCAGCCATATCTCAACCAGACGCCATAGAAACCTATCTGGAAATATCTCAATTTTGACCATGAACTTTTTGTTTTGGGTCCTGAATGTATACATTATTAATGTTAAGCATTTTATACCTTTTTTTTCACATGTGAAAGTTCAATTTATTTTATGTATCCAGAACTTTTTACACTGTATCAGTTTTGTGATATACACAATTATAAAACATTCTGTTTTGGAAAAGCTGTGAAAACATATTATATGGATATTATTATTTTTCTTTATGTCCAAAGCTTATTTTCTATCCTTCTTATGCCTCATGTAATTGTTTACTTTGTGCCTCTATATGGTGCTCCCATACAGTGCAACAATATGGAGATAGCCATCCTCGGAAGCCATGTTTCTAGGTTACTAAACCTGAGGCATACCTTTACGGTATGAGTCTATGAGCTCTATAATACTGCTTTATACAGCTATATATAACCATAAGTGGAATATGTCATATTCTCGAAGTATTTCCTACGTTATTTAACCATATTTGGCTCTATATCTCAAAGTAACTACTATTTAGTAATAATCAGAAACAAAAAAAGACTTTAAAAGTATTAAATATTTATGTAACACTTGTTTTAAAGTGGCCGATACATCACTCTGCCCGCTGCTATCGAAATAGCTTACACGGACTGTAAGTAATAAAATAAATTGAAAAGTACAAGCACCCTACTTCAACACATCTGTTGGAGACATGATTTTCCTGGCACAGCTATCTTGTTCTCAAAATGACAGTAGATGGAAGGTCATGTGACAAGGCCTGACTATCAGCCTCCTCCCATTGGAAAAAAAAAGGACAAGGCATTCCTATACTGTTGGGTCACAAGTAGTGTCCCACCCCTTATATAGCACGTAATGAAGAGCTTAGCATGAATAGTGAAAAATACATATCAGAATGACTTATTTGTAAGTATTGTGATGCTAGCCACTACTCACGGACGGGTAGTCAAGAGGTCCAGCGAAAAAAAACCAAGAGGGCTCATCATATTCAAAGGGGTAATGTGTAGTCAGGTCACAGTCCAGAGTCAGAACTCCAACGTCAGAGTACATCAAGGCAAAAGGGGTAATATAAATGGCTAGCCAATAGGCAAATCCATGGTCCAGCAACAGAAGATCCCTATGTCTTAATTCAGAGCTCTAAGCAGAGGACGAGCCACAGGGAGATGAAAGCTATGAGTGGCAGTTATCTTGGAGAGATAGCTTAGTTAAGTAGCTGAGTAATTACTTGGAACATGGAACACCAGAAGGAAGCTCAAGACCTGGCAGTCCAAGATTGGATGACCGAGCTGTCACTCAAAATGCTAACAGCTCAACACACCCCTGCATTAGATTGGACAACTGAGCTGTCAGTCATTGCATCCAAGACACACTGAGCAGTGGAATCTTGACAAGCGTATTCCTATAGAAAATGTAGAACGTTTCGGTCACATTGACTTTCATCATCTATCTGGAAATCCAAGACAGACTGGTAAATGCTCAGTTGATAGCGTACCCAAATAGCACTTACCTGTCTATCTAGGATTCCAATTTTCTACTTAAACATTTGTATATCTGATGAAAATCAACGAAATGTTATGCAATTTCTGTGGGAATATACTTACCAATAAATTGTATTGATATGTATTTTAAACAACAAGTGTCTAGTTCTTCACTGCCTCCACCTATTGGACGGCAGCTTTATTATGTGGTGTGGTTTTCTACTGGAGTAGGCTGATGGACAGATCTCACATGCACATAGATCAACCACCATTTGTAGAAAAAATAACCTTCAACTATATATTAATTGGTGCTAGAAATGGTGCAAAGTGGACCCGGTTCAACCATTATGTCAGTATCAGATGGGAGGAGTTTTTACGCGACAGCATCGCGGCTCCACTTTTGATTGTGTCTTGATGCTCATGTGACATGTGGCTAGTTAATTCACAGAACTGCCGATACTTGCTCTTGGGGGCCGGTTTCATAGACTTATCGTCCGATGACCATAAACTACCTTCATGGCCAATAGACCGGGTCTTACGAATCAATTCTCACCATCTCTAGTTGCTAACACACATTCTTGTCTTCAACACAATTTACATCCAATGTTTTTTATAGTTCCTCAAGAGCAAACCTTGGTGGTCACCTTTAGAACTTTTTGTGCATTTTTAAATAACTTTTACTCATTCATTCCCAAAGAACCCAAGAAGGACTCTCTCTATAGTAGTGTCACGGCTCCCGTCTACAAAGAAACCATGACTGATGTGACATAGTCGTTTTCTGAAGTTTCCGAATAGATTCCATAAAAGTTGAACTATAATGGGTCCATTTGGGATCTGCTATTTTTTTTTTACAGCAAGCCTAACATGCCCGAGACCCCATGATGAGCCCCCAAATGGTAGAATGGTTTTTTAAGCCTAATCTGATCTACATCTTCATATATGTGGGTGCTGGAAAATATTTAAGTATTTGATCGTCTGCTCTAACAAGTTTGGTTTGACAAACGTGTGAGCTTAAAGAAAAATAATTAAATGATTATGTAACTAAAAGGAATTTCCCTGCTAAGATAACATTTAATTACGGTAACCTCTGTGAATAGATTGTTGTGTACGTCACCCCATCAATCACTTTATATAGGGTGAAGTCTGATTGCGTAAGGAGGATATATTATTTAAATGAGAATTTTGTTCAAGAATCTTATTTTAAAAATTATTGGTGTACATAGAAAATCTGCAATTATATATCAAATAATATATAATGTAATAATACTGCATCTGTCACACTGGCCACTGGAGCTGTCAAGATGAGTAGTCATTTCCTGTTTTGCCCAGTTGACTTGCCAGCTTTGCTGTATAAGCTGAGACAAAATCAACAGAGTCATCTCATTAACATTAGAAGGCAGGTAATTAATGACAGCTCTTATAATAATGCAGGAGGTCTAAATATTCAGGATATGTACAGATAAGAATATATACGCAGGAGCTGGGACTGTACCTTACTACTTCTTGGAGAATGTAATAATCTATGACGTCTCTCTGTCAGCTGATATGCATTAATTGCTGCTGCCTTCAGCGCACATAACCTGCCGTACACTTTTTACAGACAAAACAGTAAAGATTAAGAAAGAAAAAATATATACAGTATATTATAAAAAGTAATGTAATGATGATATTCCCTGTAAAAAAGTAAATCTGTTTTATGTTAAAACGTGTATACCTATTGTACTTACAGTACTTCCAAGCACTAAATTGGATGTATCACCAAAAAGAGCAAATTATGTATTTAGAATGGATTATTCCCAGCAATAAAGAATAATATATCAATTGTTTGTGTGTTTGTACTTTTCTTTTACACCATAAGTCATAAATACATCACTGCGGTGAAATCTGATCTAAAGTTTACTAAGGACTGAACTGGAAAAACAGGTTCCCTACTATGATGTATGTTTATATTACAGAGCATAAACTTCAAGATACGCGGCGGGTGTAGATACACTTTGTTTTAGTGTGCCACCTTTTTTACAAAATCATGCCTTCAACAACATTTTGTTAAAATAAAGAAAAAAAAATAGCCACCCTTTTAAAGGGATTGTCCAGCCCAAATTGATAAAGTGCCTTGCGAGAGTATTCGGCCCCCTGGAACTTTTCAACCTTTTCCCACATATCATGCTTCAAACATAAAGATACCAAATATAAATCTTTGGTGAAGAATCAGCAACAAGTGGAACACAATTATGAAGTTGAACGAAGTTTATTGGTTATTTAAAATTTTTGTGGAAATTCAAAAACTGAAAAGTGGGGCGTGCAATATTATTCGGCCCATTTCCTTTCAGTGCAGCAAACTAACTCCAGAATAGTCTCTGAATGATCCAATGTTGTCCTAAATGCCTGATGATGATAAATATAATCCATCGGTGTGTAATCAAGTCTCCATATAAATGCACCTGCTCTGTGATAGTCTCAGGGTTCTGTTTGAAGCACAGAGAGCATCATGAAAACCAAGGAAGATAACAGGCAGGTCCGTGATACTGTTGTGGAGAAGATTAAAGCCGGATTGGATACAAAATGATTTCCAAAACTTTAAACATCCCAAGGAGCACTGTGCAAGCATTCATATTGAAATGGAAGGAGTATCCTACCACTGCAAATCTACCAAGACCCGGCCGTCCCTCTAAACTTTCATCTCAAACAAGGAGAAGACTGATCAGAGATGCAGCCAAGAGGACCATGATCACTGGATGAACTGCAGAGATCTACAGCTGAGGTGGGACAGTCTGTCCATAGGACAACAATCAGCCATACACTGCACAAATCTGGCCTTTATAGAAGAGTGGCAAGAAGAAAGCCATTTCTCAAAGATATCCATAAAAAGTGTTGTTTAAAGTTTGCAACAAGCCACCTGGGAGACACAACAAAAATGTGGAAGAAGGTGTTCTGGTCAGATGAAACCAAAATCTAACTTTTTGGCAAAAATGCCAAACGATATGTTTGGCTTAAAGGCAACACAGCTCATCACCCCAAACACACCATCCCCACTGTCAAACATGGTGGTGGCAGCATCATGGTTTGGGCCTGCTTTTCAGCAGGGACAGGGAAGATGATTAAAATTGATGGAAAGATGGATGGAGCAAAATACAAGACCATTCTTGAAGAAAACTTGTTGGAGTCTGCAAAAAACCTGAGACTGTAACGGAGATTTGTCTTCCAACAAGACAATGATCCCAAACATAAAGCAAAATCTATAATGGAATGGTTCTCAAATAAACGTATTGTCACGCCGTTAACGGTGATAAAGGGACAGGACGACGTACTGGGACCCGCCCCTGTCCCTGCCACTATAATGGGGCCCTGGCTTTCCCTTATCTCAGGGGTACCTATAATGGTTAGGACGCCTGAGCCGCCAGCAAATCCCTGGCTCCTGTGCAGGCCCTATCCGTGGCCCCCTCTCCCCCCAAGGGAGGTGGACTAGACCAGTGTATGAATACGACAATTAAACAGGGAATGCAGACAAGCTAACTAAAATCTCAAACTCACCAAATGCTCACACAACCACAGAAAAAACACAGAGAAGGGAAAAGAATTAAAAAACTAGGAAGGAAAACAGGTTTAACATGCAACCAAAACAGCAGACATCAATCTCTGTAAATAAACCTCCAAGATCCTAATACCATGCTCCTTCCCACTTCAAGCCAGGCAGCAGAACTGATCACTGACAACAGTTGTAGTCAAAGCTGAGTCTATATAGGAGTGGAGATTACAAAAACCAAATCAGCTGAGAGACCAAGCTCTCAGTAACTTCAGTAACAAGGTTTAACTCCTGCCCTGCTGGCACAAGACAGCCAAGTCTGAATTCAGGAGAAGAGCTTCTGTTCATCGTGTGTGAACGAGGCCCAGAGCGCTGCAGTTCTCTGGAACCTCTCTGTCGTGGAAGCTCCGTGACACGTATCCAGGTGTTTGAATGGCCAAGTCAAAGTCCAGGCCTCAATCCAGTCGAGAATTTGTGGAAAGAGCTGAAAGCTACTGTTCACAAACGATCTCCATCAAACCTCACTGAGCTCGCGCTGTTTGCCAAGGAAGAATGGGCAAGAATTTCAGTCTCTCGATGTACAAAACTGATACCCAAGCGACTTGCAGATGTAATCGCAGCAAAAGGTCGTGCAACAAAGTGTTAAGTTAAAGGGGATGAATAATATTGCACGCCCCACTTTTCTGTTTTTGAATTTCCACAAAAATTTAAAATAACCAATAAATTTAATTCAACTTCACAACTGTGTTCCACTTGTTGTTGATTCTTCACCAACAATTTTCACTTGGTATCTTTATGTTTGGAGCATGATATATGGGAAGAGGTTGAAAAGTTCCACATACTCCTGGCCAGAACCCAACTAGTGAACGTGGCCTCTCTCCATACACTTGTATGGAGCGAGGCCGCACCCCGACTAAAGAGGCTATCCAGTGGGCGTGTCTGACAAGAGGGCATGGCCTTGCTCCATGAAAGTCTATGAAGCAAGGCTGTGGCCATTGGATGGGTTCTGGCCGGAGGTATGTATAACATATAAATACCATCCGGTCCTGGCTCAGAAACTGACAAATCCTCTCAGATCCCAGTCTGTGCGCTGGGAGGTTCAAAAGTCAGCAGTGACACAGAATGGCTGCAGACTTATCAATTTGACCCGGACAACCCCTTTAAGTACGGGTGTGGACGTAAGAAGAAAAAAAGTAATTATATTTATATCTTCATATTCTTCATATCTCTGACTCCCAGCTTCTTAAGGGGAACCCGTTATATTCCCAAATGCTATTAACCTGCAAATATAGGGTTAAACTGGAGAGTAACAGCGTTACAATGCTGCCTTACTAAAAGAGCACACAACTGAATTTCTCATACAAGTACAATCCGTGATTTTCAGAGATAGCACTTGTACCTATGATATTCTATGAGGCAGTACACCTGTCCAATATTTTCTGCATACCGAGTGTTTCAAAATTGGATACACATTTGATTTTGAACCGGAGGTTCAAATCAAAATTGGCCATACAAGTCTAATGGTCCGTGAAAACATCTGACTGCACTTGCATGACATTCAAGTGCGGTTCAATTTTCACAGACTGATAGAAAGTAGGAGCTGGAGAAGATTTTTTTCACTTATGAGAAAAATGGATGTAATTCTAATCAAATTCTGATCAAAGTCTGGTCAGAATTATCGGTCCATGTTTCATGTATGTGGGTCAATTAATTGGGTGAATCTACCCAGAGTGCGACTACTTTATTTCTCCCTGCAAGAAGCCCGCTTTTAGTCATAGAGGCGTGCCTGGAGAGATCAGTCATTTCTCAGTACACAGTGAGCTGCGCTCGTAAATACGCCCCATTTCTTTGATTGACAGCTTGCTCTGCAGCGTATCTGTGTAAAGCGAGCTGTTTACTGAAGTGTAAGGGCATGATTACAGCTGTTAGTGATGGCTGTAGCCACTCCAGGCACACCTCTACAACTGAAAGCCAGCGGCTCACGGGAAGAATAAAGGTCATTTTTCACTTTTTGTGAGGTGAACATACATCACTACAATGCTATTGTCCTGCACATTAAAACCATTAGTGGTTTCCTTTAATAAAGCATGTGGGCAACCTCTGGGAAGTGATTTCGCTATCTGTGCATACAGTATACATGCAGACATCTCACAAAATTTGAATTCTGAAAATTTGCTTGAATTCAAATAAGAAATTGAATTTGCAGCAAGTTTATTTGATGAGAATCAAAAGAGCCCTGATGGCCATTTATAGACATTTACTATGCTCTGAGGTTGTACTGGAGGGAAGAGACTAAAATAATCATAAAATATCATACTCACCCTATCTCTTGCCTGTACTGCTGCCACAGCTTGCCAGCAGTTCCTCCTCTGGTCTTCTGGCACTAATGCTTAGGTCTCCAGCAGTTCTCACACTGAGTAGGCTGCATGCATGTTAATAAGGTCTTTGACTTGCGTCGCAACCCTTCCCAAAATAGTTGTGAAAAGTTGTTGCCAATTTGCTTTATTCAAATAGAACAAATTACAAAAAAAATCATAGCGACTTTGATTCGTTGATCTCTAATAAACCGTGCTAATATTTACTACATTCATTAGAACAGTCTTAACTATCACTTGGCCATTGTAGTAATTTCCCACGTCACAATAGTGGCTATTATGGAAAGACATATATCTTGTGATGCTAGTCACTTCTCACGGCAAGGCCGTGAGTCAAAGTGGTCATGGAGTCCAAAGTCAGATGCCAGGAGGGTACGTCATAAACAGAAGGAAGAGACAAAAGCGTAGTCAGGTAATGTTCTGAGGTCAGAGTCCCGGGAGGATAACGGATCAGAACTGAAGGGGTTAAACAGGCGAATGGTCAGAACGAAGTCCAAGGTCAGGCAACAGATCAAATAAATAGAACTCAAGGCACAGGGAGCCTCTCAGATTGGATAGTCGAGCTGTCAATCAACACACTGACAACTATGCATGCCCCTGAACCAGACTGGGTGGTTATGCTCTCAAGCAAAGTACTGACAGATTCAGCACACCCCTGTGCCAGATTGCACAGCCGAGCTGTCAGTAACTGCATCCCAGACACCCTGAGGGGTGGAACCGTGACATATCTGTTCTGAAAAAGTTGGAGATTGGGTACAACCTCTTGGTGAATAAGATTCACTGTTAAGAAATATGACTTAGTTTTTACAAAGTTGACTGTGCATATTGCAACCTTGTTGCAGACGAATTAATGCACGTAAAACTTGGGCCAAGCTGTGATGGCTCTCAAAGTACTGCATTTATTGTACTTGAGAACAGGTCCTGATTGTGATGAAGGTAGCGCTAAGTTAGTACCTTTAGAAGTGGTGGGAGAGAGAACACCTTTCCTTATGTCTAGACCAGTCCTGCCTAATAATAATCATCATAATGAATTATTAAAGCACTTTACAACACAGGCCTCATGAGGAACTGATATTTCCTGTTTTTCTTCTTGCCAGAAGTCATTAGCTTCAGACTAACACACAATGCATTTAATGGATCAAAGTCTCATTTTGTAATCCAGCAAAGGTAAAAGTAACATTGACTGAAGGATTTACAATTATCCTCCAGATTTGATTAAAGAAGAGCAATTCTGTTCAATATGAAGGATATGAAATCTGCTTGTAACGACAAAATTGACCAATTTGCGATTTGACTTGCTTGGTACGTTCCAAACATTGCAGCCACAATTTTATACAAAGCAGGAGATTGAATCAGCCAGAGAAGGATCAAATGACCTCAGGTACAGAGACACAGGCACAGACTTTCCCATAATTTCTTGCAGCTTTTGCATCATATGGTTTAGTGAAGCCAATCAGGAGGGATTACCAGAAACTATGCAAAAGCTTAGTCAGGGAATGCAGCAGTCATTTTAGAGTTAAGGTACCTTCACGCTAAGCGACGCTGCAGCGATACCGAAAACGATGTCGATCGCTGCAGCGTCGCTGTTTGGTCGCTGGAGAGCTGTCACACAGACAGCTCTCCAGCGACCAACGATGCCGGTAACCAGGGTAAACATCGGGTTACTAAGCGCAGGGTCGCGCTTAGTAACCAGATGTTTACCATGGTTACCAGCGTAAAAGTAAAAAAAAAAAACACTACATTCTTACCTTCAGCTGTCTGTCCCTGGCGCTCTGCTTTCCTGCACTGACTGTGAGCACAGCGGCCGGAAAGCAGAGCGGTGACGTCACCGCTCTGCTTTCCGCCTGGCCGACGCTGACACAGGATGCAGGAGGAGTGCAGAGAAGCAGAGCGCCGGGGACAGACAGCTGAAGGTAAGTATGTAGTGTTTGTTTTTTTTACTTTTACGCTGGTAACCAGGCTAAACATCGGGTTACTAAGCGCGGCCCTGCGCTTAGTAACCCGATGTTTACCCTGGTTACCAGTGAAGACATCACTGAATCGGCGTCACACACGCCGATTCAGCGATGTCTGCAGGGAGTCCAGCGACGAAATAAAGTTCTGGACTTTCTGCAGCGACCAACGATCTCCCAGCAGGATCCTGATCGATGCTGCGTGTCAAACACAACGATATCGCTAGCCAGGACGCTGCAACGTCACGGATCGCTAGCGATATCGTTGTGAAGTTGTTTAGTGTGAAGGTACCTTTAGAATAGTGAAAGGACATCAGAGCTTACACTTCAGCAATCAACATAGACAAAGAAACCTAAAGCATTTATTATTATTACTATTATTTTTTATTTATATAGCACCATTAATTCCATGGTGCTATACATGAGAAAAGGGGTTACATACAGGGTTATAGATATTATTTACAGTAAACAAATTTACAGTGACAGACTGGTACAGAGGGGAGAGGACCCTGTCCTTGCGGACTTACATTCTACAGCATAATGGGGAAGAGACAGAAGGTCGGGGGAGTGGCCGCTTTGGCAGTGGTGGGATGGCAGCTCTGGCGGTGGTGAGGCGCAGAATGGTTATTGCAGGCTCTAGGCTTTCCTGAAGAGATGGGTTTTCAGGTTCCATCTGAAGGATCCAAGTGTGGTGATTAATCAGACGTGTTGAGGTGTGGAATTTCAGAGGATGGGGGATATTCAGGAGAAATCTTGGAGGAGGTTGTGGGAGGAAGGAAAGAGTGTAGAGGAGAGTAGGAGGTCTTGGGAGGATCGAAGATTACATGAGATGAGATAGTGGGAGATTAGTTCAGAGATACAGTATAGGGAGGGGACAGGTTGTGGATTGCTTTGTACATCATGGATTCGTTGGGGAATTGGGAGCCAGTGGAGGGATTTGCAGAGGGGTGAAACAGGGGAGTAGCTAGGAGAGAGGTGGATTTGCCGGGCAGCAGAGTTTAGGACAGACTGTAGGGGTACAAGAGCGTTAGCGGGGAGGCCACAAAGGAGGGTGTTGCAGTAGTTGAGGCGGGAGATGATGAGGGCATGCACAAGAGTTTTAGTAGTTTGTGAGCTGAGGAGCGGACGGATTCTGGAAATATTTTTGAGTTGGAGGTGACAGAAGGTGGCAAGAGTCGGGATGTGCGGTTTGAAGGACAGGGCAGAGTCGAGAGTTACCCCAAGGCTTTTCAGCTGCGGGAGAAAGCGTGATGCCATTTACCATAATATATAAATCAGGTAGGGGGGATATGTGAGATTGGGGATAGATGATGAGTTTGGTTTTGTCCACATTGAGTTTTAGGAAGCAAGAGTTGAAGAAGGAGGATATGGCTGATAGACACTCTGGGATTATGGACAGCAGAGAGGTTACTGTTGTGAATTCTGTGGCAGAGCTCCCTCCTGTGGTCACAAGTGGTACTTCGGCTGATTCTCTCTGGGAGCTTCCGTTTGTGGAGGAAAGTGGTACTGCGGCTTCTGAGTTTCCTCCCTCAGGTGATCTGGTGAGGTCGTTAGGTGCTTCTCTACTTAACTCCACCTAATGCTTTGATCCTGGCTTCCTGTCAATGTTCCAGTGTTGGACTTGTTTTTCCCTGGATCATTCCTGTGGCCTGCTGCTCTGCATAGCTAAGTTCTTCTTTGCTATTTGTTTGCTATTTTTTCTGTCCAGCTTGTCTAATTTGTTGCTGGAAGCTCTGGGACGCAAAGGGTGTACCTCCGTGCCGTTAGTTCGGTACGGAGGGTCTTTTTGCCCCCTTGCGTGGTTTTCTTTAGGGTTTTGTGTAGACCGCAAAGTTATCTTTCCTATCCTCGCTCTGTTAAGAAAGTCGGGCCTCACTTTGCTGAATCTATTTCATCTCTACGTTTGTCTTTTCATCTTAACTCACAGTCATTATATGTGGGGGGCTGCCTTTTCCTTTGGGGTATTTCTCTGAGGCAAGGTAGGCTTATTTTCTATCTTCAGGCTAGTTAGTTTCTCAGGCTGTGCCGAATTGCATAGGCAGAGTTAGGCGCAATCCACGGCTGCCTCTAGTGTTGTTTGGAGAGGATTAGGGATTGCGGTCTGCAGAGTTCCCACGTCTCAGAGCTCGTTCTATGATTTTGGGTTATTGTCAGATCACTGTATGTGCTCTGACCGCTATGTTCATTGTGGTACTGAATTGCCTCTCATAACAGTACAGGAAGCCAAAAGTACTAATGATTCTCAATAGAGGGAAAAAAGAAGTTCTGAGACCATTTTTTTTTCTTTGCACTGTGTTTTGCCTTTTTTTTCCCCTAGACATTAGGGTGGTTCAGTACACAGGTGTAGCGATGGACATTAGAAGTCTGTCTTCATTTGTGGATCAGCTCTCGGCAAGAGTACAAAAGATTCAAGACACTATTGATCAGAAATCTATGTTAGAACCAAGAATTCCTATTCCTGATTTGTTTTTTGGAGATAGAACTAAGTTTCTGAGTTTCAAAAATAATTGTAAGCTATTTCTGGCCTTGAAACCTCGCTCCTCTAGTGATCCAGTTCAACTGGTTTTGATTATTATTTCTTTTTTGCGCGGCGACCCTCAGGACTGGGCATTTTCTCTTGCGCCAGGAGATCCTGCATTAAGTAATATCGATGCGTTTTTCCTGGCGCTCGGATTGCTGTACGATGAGCCTAATTTAGTGGATCAGGCAGAAAAGAATTTGCTGGCTCTTTGTCAGGGTCAGGATGAGATAGAGGTATATTGTCAGAAATTTAGAAAGTGGTCCGTACTCACTCAATGGAATGAATCTGCGCTGGCAGCTATGTTCAGAAAGGGTCTCTCTGAAGCCCTTTAAGGATGTCATGTTGGGATTTCCTATGCCTGCTGGTTTGAATGAGTCTATGTCTTTGGCCATTCAGATCGGTCGACGCTTGCGTGAGCGTAAATCTGTGCACCATTTGGCGGTATTACCTGAGCTTAAACCTGAGCCTATGCAGTGCGATAGGACTTTGACCAGAGTTAAACGGCAAGAACACAGACGTCTGAATGGGCTGTGTTTCTACTGTGGTGATTCCACTCATGCTATCTCTGATTGTCCTAAGCGCACTAAGCGGTTCGCTAGGTCTGCCACCATTGGTACGGCACAGTCAAAATTTCTTCTGTCCATTACCTTGATCTGCTCTTTGTCATCGTATTCTGTCATGGCATTTGTGGATTCAGGCGCTGCCCTGAATTTGATGGACTTGGAGTATGCTAAGCATTGTGGGTTTCTCTTGGAGCCCTTCCAGTGTCCTATTCCATTGAGAGGAATTGATGCCACGCCTTTGGCCAAGAATATGCCTCAGTACTGGACCCAGCTGACCATGTGCATGGCTCCTGCACATCAGGAGGTTATTCGCTTTCTGGTGTTGCATAATCTGCATGATGTGGTCGTGTTGGGGTTGCCATGGCTACAAGCCCATAATCCAGTATTAGATTGGAAATCCATGTCAGTGTCCAGCTGGGGTTGTCAGGGGGTACATGGTGATGTTCCATTTCTGTCAATTTCGTCATCCACCCCTTCTGAGGTTCCAGAGTTCTTGTCTGATTACCGGGATGTATTTGATGAGCCCAAGTCCGATACCCTACCTCCGCATAGGGATTGTGATTGTGCTATCAATTTGATTCCTGGTAGTAAATTCCAGGTGCGCAGTTATGTGAAGGAATCCCTGGAGAAGGGGCATATTCGCCCGTCATCGTCACCATTAGGAGCAGGGTTCTTTTTTGTAGCCAAGAAGGATGGTTCGCTGAGACCTTGTATCGATTACCGCCTTCTAAATAAGATCACGGTTAAATTTCAGTACCCCTTGCCATTGTTATCTGATTTGTTTGCTTGGATTAAGGGGGCTAGTTGGTTCACCAAGATAGATCTTCGTGGTGCGTATAATCTGGTGTGAATCAGGCGAGGCGATGAATGGAAAACTGCATTTAATACGCCCGTGGGTCATTTTGAATATCTTGTGATGCCATTCGGACTTGCCAATGCTCCATCAGTGTTTCAGTCCTTTATGCATGACATCTTCCGAGAGTACCTGGATAAATTCCTGATTGTGTACTTGGATGACATTTTGATCTTCTCGGATGATTGGGAGTCTCACGTGAAGCAGGTCAGAACGGTTTTTCAGGTCCTGCGTGCTAATTCTTTGTTTGTGAAGGGATCAAAGTGTCTCTTTGGTGTGCAGAAGGTTTCATTTTTGGGGTTCATCTTTTCCCCTTCTACTATCGAGATGGATCCTGTTAAGGTCCAAGCCATCCATGATTGGACTCAGCTGACATCTCTGAAAAGTCTGCAAAAGTTCCTGGGCTTTGCTAATTTTTATCGTCGCTTCATCTGCAATTTTTCTAGTATTGCCAAACCATTGACCGATTTGACCAAGAAGGGTGCGGATTTGGTCAATTGGTCTTCTGCTGCTGTGGAAACTTTTCAAGAGTTGAAGCGTTGTTTTTCTTCTGCCCCTGTGTTGTGTCAACCAGATGTTTCTCTTCCGTTCCAGGTCGAGGTTGATGCTTCTGAGATTGGAGCAGGGGCTGTTTTGTCGCAGAGAGGTTCTGATTGCTCAGTGATGAAACCATGCGCTTTTTTTTCCAGGAAGTTTTCGCCTGCTGAGCGAAATTATGATGTGGGCAACTGAGAGTTGCTGGCCATGAAGTGGGCATTCGAGGAGTGGCGTCATTGGCTTGAAGGAGCTAAGCATCGCGTGGTGGTATTGACTGATCATAAGAACTTGACTTATCTCGAGTCTGCTAAGCGGTTGAATCCTAGACAGGCTCGTTGGTCGCTGTTTTTTGCCCGTTTTGACTTTGTGGTTTCGTACCTTCCGGGCTCTAAAAATGTGAAGGCGGATGCTCTGTCTAGGAGTTTTGTGCCCGACTCTCCGGGTTTGTCTGAGCCGGCGGGTATCCTCAATGAAGGAGTAATTGTGTCTGCCATCTCCCCTGATTTGCGGCGGGTGCTGCAAAAATTTCAGGCTAATAAATCTGATCGTTGTCCAGCGGAGAGACTGTTTGTCCCTGATAGGTGGACCAATAAAGTTATCTCTGAGGTTCATTGTTCGGTGTTGGCTGGTCATCCTGGAATCTTTAGTACCAGAGAGTTAGTGGCTAGATCCTTTTGGTGGCTGTCTCTGTCGCGGGATGTGCGTGCTTTTGTGCAGTCCTGTGGGACTTGTGCTAGGGGCAAGCCCTGCTGTTCTCGTGCCAGTGGGTTGCTTTTGCCCTTGCCGGTCCCGAAGAGGCCTTGGACACATATCTCTATGGATTTTATTTCAGATCTTCCCGTTTCTCAAAAGATGTCAGTCATTTGGGTGGTCTGTGATCGCTTTTCTAAGATGGTCCATCTGGTACCCTTGTCTAAATTGCCTTCCTCCTCTGATTTGGTGCCATTGTTCTTCCAGCATGTGGTTCGTTTACATGGCATTCCAGAGAATATCGTTTCTGACAGAGGTTCCCAGTTTGTTTCGAGGTTTTGGCGAGCCTTTTGTGGTAGGATGGGCATTGACTTGTCTTTTTCCTCGGCTTTCCATCCTCAGACTAATGGCCAGACCGAACGAACCAATCAGACCTTGGAAACATATCTGAGATGCTTTGTTTCTGCCGATCAGGATGACTGGGTGTCCTTTTTGCCTTTGGCTGAGT
Source organism: Ranitomeya imitator (assembly GCF_032444005.1). NCBI lineage: Eukaryota > Metazoa > Chordata > Amphibia > Anura > Dendrobatidae > Ranitomeya > Ranitomeya imitator. The sequence continues at coordinate 208,226,803 of NC_091283.1, read as the reverse complement.
TCGCCCTTAATAATCGGGCCAGCTCGGCTACCTTGGTTTCGCCATTTTTCTGCAATTCTGGGTTCCATCCTCGTTTCTCTTCAGGACAGGTTGAGTCTTCGGACTGTCCTGGTGTGGATACTGTGGTGGACAGGTTGCAGCAGATTTGGACTCATGTAGTGGACAATTTGACCTTGTCCCAGGAGAAGGCTCAACGTTTCGCTAATCGCAGACGCCGTGTGGGTCCCCGACTTCGTGTTGGGGATCTGGTTTGGTTATCTTCTCATCATATTCCTATGAAGGTTTACTCTCCTAAGTTTAAACCTCGTTTCATTGGTCCGTATAGGATTTCTGAGGTTCTTAATCCTGTGTCTTTTCGTCTGACCCTCCCAGATTCTTTTTCCATACATAACGTATTCCATAGGTCATTGTTGCGGAGATACGTGGCACCTATGGTCCCATCTGTTGACCCTCCTGCCCCGGTTTTGGTGGAGGGGGAATTGGAGTATATTATGGAGAAGATTTTGGATTCTCGTGTTTCAAGACGGAAACTCCAGTATCTGGTTAAATGGAAGGGTTATGCTCAGGAAGATAATTCCTGGGTTTTTGCCTCTGATGTCCATGCTCCCGATCTTGTTCGTGCCTTTCATGTGGCTCATCCTGGTCGGCCTGGGGGCTCTGGTGAGGGTTCGGTGACCCCTCCTCAAGGGGGGGGTACTGTTGTGAATTCTGTGGCAGAGCTCCCTCCTGTGGTCACAAGTGGTACTTCGGCTGATTCTCTCTGGGAGCTTCCGTTTGTGGAGGAAAGTGGTACTGCGGCTTCTGAGTTTCCTCCCTCAGGTGATCTGGTGAGGTCGTTAGGTGCTTCTCTACTTAACTCCACCTAATGCTTTGATCCTGGCTTCCTGTCAATGTTCCAGTGTTGGACTTGTTTTTCCCTGGATCATTCCTGTGGCCTGCTGACCTGCATAGCTAAGTTCTTCTTTGCTATTTGTTTGCTATTTTTTTTGTCCAGCTTGTCTAATTTGTTGCTGGAAGCTCTGGGACGCAAAGGGTGTACCTCCGTGCCGTTAGTTCGGTACGGAGGGTCTTTTTGCCCCCCTTGCGTGGTTTTCTTTAGGGTTTTGTGTAGACCGCAAAGTTATCTTTCCTATCCTCGCTCTGTTAAGAAAGTCGGGCCTCACTTTGCTGAATCTATTTCATCTCTACGTTTGTCTTTTCATCTTAACTCACAGTCATTATATGTGGGGGGCTGCCTTTTCCTTTGGGGTATTTCTCTGAGGCAAGGTAGGCTTATTTTCTATCTTCAGGCTAGTTAGTTTCTCAGGCTGTGCCGAGTTGCATAGGCAGAGTTAGGCGCAATCCACGGCTGCCTCTAGTGTTGTTTGGAGAGGATTAGGGATTGCGGTCTGCAGAGTTCCCACGTCTCAGAGCTCGTTCTATGATTTTGGGTTATTGTCAGATCACTGTATGTGCTCTGACCGCTATGTTCATTGTGGTACTGAATTGCCTCTCATAACAGGTTACATCTGGGCCAGAGAGGTAGATCTGAGTGTCGTCCGCATACAGGTGGCACTGGAAGCCATGGGACTTTATGAGTTGTCCTAGGCCAAAGAAATAGATGGAAAAAAGTAGGGGCCCTAGAACAGAGCCTTGAGGGATTCCAACAGAGAGAGGGTGGGATGAGGAGGTAGTGTGGGAGTGGGAAACACTTAATGTGCAGTCGGAAAGGTATGAGGCAATCCAGGACAGGGCAAGGTCTTTAATGCCAAGGGAAGAGAGAATCTGTAGCAGTAGGCAGTGGTCGACTGTGTCGAAAGCAGAGGACGGGTCGAGAAGGAGGAGGATGGAGAACTGTCTGTTAGTTTTGGCTGTAAGTCATTAGTAATTGGGGTCAGAGCAGTTTCAGTGGAGTGGTGAGGGCAGAAGCCAGATTGGAGGTTGTCAATTACAGAGTTAGATGAGAGGTGGGAGGAAAGTTGAGCATGGACATGCTGCTCAAGGAGTTTGGAAGCAAACAGGAGCAGTGATATGGGGCGATAGCTGGGCATAGCAGTTGGGACAAGGTTAGGTTTTTAGAGGATGGGTGTGATGGTGGCATGTTTGAAGACAGAGGGGAAGGTACCAGAAGATAGCGATAGGTTGAAGAGATGGGATAGGACTGGAATGAGCATATTAGAGAGGTTGGGGAGCTAGTGGGAAGGGAGGGGGTCAAGTGCACAGGTGGTGAGGTGTGATTTGGAAAGGAGGCAGTTAAGTTCTCCTTCAGTGATGTTGGAGAGGGAAGTTATTAGGGAAGGGCAGAGGTCTGGTATATGGAGTGGTTGGGGTGATGGAATAGTAAAGGTTTGCCTTGTTTGGTCGATCTTGTTTTTGAAGTAGGTGGCAAAGTCCTTCGAAGAGATGAGGGGAGTTGGAGGTGGCAGTGGTGGGTGGGGGAGAGAGTTAAATGTGCTGAACAGTTATTTTGGGTTGTAGGATAGTGAAGATACAAGGTTGGTGAAATAGGTCTGTTTAGCAGAAGGGAGGGCTAGTTTGAAGGCAAGTGTAGCTTGTTTGAAAGCAGTGAAGTCATCTGGCAGTTGTGTTTTTTTCTAACGCTGCTTCGTGACCCTGGATACTTGTCTGAGTTTTCTGGTGAGATTGTCATGCCAGGGTTTGCCTATTGATTTGTCGCACTTTGCTATTCATGAGAGTGGTGACTGAGTCTATGGCTGATCTGAGGGTGGAGTTATAGAAAACGGTGATGCTGTCTGTGTCGTGGAGTGAAGATATGGAGGACAGGGGTAGAAGAGAGTCAGAGAGTCTGTGAAAGTCTAGGTGTGCAAGGTTTCTGCGAGGATGTGGTAGTGGCTGTACAGGGGGGGTGGGTGAGGAGGACAAGGCTGAGAAGGTGAGTAGATCATGGTCAGATAGGGGGAAGGGAGAGGTTGTGAAATTAGATAAGGAACAGAGGCAGGTGATGAGGTCTAGTGTATGTCTGCGTGGGTGGCTGTGGAGGACCACTGAGTAAGTTCAAGGATGAAGTAAGGGCTGGGATCTTGGAGGCTGCTGGCTGGCGGGTGTCAGTAGGGATATTAAAGTCACCAATTATGATGGTGGAGATGTCAGCAGAGAGAAAGTGAAGAAGCAAGGTGGAAAATTGGTCAATGAAGGCAGTGGCTGAGCCCGGTGATCAGTATATGACAGCCATTCGGAGATTGGAGGGAGAGTAGATATGGACAGAGTGAACCTCAAAAGCAGGGAGGATAAGGGAGGTTGGGGGTTAGATAGGGTTGAAGTACCAGTTTTTAGAAAGAAGGAAACCCACTCCTCCGCCATGTCTGTTGCCAGAGCGAGGGAAGTGGAGACCACCATAACTCAGTAGCAGGGGATGCCGTGTCAGGGGGCATCAGCCAGGTCTCAGTGAGAGCCAGGAAGGAAAGATTGAGGGAAGTAAAGAGATTGTGGATAATGTGGATCTTGCAGACGGAGCGGCATTCCAAAGTGCCCCATAGAGAGGAAGCAGGAGGGTGGGGGCCAGTGGCATAGATTTTAAGTGTGAGAGGTTGCGGTAGTTTCTCTCAGTATGAGGATAGGCATGAGGATAGGCGTGAGGATTAGTGGGATGAGTCCGGGAGGGGGCAGGATTGGGGGATATGTCACCAGCAGTGAGAATGGGAAGAGAAAGGGAAAGCAGGTGGGTGAAGGAGAGCAATCGGCTTATATTATATTTTAGCAGGTGAGGTCTGAAGTTAAAGAGCAGGTCTGCAGATGAAGCGAGGTAGGGGGTAAGAGAGAGGGGGATATATTGATTTGGTTTGAGGGTGCAGGGGTGAGGGATTAGCGAAGGAGAGTGAGGATTAGTGGAGCAAAAACAGTGAGGGCAAATGTGAGCATGGTTAAAGAGCAGGGGATAGAAAGAAAGGCAAGTAAAATTTTAAGACAGTGATTAGTCTTACACTTAAAAAGATGTCACTTTAAATGATGTCACATCTGACTAAAGTCATATCTGACCAGCTCATTCAACTTATACCATTCAAGTGTCCATGACATGAAGCCAGGTGAGAGAGGGAGGGGAGGAGGGAGCAGGACAGTTCACAGCAGGGAGAAATTAACAGATTGCAGTTAGTAGAACATTTGACTAGCATCAAAGATGAAAACAGAGGCAGGATAAGATCGAAAGAAGGGTCTAGGTGTGAGAAGCACAGACATGTCAATATGCATTCAGTACATTTGCAGTATGATACATGGAATTAAAGTCAGGGAGAAAGTAGCAGCCTACCAGTCAGAAAAGAGGGAGAGAAGTACATGAGATTTTGGGGCGCAGTGGGTATTACAGATTAGGAGACAGTTCAGATGTACCTGTGGATGAAAGTAGATGGATCAGGCTATGACAAGCATTTGACAAATAGTCTAAATAGTACTTTGTTGCACACTGCATCAGTAAAGAAGATGAGTGTAGTCCTTTAGGAATAAAACAGATTCAATTGATAAGGGGAGAGGACTGGGGAAGGTGCCAGCACAGTGCCAGACTCCGTGAGATTGATCAGTGTGATGTTGTGTCTGGCATCTCTCCTGCTGCTTTTCAATTACAATTACACATTTTTGCTTCTCAATTTATAATGCAATAGGTAGCAAAAGCAAGGCAGCACAATATTTTTACAGAAAGATTATCTGAAATTAGTGTAATTCAGAGACAGTGTGCTTGCATGTCATAAGCGACTGTATAGAGTTCTTTTTGTTTTTTTTAAATGCAAAAGAAGATTCCCTAAAATCCAGACATTTAACTGCAACTGACTACGTCACAAAGTGTCTGCATCAAAAATGTTTATTGCTCGTCTCTAGTCAAATTTAAAATTTGGACATACCACACTGATACAGGGCCCTTTTACTAGTGCTGTGTTTTTGAACATGTACCTACCTAGCATTTCTTATCACATCAGTTTTGGGAAGGGGGTTGAATTTTGTAAAAAAAAATTTTGAAAAAACATTTAGACACTTAACTGTGCTTGTCTGTTCTTACATGTCTGTTTACCTAGTCCAATTTGACAACCGTACACATCACACCTATACTGTGGACTGCTGCCACACTGTACTTTCTGTATGCGTATCTACTTAGGGTACCATCACACAGTGCCATTTTGATCACTACAACGGTACGATTCGTGACGTTCCAGCGATATCCATACGATATCGCTGTGTCTGACACGCAGCAGCGATCAGGGACCCTGCTGAGAATCGTACGTCGTAGCAGATCGTTTGGAACATTCTTTCGTCTCTGGATCTCCCGCTGTCATCGCTGGATCGGTGTGTGTGACACCGATCCAGCGATGCGTTCGCTTGTAACCAGGGTAAACATCGGGTTACTAAGCGCAGGGCCGCGCTTAGTAACCCGATGTTTATCCTGGTTACCATCGTAAATGTAAAAAAAACCAAACACTACATACTTACGGTACATTCCGGTATCCGTCAGGTCCCTTGCCGTCTGCTTCCCGCACTGACTGACTGCCGGCCGTAAAGTGAAAGCAGAGCACAGCGCGCTGTGCTGTGCTTTCACTTTACGGCCGGCAGTCAGTCAGTGCGGGAAGCAGACGGCAAGGGACCTGACGGACACCGGAATGTAAGTATGTAGTGTTTGGTTTTTTTTTTACGCTGGTAACCAGGGTAAACATCGGGTTACTAAGCGCGGCCCTGCGCTTAGTAACCCGATGTTTACCCTGGTTACCCGGGGACCTCGGCATCGTTGGTCGCTGGAGAGCTGTCTGTGTGACAGCTCTCCAGCGACCACACAACGATTTACCAACGATCACGGCCAGGTCGTATCGCTGGTCGTGATCGTTGGTAAATCGTATAGTGTAACGGTACCCTTAGAATTTCTTGCTGCCTCTTTTTTGGCAAGGGTTTAATAGATTGTCAAAGATACTATAGCATTGTACAAATGTGTTGTAAAGAAAAAGTGGCAATGGCAATTGAAGGGATAATGTAAAAGAAAAATATATCACTGTTAAGTAAGAGCCATAAGCAGTAAATAAAAAAGTCTTTTTCAGCTCACCTGTCCTCTCTGTGCATGGCTGCCAGTCCAGCAAAATCCAACAAGTAGTAAAAAATCCAGCACCAAGAGGTTTCACTCCAATAAGCTTTATTCAAAAATCTTCATATAAAAGCATTGACAACCGACAATAGAAAAAATGGAACAAATAGCCCATACACCGGTTTACACATATCAGGGCCAAATATGCCCCTTAGTCATAAGCAACACACCACCCCCACAACTGGCAACAGCCGTCTGAGCAATAGTGCCATCAAATATAGGCCAGAATTGGCCTCCATTGTCTCAAGCAAGCGAATTAGTGGTGAAAGAGAAATTGGCAATATTGAATACAGTGAAATTAATCGTCTCACAGAGGGTTGATGTTCCCTCTAAGGCCAGCCTCACACTCAGCGTATAAAAATACGGTCCGTTATATACGGCCGTAATACGCAGAAAAGTCTCCAAAATAGTGATCCGTATGTCATCCGTAGGCAGGGTGTGTCAGCGTACTTTGCACATGGCATCCTCCATGTGTAATCCGTATGGAATCCGTACTGCGCGATTTTCTCGCAGGCTTGCAAAACCGATATACGGACACACAATGGATCCATGGGCTTAAAAAATCGTAAAAGCATATATACTGTATATATATATATATATATATATATATATATATATATATATGTCAGTGAGACACATATGTATATATATTAATATTTCATACAGCACTAGATAGCTTAAAAGCCGGTAATTCAAATGCCGGCTTTTCCTTTCTCCTTCGCAAACCCGACATGATATGAGACATGGTTTACATACAGTAAACCATCTCATATCCCTTTTTTTTTGCATATTCCACACTACTAATGTTAGTAGTGTGTATGTGCAAAATTTGGGTGCACTAGCTATTAAATTAAAGGGTTAAATCGCGGAAAAAATTGACGTGGGCTCCCGCGCAATTTCTCCTCCAGAATGGTAAAGCCAGTGACTGAGGGCAGATATTAATAGCCTGGAGAGGGTCCATGGTTATTGCCCCCTCCCCCCCCCGGCTAAAAACATCTGCCCCCAGCCAGTCTGGAAGATGCGCCTATTCTGGCACTTGGCCACTCTCTTCCCATTCCCATGTAGTGGTAGGATATGGGTTAATGAAGGGTTAATATCACCTTGCTATTGTAAGGTGACATTAAGCCAGATTAATAATGGAGAGGCGTCAATTATGACACCTATCCATTATTAATCAAATAGTATGAAATGGTTAAAAAACACACACACACATTATTAAAAAGTATTTTAATGAAATAAATACACAGGTTTTTGTAATATTTTATTATACTGGTAATCCAGTATCCAGAAGACCCTCATTCTGTAAAAAAGGTAAAATAAAAAAACAACAATATACCATACCTTCCGATGATCGGTCTCGTCCAACGATGTAAATCCATCTGAAGGGGTTAACTAATTTTACAAGCAGAAGCCCTGCTAATGCAGCTGTGCTCCTGCCTGTAAAACCCCGGGGAATGAATGGAATGTAGGTCAATGACCTGTAGTTACCTTCAGTTGCGGTGATGCGCCCTCTGCTGGATGTCCTCATATGAACTCGAGCCTGGGAACTTTTCAGAATATTTTCCCACGCTCGAGTTCATATGAGGACATCCAGCAGAGGGCGCATCACCGCAACTGAAGGTAACTACAGGTCACACTGTTGGTCCGTGTGTAATCCGTATTTTTCTGACCCCCATAGACTTTCATTGGCGTATTTTTTGCGCAATACTGTGACAAATGCAGCATGCTGCGTTTTTCTATGGCCGTAGAAGACCGTATAACACGGATCAGTAAAATACGGCTGATAGGAGCTGGGCCATAGAAAAGCATTGTACCGTATGCAATCTGTATTTTAAGCACCTCTCTTACGTCTGTAAAACACGCTAGTGTGAGGCCGGCCTAACAGTGACACCATCAGCCTGAGTCAGTGTTCTGCAAGGAATGGTCTACCTGATTACAAATGACTAAAAGTGGTACATTTGTTCTGTTTTTTTCATTGAAACAAACATGAAAGTCTAAAGGTACCGTCACACTCAGCGACGCTGCAGCGATATAGACAACGAGCCGATCGCTGGAGCGTCGCTGTTTAGGTCGCTGTAGAGACGTCAAACACAGCATCTCCAGAATGATGCAGGAGCGATCCTGTGACGTAATGGCGACTCACTTATCGTTGTAGCTGGTTATTAGCTCCATGTAAAACATTGCTGGCATCGTTGCTTTTGATGTCAAACACGACGATACACGCCGACCTGACGACCAAATAAAGTTCTGGACTTCTAGCTCTGACCAGCGATGTCACAGCGGGATCCAGATCGCTGCTGCGTGTCAAACACAACGAGATCGCTATCCAGGACGCTGCAACATCACGGATCGTTGTCGTTCTCGTTGTAAAGTTGCTGAGTGTGAAGGTACCTTAAGCCTAAGTTTACACTAAGCATTATTGCTGATTTTTATGCTTTTTTATGCTAATTTTCAGCGGCTTTTTACAGTACCAGCAAAGCCTATGAATTGTCAGAAAATCTCATGCACGCGCATTGGATTTTTGGACATAGAGCATGTTCTTTCAGCATTTTTCACCCATTGACTTAAAAGGGTGGGTAAAAAAACACAGAAAAAATGCACCAAAAACGCTGGTATCAGGTTTTCCAACATTTTTTGTGCCAAAACATGATTCTATGGAATAGGACTTCTTTTCAACATTAAACTTTATTAGCATGCACAAGAGACGAATCTAGATCATCTAGAGCATCAAAACGCCATCAAAAATGCAGGAAAAACCAAGGAAAACTTTCCTGCAGCTTTCTTCCTGCCAAGAGATAAAGTTTTGCTGCAAAAAGAAAAAAACCTCTGATAAAAATGCCTAGTGTGATCTTACCCTAATGGTGCATCATCTTATTAAATTAAATCCGATTTTTAATTGGATTGCATTCATCCTACTTAATCGCAAGTGGGAGAGAGCCCACACGCTGTCTTTCACAAGAGAATCGTCATGACAAGCATGGGGAGGTCTTCAGAAGTCATGGCAACCCATCGGCGCCCCGATATCATGTCATAGGTGCTCCGAAGGGCATGTGGAATTATGAACTCCCCTACTAACATATGTTACATGCCACTGTTAGAGATTGACAGCAGCATTTATTATGTCAATAGCCGTCAGCAGAGCTCCACTACACCCACAGCTGGTAAGGACACATGATGGCTGATTAAGTCAGCCATCATCTGCTGGGAAAGATGCGGGGTTGGGGTCTAATTCATCATTTGTTTAGATGGGGTTAAAGAGCTTGAAAAGGGTTGGATAAAGTTCCAGGACTGTTATATACATCTATTCAAGGCAGTTGTAGGCTTTTCTGTATTTTGATTTGCGGCAACTGATTTGCTACAAATCAACTTTTTTTAGAAACAATCAACAAACCTGGCAAATTTGAATTTCAAGAATCAATCATCTCGAATTACAGTTCCACCTTAATGTACAATTCTATCTTAAAAGAGTTGTCTGGCGCCAATGAAAACTCGACATTGGACATGTGAAAGTGGCCTTATATCTTGGAAAATTGTTTTGGACATTAGTCTGTAAGGTATCAATTACAGGTGCTAGGAGAAAAACAAATATATGTTCTACAGATGAAGGATTTTAGTGAAGATGTACTCACCATAAAAACCAACAACACTTACCGCACATGAGACAAAAAGGAAAACGTCCTGCAGACCAAGGAGTAACGTGTCTATACACGTTCTTCATATTGATTTTTGGTTCCCAAAGGATGCTCATTTGGATATGGATCTGGACTTTCTGCTTAAAAGGATTGCAGAATTCACATATTAGGATATGAGGTTAGCTTTTCATACTGAATTATAGTGTTCCGCAAATTGACGATTCCCAGCCAACCATAGTTTTGAAAAAATGTAAGATCCATGGGCAAGAAAAAGATTACAGACAATGACAGACTGAGATGTAAATTTTATTTGAGTAATAACACTATTTATGGACATTATTTGACTTTTTACTATTTTTCACTCAGCAGATACTAATTCTAGTTTTTTGTTCTCTCTGGGCTGGTGAGTTGAGACAAAGTGCTATCTTGTTTTCTCAATACAGTAAAGATAAAGAGATATGGATTATCCCTTTTCTTTCTCTGTAGCACCCAGACAGAAGAAACAGCTACAAAAGATGAGCGGATCGATCCACTTAGGATCAAGTTCAAGTTGAACGTTCTGAAAATCCAAGCATAAAGATCTTAATATTCATTTAGCAATTATCAAAAATAAAACCCCTTGTTGAGCAACATTTTCCACACTGCTGAAGCATCAGTGAGCAGGCTTAACATCATTTTTCACTGCTGTGCATCTTCTCCATAACATCCTGCAGATGTGACATCTAGCGGATTATCATACCCTGTACGGTGGTGGTCAGTATCGGGGTCATCACAGATTAGCAATTCCCAGCAGAGCACAATTTGTGTGGCAGAGTCATTTTGCATTTCCAGAGTCACTAGATAGTGTGTAAATTTATGTAGAGTGTAAGCTCGTATAGTAGGGGTGTCCTCTTTCTCCTGTAGAGTGTAAGCTCTTATGGTCAGTGGTGTCCTCTCTCTTCTGTAGAGTGATGCTCTTGTGGTCAGTGGTGTCCTCTCTCTCCTGTAGAGTGTAAGCTCGTATGGTCAGTGGGGTCCTCTCTCTCCTGTAGAGTGTAAGCTCGTATGGTCAGTGGGGTCCTCTCTCTCCTGTAGAGTGATGCTCTTGTGGTCAGTGGAGTCCTCTCTCTCCTGTAGAGTGTAAGCTCCTATGGTCAGTGGGGTCCTCTCTCCTGTAAAGTGTAAGCTCTTATGGTCAGCGGAGTCCTCTCCTGTAGAGTGTAAGCTCTGATGGTCAGTGGATTCTCTCTCTCTCCTGTAGATTGCCAGCTCTAATGGTCAGTGGGGTCCTCTCTCTCTCCTGTAGAGTTTAAGCTTTTTAGGTCAGTGGGGTTCTCTTTCTCCTGTGGAGTGTAAGCTCTTATGATCAGCGGGGTTCTCTCTCTCCTGTAGAGTGTAAGCTCTTATGGTCAGTGGGTTCCTCTCTCTCATCTGTAGAGTGGAAGCTCTTTTGGACAGTGGGTTCCTCTCTCTCTCCTGTAGAGTGCACCCTCTTATGGTCAGTGGGGTCCTCTCTCTCACTCTCCTGTAGAGTGTAAGCTCTTAAGGTCAGCAGGGTCCTCTCTCTCCTGTACAGTGAAAGCTCTTATGGTCAACAGGGTCCTATCTTTCCTGTAGCGTGTAAGCTCTTATGGTCAGTTTGGTTTGCTCTTTCCTGTAAAGTGTAAGCTCTTATGGTCAGCGAAGTCCTCTCTCTCCTGTAGAGTGTAAGCTCTTATGGTCAGTGGGGTCCTCTCGCTCCTGTAGAGTGTAAGCTCTTATGGTCAGCGGGGTCCTCTCACTCCTGTAGAGTGTAAGCTCTTAGAGTCAGTGGGGTCCTATCTTTCTCCTGTAGAGTGTAAGCTCTTATGGTCAGCGGAGTCCTCTCTCTCCTGTAGAGTGTAAGCTCTTATAGTAAGCGGAGTCCTCTCTCTCCTGTAGAGTGTAAGCTCTTATGGTCAGCGGGGTCCTCTCTCTCCTGTAGAGTGTAATCTCTTATGGTCAGTGGGGTCCTCTCTCTCTCCTGTAGAGTGTAAGCTCTTATGGTCAGTGGGGTCCTCTCTCTCCTATAGAGTGTAAGCTCTCGTAGTCAGTGGGGTCCTATCTCTCCTGTAGAGTGTAAGCTCTTATGATCAGCGGGGTCCTCTCGCTCCTGTAGAGTGTAAGCTCTTACAGTCAGCGGGGTCCTCTCGCTCCTATAGAGTGTAAGCTCTTATGGTCAGTGGGGTCCTCTCTCTCTTCTGTAGATTGTAAGCTCTTATGATCAGTGGGGTCCTCTCTCTCCTGTAGATTGTAAGCTCTCATTGTCAGTGGGGTCCTCTCTCTCCTGTAGAGTGTAAGCTCTTATGGTCAGCAGGGTCCTCTCTCTCTCCTGTAGAGTGCAAGCTCTTATGGTCACCGGGGTCCTCTCTCTCCTGTAGAGTGTGAGCTCTTATGATCAGCGGGGTCCTCTCGCTCTTGTAGAGTGTAAGCTCTTATGGTCAGTGGGTTCCTCTCTCTCTCTCCTGTAGAGTGTAAGCACTTATGGTCAGTGGGGTTCTCTCTCTCCTGTAGATTGTAAGCTCTTATGGTCAGTGGGGTCCTCTCTCTACTGTAGAGTGTAAGCTCTCATAGTCAGTGGGGTCCTCTCTCTCCTGTAGAGTGTAAGCTCTTATGGTCAGCAGGGTCCTCTCTCTCTCCTGTAGAGTGTAAGCTCCTATGGTCAGTGGGGTCTTCTCGCTCCTGTAGAGTGTAAGCTCTTATTGTCAGTGGGGTTTTCTCTCTCCTGTAGAGTGGAAGCTCTTATGGTCAGTGGGTTCCTCTCTCTCTCTCCTGTAGAGTGTAAGCTCTTATGGTCAGTGGGGTTCTCTCTCTCCTGTAGAGTGTAAGCTCTCATAGTCAGTAGGGTCCTCTCTCTCTCCTGTAGAGTGTAAGCTCTTATGGTCAGTGGGGTCCTCTCGCTCCTGTAGAGTGTAAGCTCTTATGGTCAGTGGGGTCTTCTCGCTCCTGTAGAGTGGAAGCTCTTATGGTCAGTGGGTTCCTCTCTCTCTCTCCTGTAGAGTGTAAGCTCTTATGGTCAGTGGGGTTCTCTCTCTCCTGTAGAGTGTAAGCTCTCAAAGTCAGTGGGGTCCTCTCTCTCTCCTGTAGAGTGTAAGCTCTTATGGTCAGTGGGGTCCTCCCGCTCCTGTAGAGTGTAAGCTCTTATGGTCAGTGGGGTTCTCTCTCTCCTGCAGAGTGTAAGCTCTTATGGTCAGTGGGGTCCCCTCTCTCCTGTAGAGTGTAAGCTCTTATGGTCAGTGGGGTCCTCTCTCTCCTGTAGAGTGTAAGCTCTTATGGTCAGTGGGGTCCTCTCTCTCCTGTAGAGTATAAGCTCTTATGGTCAGTGGGATTCTCTCTGTCCTGTAGAGTGAAAGCTCTTATGGTCAGTGGGGTTCTCTCTCTCCTGTAGAGTGTAAGATCTCATGGTCAGTGGGGTCCTCTCTCTCTCCTGTAGAGTGTAAGCTCTTATGGTCAGTGGGGTCCTCTCGCTCCTGTAGAGTGTAAGCTCTTATGGTCAGTGGGATTCTCTCTGTCCTGTAGAGTGAAAGCTCTTATGGTCAGTGGGGTTCTCTCTCTCCTGTAGAGTGTAAGATCTCATGGTCAGTGGGGTCCTCTCTCTCTCCTGTAGAGTGTAAGCTCTTATGGTCAGTGGGGTCCTCTCGCTCCTGTAGAGTGTAAGCTCTTATGGTCAGTGGGGTTCTCTCTCTCCTGTAGAGTGTAAGCTCTTATGGTCAGTGGGTTCCTCTCTCTCTCTCTCCTGTAGAGTGTAAGCTCTTATGGTCAGTGGGGTTCTCTCTCTCCTGTAGAGTGTAAGCTCTTATGGTCAATGGGGTCCTCTCTCTCCTGTAGAGTGTAAGCTCTTATGGTCAGTGGGGTCCTCTCTCTCCTGTAGAGTGTAAGCTCTTATGGTCAGTGGGGTCCTCTCTCTCCTGTAGAGTGTAAGCTCTTATGGTCAGTGGGGTCCTCTCTCTCCTGTAGAGTGTAATCTCTTATGGTCAGTGGGGTCCTCTCTCTTCTGTAGAGTGTAAGCTCTTATGGTCAGTGGGGTCCTCTCTCCTCTGTAAAGTGTAAACTCTTATGGTCAGCGGGGTCCTCTCTCTCTCCTGTAGAGTGTAGAGGTACCTTCAGACTGATCAACTTTCCAACGATTACGACCAGCGATACGACCTGGCCGTGATCATTGGAAAGTCCTTGTGTGGTCGCTGGAGAGCTGTCACACAGACAGCTCTCCAGCGACCAATGATGCCGAAGTCCCCGGGTAACAAGGGTAAATATCGGGTTACTAAGCGCAGGGCCGCGCTTAGTAACCCGATGTTTACCCTGGTTACCATTGTAAATGTAAAAAAAAAACACTATATACTCACATTCCGGTGTCTGTCACGCCCCTCGCCATCAGCTTCCCGCACTGACTGTATCAGCGCCGGCCGTAAAGCACAGCACAGCGGTGACGTCACCGCTGTGCTTTATGGCCGGCGCTCACAGTCAGTGCGGGAAGCTGATGGCGAGGGACGTGACAGACACCGGAATGTGAGTATGTAGTGTTTTTTTTTTACATTTACAATGGTAACCAGGGTAATATGTCGGGTTACTAAGCGCGGCCCTGCGCTTAGGAACCCGATATTTACCCTGGTTACCAGTGAACACATCGCTGGATTGGCGTCACACATGCTGATCCAGCGATGACAGCGGGTGATCCAGCGACGAATTAAAGTTCTGGCCTTCTAGCTCCGACCAGCGATGTCACAGCAGGATCCTGATCGCTGCTGCATGTCAAACACAACGAGATCGCTATCCAGGACGCTGCAACGTCACAGATCGCTGTCGTTCTCGTTCAAAGTTGCTGAGTGTGACGGTACCTTAAGCTCTTATGGTCAGTGGGGTCCTCTCTCTCTCCCGTAGAGTGTAAGCTCTTATGGTCAGTTGGGTCTTCTCTCTCCTGTAGAGTGTAAGCTCTTATGGTCACTAGGTAAGTCTCTCTCTCTCCTGTAGAGTGTAAGCTCTTATGGTCAGTGGGTTCCTCTCTCTCTCCTGTAGAGTGTAAGCTCTTATGGTCAGTGGGGTCCTCTCTCTCCTGTAGAGTGTAAGCTCTTATGGTTAGTGGGGTCCTCTCACTCATATAGAGTGTAAGCTCTTATGGTCAGCGGGGTCCTCTCTCTCCTGTAGAGTGTAAGCTCTTATGGTCAGTGGGGTCCTCTCTCTCCTGTAGAGTGCAAGCTCTTATGGTCAGCGGGGTCCTCTCTCTCCTGTAGAGTGTAAGCTCTTATGGTCAGTGGGGTCCTGTCTCTCCTGTAGAGTATAAGCTCTTATGGTCAGCGGGGTCCTCTTTCTCCTGTAGAGTGTAAGCTCTTATGGTCAGTGGGATCCTCTCTCTCTCGTAGAGTGTAAGGTCTTATGGTCAGTGGGGTCCTTTCTCTCCCATAAAGTGTAAGATCTTGTGGTCAGTGGGTTCTCTCTCTCTCCTATAGAGTGTAAACATTTATGGTCAGTGAGATCCTCTCTTTCTTGCTTCGTCCCCCCTCCCCTCCATATATTTTCCAAGCAATTATGAGCTTTCCAATATTGAAAATTTGTTCGGCGAGAAACAACGTTTTGGGAAAAATTCAGCAAATTCAAATTTCAAAAGATCCTCTCATCTCTAGTCTAAAGTATTGACAGATCAAGCTGATCTGTGTGTGTATGTGTACATAGTAACATAGTAACATAGTAACATAGTTAGTAAGGCCGAAAAAAGACATTTGTCCATCCAGTTCAGCCTATATTCCATCATAATAAATCCCCAGATCTACGTCCTTCTACAGAACCTAATAATTGTATGATACAATATTGTTCTGCTCCAGGAAGACATCCAGGTCTCTCTTGAACCCCTCGACTGAGTTCGCCATCACCACCTCCTCAGGCAAGCAATTCCAGATTCTCACTGCCCTAACAGTAAAGAATCCTCTTCTATGTTGGTGGAAAAACCTTCTCTCCTCCAGACGCAAAGAATGCCCCCTTGTGCCCGTCACCTTCCTTGGTATAAACAGATCCTCAGCGAGATATTTGTATTGTCCCCTTATATACTTATACATGGTTATTAGATCGCCCCTCAGTCGTCTTTTTTCTAGACTAAATAATCCTAATTTCGCTAATCTATCTGGGTATTGTAGTTCTCCCATCCCCTTTATTAATTTTGTTGCCCTCCTTTGTACTCTCTCTAGTTCCATTATATCCTTCCTGAGCACCGGTGCCCAAAACTGGACACAGTACTCCATGTGCGGTCTAACTAGGGATTTGTACAGAGGCAGTATAATGCTCTCATCATGTGTATCCAGACCTCTTTTAATGCACCCCATGATCCTGTTTGCCTTGGCAGCTGCTGCCTGGCACTGGCTGCTCCAGGTAAGTTTATCATTAACTAGGATCCCCAAGTCCTTCTCCCTGTCAGATTTACCCAGTGGTTTCCCGTTCAGTGTGTAATGGTGATATTGATTCCCTCTTCCCATGTGTATAACCTTACATTTATCATTGTTAAACCTCATCTGCCACCTTTCAGCCCAAGTTTCCAACTTATCCAGATCCATCTGTAGCAGAATACTATCTTCTCTTGTATTAACTGCTTTACATAGTTTTGTATCATCTGCAAATATCGATATTTTACTGTGTAAACCTTCTACCAGATCATTAATGAATATGTTGAAGAGAACAGGTCCCAATACTGACCCCTGCGGTACCCCACTGGTCACAGCGACCCAGTTAGAGACTATACCATTTATAACCACCCTCTGCTTTCTATCACTAAGCCAGTTACTAACCCATTTACACACATTTTCCCCCAGACCAAGCATTCTCATTTTGTGTACCAACCTCTTGTGCGGCACGGTATCAAACGCTTTGGAAAAATCGAGATATACCACGTCCAATGACTCACCGTGGTCCAGTCTATAGCTTACCTCTTCATAAAAACTGATTAGATTGGTTTGACAGGAGCGATTTCTCATAAACCCATGCTGATATGGAGTTAAACAGTTATTCTCATTGAGATAATCCAGAATAACATCCCTCAGAAACCCTTCAAATATTTTACCAACAATAGAGGTTAGACTTACTGGCCTATAATTTCCAGGTTCACTTTTAGAGCCCTTTTTGAATATTGGCACCACATTTGCTATGCGCCAGTCCTGCGGAACAGACCCTGTCGCTATAGAGTCCCTAAAAATAAGAAATAATGGTTTATCTATTACATTACTTAGTTCTCTTAGTACTCGTGGGTGTATGCCATCCGGACCTGGAGATTTATCTATTTTAATCTTATTTAGCCGGTTTCGCACCTCTTCTTGGGTTAGATTGGTGACTCTTAATATAGGGTTTTCATTGTTTCTTGGGATTTCACCTAGCATTTCTTTTTCCACCGTGAATACTGTGGAGAAGAAGGTGTTTAATATGTTAGCTTTTTCCTCGTCATCTACAACCATTCTTTCCTCACTATTTTTTAAGGGGCCTACATTTTCAGTTTTTATTCTTTTACTATTGATATAGTTGAAGAACAGTTTGGGATTAGTTTTACTCTCCTTAGCAATGTGCTTCTCTGTTTCCTTTTTGGCAGCTTTAATTAGTTTTTTAGATAAAGTATTTTTCTCCCTATAGTTTTTTAGAGCTTCAGTGGTGCCATCCTGCTTTAGTAGTGCAAATGCTTTCTTTTTACTGTTAATTGCCTGCCTTACTTCTTTGTTTAGCCACATTGGGTTTTTCCTATTTCTAGTCCTTTTATTCCCACAAGGTATAAACCGCTTACACTGCCTATTTAGGATGTTCTTAAACATTTCCCATTTATTATCTGTATTCTCATTTCTGAGGATATTGTCCCAGTCTACCAGATTAAGGGCATCTCTAAGCTGTTCAAACTTTGCCTTCCTAAAGTTCAATGTTTTTGTGACTCCCTGACAAGTCCCCCTAGTGAAAGACAGGTGAAACTGCACAATATTGTGGTCGCTATTTCCTAAATGCCCAACCACCTGCAGATTTGTTATTCTGTCAGGTCTATTAGATAGTATTAGGTCTAAAAGTGCTGCTCCTCTGGTTGGATTCTGCACCAATTGTGAAAGATAATTTTTCTTGGTTATTAGCAGAAACCTGTTGCCTTTATGGGTTTCACAGGTTTCTGTTTCCCAGTTAATATCCGGGTAGTTAAAGTCCCCCATAACCAGGACCTCATTATGGGTTGCAGCTTCATCTATCTGCTTTAGAAGTAGACTTTCCATGGTTTCTGTTATATTTGGGGGTTTGTAACAGACCCCAATGAGAATTTTGTTACCATTTTTCCCTCCATGAATTTCAACCCATATGGACTCGACATCCTCATTCCCTTCGCTAATATCCTCCCTTAAAGTGGACTTTAGACAAGACTTTACATAGAGACAAACCCCTCCTCCTCTCCGATTTTTACGATCCTTTCTAAACAGACTGTAACCCTGTAAGTTAACTGCCCAGTCATAGCTTTCATCTAACCATGTCTCGGTTATTCCCACTATGTCAAAGGTACCTGTAGATATTTCTGCTTCTAGTTCTTCCATCTTGTTTGTCAGGCTTCTGGCGTTTGCGAGCATGCAGTTTATTATACATAATATATAAACTTTTGAGCACAACTGTATGCATGCAGGCGCGGTCAGGAGTCCCATACACAGGAGGGCTTTTCCCTCCCCAGACACAGACAACTCTCTAGTGTCCACTTCACAGACGTCCAAAACACTCCTCCCATGTGCCAAACCCACCTGATTATATACAGGCAACACCAAGGGAGGAGACATGGTGAGCGGTTCCCTCCTGCACTGCACCGCCCAATAAGCTTGGCCCAGAAAATGGAGGATTAACCCCTCCGAACATGAAATGCTGGAACAAAACTTCTAAGCCCATATCACATAAAATAGACCTTTCTGTGATGCATATCTCCTCCAGTGATATATTATCAGGGACCCTGTCTCTCTCTCTCTCTATATATTATTTTTGCAGCGGTGAACTTGCTGCGTATTCGGAATACTTATAAATATTATGACATTCCATATTAGCTTGCAGTAACACACATAATTAAATTAGGGAAGTGGTGCAAAATAATATACAACTGTTTTAAATTACACAATGAGCAGAGTTGTATCAACTATCAGGACGTGAAAGTCACCTCCAACCTAAGCAGCTGGAAGAGTTCATCTGTCGAAACTTTGCACAATTTAGAGGCAAGTTTTAAGGCTGGTTTCACATTTGCGTTTCTTTTGGGTGCGTTTTTGCGGTAAAAAACGCAAAAACGCATGGTGAAAAAACGCATGTAAACGCGTGCAAACGCTGCGTTTTTTTGACGCATGCGTTTTTGCATGTGGTGAAAAAAACGCGGCGTTTTGACGCGTTTACATGCGTTTTTTCATGCGTTTGCGTTTTTTAAACGCATGCTGAGAAATGTATGACAGCTGCCAATCATCAAAATAAAGTAAAAAACCCACTATAAACAGAAATAGTTAGGGTTAGGGTTAGGGTTAGGGGTAGGGTTAGGGGTAGGGTTAGGGGTAGGGATCATAACCCTAACCCTAAAGGGATCCTAACCCTAACCCTACCACTAACCCTAACCCTAAGGGATCCTAACCCTACCCCTAACCCTAACCCTACCTCTAACCCTAAGGGATCCTAACCCTAACCCTACCCCTAACCCTACCCCTAACCCTAAAGGGATTAGGGTTAGGGTTAGGGGTAGGGTTAGGGGTAGGGTTAGGGTTAGGATCCCTTAGGGTTAGAGGCAGGGGTAGGGTTAGGGGTAGGGTTAGGGTTAGGATCCCTTAGGGTTAGGGGTAGGGGTAGGGTTAGGGTTAGGATCCCTTAGGGTTTAGGGTTAGGGGTAAGGTTAGGGTTAGGGGTAATGTTAGGGTTAGGGTTAGGGTTAGGATCCCTTTATCACCTTTATGTTGGGGGGTGGCATATCAGTGTGTTTTCTGGTTTTTTAATAGAAAAACGCATGCGTTTTTAACGCAAAAAAACGCATGCACAAAAAAAAGCATGCGTCCCCATTGACTCCAATGTATTTTTTGACCCAAAAAAAACGCATGAAAACACATGAGTTTTTTTTGGTCCAAAAAACGCCTCTCAAAAATACTACAAGTTGCATTTCTGAAAATGAACGCATGCAGTAAAAAAACGCATTCGTTTCAAAACGCGACCAAACGCGTACAAGCAAAAACGCATGCGTTTTCAATGTTAAATATAGGGAAAAAAACGCTGCAGACAAAAACGCAAGTGTGAAACCACCCTAAGGTGCTAACTAAATATACTAGGAATGATTTAGGTAAAGGTTCATGAGTCAACCACACCAAGAGATTTACCTATCGTAATTCAAACCTGTATAGTAGGTTGACAGTAAGGAAGTCACTATTCATAGCACTATGTTAAAAGACATTAAGTATTTGCAAATAATATGCAAGTGGAACAGAAGAAGCTTTAGGAATAGTTTTTGTGGATTTATGAGCTCTGGTCTTCTCTGGAAATTCCTTTTATCTGCATTGAGCTGCTGCTTTCTCATGAGAGAAGGAAGAAAACATGGTGTAAACTAAAGGGGTACTGCAAGAAAACCTGTCTTACTGCATCAACATACATGAGGAGTAATTTAATTTACCTTTTAATGAGTGCCTATCATTTTCAATTATGTAAGCACTGAGGAGCAAAAGTGTAACAATGTTTTGAACTTTTAACTTTCAGACTCCATATCTCACATCCACTTCTGCTTCGAATGTGAGAATACCATCATCTTGGCTATCTCATACATAAATTTGACTTGCAACTATTTAGCATATGATTAGTTATGTAGATTTTTGTCATGTCACTGCATTGTTACTGTTTTGCTCTTAAACTCTAAATTGTAGTTTTGTATTTTGTGAATCCACTTTTGGCTTTCACAATTGTCTGAATCCTTCAGGGCATGCTCTCGATCATATTAAAACATGTCTTGACCAAAATCTGATCCCAGATCTCTTCTACAAGTTTCCAATGTTGGTGCACACCGGTCGACTCACTTTGGCATGTATACAGTTTTTTCGTCAACTCTACCCATAAGTGTTCGATTGGGTTAAGGTCACCTCTACTTCATTGTCTTTGAACTATTTCTTCAGGTTGTTGTCCTGCTGGAATGTCATCCTTTTCATACCCACCGACAGAATAGGGGGCGAGATGAGGAGGTGGTGTGGGAGAGGGAGATACTGAATGTCCGGTCTGTTAGATATGATGAGATCCAGGATATGGCCAAGTCTTTGATGCCAAGAGATGCGGAGGGAGTGCACCTCAATCAAGGGAAGAGTAGTGGAATTGGGGTAAAGGAGCAGGTATCGGACAGGAGCAAGCCAACTCTTCCACCATGTTTGCTGGTGGGGCAAGGGGTGTGAGAGAGATTGAGTCCACCATCAGAAAGTGCAACTGGAGAGGCTTAGTCAGAGGGTTGAGCCAGGTTCCAGTGATGCCAAGGAAGGAGAGTTTGTTAATGATAAAGAGGTCATGGATAAATGACAGTTTGTTGCAGACAGAGTGTGGGTTCCATAGTGCTCCAGGTAGGGGGAGCTGGGGAGTGGGGGCTGGATGAATGGGTATGAGGTTATCGTGGTTGCGAAGACATGTAGAGGATCATGGCAGGGGGTTAGAAATGAGTGTGGGGATGCGTTGAGGACTGGAGGGCCAGGATTAGGGGATACGTTGCCAGCAATGAGGAGTAGCAGACAGAGAGTTAGAAGGTGGGAGCAGGATAGGAGACATGATGTGGCCGTGTGTGTCTGGAGAAAAAAGATTGAATGTGGAGAAACAGTTCTGTGGAGGAGGTGAGGTGGCTTTAGAGGATGGAGGGAGAAATGACTAGTTCCTTACTGGGTGGAGGGATTACAAGAGATAGGAAGAAATAAAGTAGTATGGGGGTGGATGTATAAAGAAACTGAAACATTATAGTAGTTTTCTATTCCTTTACGTTTCAGTCAATTCCCGTGTAATTCAGAGTAATTAGAAATCAGATAGAGATTATTTGCACTTCATATAGACAGACAAAGCAGGAAAGCTGAGTGGGTGAGCATACCAGGTGGAAATTATACACAATTCATATAGACAGGGAAAGCAGGAAAGCTGAGTACATGAGCATACAAGGTGGGGATTATATGCACTTCATATAGACAGACAAAGCAGGAAAGCTGAGTGCGTGAGCATACCAGGTGGAAATTATACGCAATTCATATAGACAGGGAAAGCAGGAAAGCTGAGTGCATGAGCATACCAGGTGGGGATTAAATGCACTTTATATAGACAGACAAAGCAGGAAAGCTGAGTGCGTGAGCATACTAGGTGGGGATTATGTGCACTTCATATAGACAGGGAAAGCAGGAACGCTGAGTGGGTGAGCATACTAGATGGGGATTATGTGCACTTCATATAGACAGACAAAGCAGGAAAGCTGAGTGGATGAGCATACCAAGTGGGGATTGTATGGACTTCACATAGACAGACAAAGCAGGAAAGCTGAGTACATGAGCATACCTGTGGGTAGACGAAAAAACTTGATTAAATGATACAGGTGGTGATGAGCACCACCACTTTAAGGGAGGATATTAGCGAAGGGAATGAGGATGTCGAGTCCATATGGGTTGAAATTCATGGAGGGAAAAATGGTAACAAAATTCTCATTGGGGTCTGTTACAAACCCCCAAATATAACAGAAAGCATGGAAAGTCTACTTCTAAAGCAGATAGATGAAGCTGCAACCCATAATGAGGTCCTGGTTATGGGGGACTTTAACTACCCGGATATTAACTGGGAAACAGAAACCTGTGAAACCCATAAAGGCAACAGGTTTCTGCTAATAACCAAGAAAAATTATCTTTCACAATTGGTGCAGAATCCAACCAGAGGAGCAGCACTTTTAGACCTAATACTATCTAATAGACCTGACAGAATAACAAATCTGCAGGTGGTTGGGCATTTAGGAAATAGCGACCACAATATTGTGCAGTTTCACCTGTCTTTCACTAGGGGGACTTGTCAGGGAGTCACAAAAACATTGAACTTTAGGAAGGCAAAGTTTGAACAGCTTAGAGATGCCCTTAATCTGGTAGACTGGGACAATATCCTCAGAAATGAGAATACAGATAATAAATGGGAAATGTTTAAGAACATCCTAAATAGGCAGTGTAAGCGGTTTATACCTTGTGGGAATAAAAGGACTAGAAATAGGAAAAACCCAATGTGGCTAAACAAAGAAGTAAGACAGGCAATTAACAGTAAAAAGAAAGCATTTGCACTACTAAAGCAGGATGGCACCATTGAAGCTCTAAAAAACTATAGGGAGAAAAATACTTTATCTAAAAAACTAATTAAAGCTGCCAAAAAGGAAACAGAGAAGCACATTGCTAAGGAGAGTAAAACTAATCCCAAACTGTTCTTCAACTATATCAATAGTAAAAGAATAAAAACTGAAAATGTAGGCCCCTTAAAAAATAGTGAGGAAAGAATGGTTGTAGATGACGAGGAAAAAGCTAACATATTAAACACCTTCTTCTCCACGGTATTCACGGTGGAAAATGAAATGCTAGGTGAAATCCCAAGAAACAATGAAAACCCTATATTAAGGGTCACCAATCTAACCCAAGAAGAGGTGCGAAACCGGCTAAATAAGATTAAAATAGATAAATCTCCGGGTCCGGATGGCATACACCCACGAGTACTAAGAGAACTAAGTAATGTAATAGATAAACCATTATTTCTTATTTTTAGGGACTCTATAGCGACAGGGTCTGTTCCGCAGGATTGGCGCATAGCAAATGTGGTGCCAATATTCAAAAAGGGCTCTAAAAGTGAACCTGGAAATTATAGGCCAGTAAGTCTAACCTCTATTGTTGGTAAAATATTTGAAGGGTTTCTGAGGGATGTTATTCTGGATTATCTCAATGAGAATAACTGTTTAACTCCATATCAGCATGGGTTTATGAGAAATCGCTCCTGTCAAACCAATCTAATCAGTTTTTATGAAGAGGTAAGCTATAGACTGGACCACGGTGAGTCATTGGACGTGGTATATCTCGATTTTTCCAAAGCGTTTGATACCGTGCCGCACAAGAGGTTGGTACACAAAATGAGAATGCTTGGTCTGGGGGAAAATGTGTGTAAATGGGTTAGTAACTGGCTTAGTGATAGAAAGCAGAGGGTGGTTATAAATGGTATAGTCTCTAACTGGGTCGCTGTGACCAGTGGGGTACCGCAGGGGTCAGTATTGGGACCTGTTCTCTTCAACATATTCATTAATGATCTGGTAGAAGGTTTACACAGTAAAATATCGATATTTGCAGATGATACAAAACTATGTAAAGCAGTTAATACAAGAGAAGATAGTATTCTGCTACAGATGGATCTGGATAAGTTGGAAACTTGGGCTGAAAGGTGGCAGATGAGGTTTAACAATGATAAATGTAAGGTTATACACATGGGAAGAGGGAATCAATATCACCATTACACACTGAACGGGAAACCACTGGGTAAATCTGACAGGGAGAAGGACTTGGGGATCCTAGTTAATGATAAACTTACCTGGAGCAGCCAGTGCCAGGCAGCAGCTGCCAAGGCAAACAGGATCATGGGGTGCATTAAAAGAGGTCTGGATACACATGATGAGAGCATTATACTGCCTCTGTACAAATCCCTAGTTAGACCGCACATGGAGTACTGTGTCCAGTTTTGGGCACCGGTGCTCAGGAAGGATATAATGGAACTAGAGAGAGTACAAAGGAGGGCAACAAAATTAATAAAGGGGATGGGAGAACTACAATACCCAGATAGATTAGCGAAATTAGGATTATTTAGTCTAGAAAAAAGATGACTGAGGGGCGATCTAATAACCATGTATAAGTATATAAGGGGACAATACAAATATCTCGCTGAGGATCTGTTTATACCAAGGAAGGTGACGGGCACAAGGGGGCATTCTTTGCGTCTGGAGGAGAGAAGGTTTTTCCACCAACATAGAAGAGGATTCTTTACTGTTAGGGCAGTGAGAATCTGGAATTGCTTGCCTGAGGAGGTGGTGATGGCGAACTCAGTCGAGGGGTTCAAGAGAGGCCTGGATGTCTTCCTGGAGCAGAACAATATTGTATCATACAATTATTAGGTTCTGTAGAAGGACGTAGATCTGGGTATTTATTATGATGGAATATAGGCTGAACTGGATGGACAAATGTCTTTTTTCAGCCTTACTAACTATGTTACTATGTTACTATGTTACTATGATAGTAAAGCAGTGATGAATGGGTAAGTGCATCATGGAATTCTAGTCTAATTCAGAGTAATTAGAAATGTGTAATTTGAATGATGGTCAGACTCATGACTTTGAATTTATTTCAGTTATTCAATACAAAAAGTGAAACTCATATATTATATAGAGTCTTAACAAACAGAGTGACTTTCTAGACAGAACAGAAGCATCTCTACTGGTCACGGAAGGTGAAAAAAGTTTCAGAGAACCTCCAAAAGCAGATGAGTGGAAGCATGTGACCAAAAGAAGCAAGAAGACCATGGAGAAATCACCAACCACACAACTGAAGAACCGATATCAAATCTTTGTAGAGGATGAAGATGGCACACCTAAGGATGAAGCAATACCAGCAAGCAAAAAAGAAAAGGGCACACAGCAACAAGTGACAGCAAAAAGTACAGCCAAGAAGCAACGAAGAGTGGTGGTGGTGGGAGACTCACTACTGAGAGGCACAGAAGCAGCCATCTGCAGACCGGACATAACTGCAAGAGAAGTATGCTGCCTTCCAGGTGCGATGATCAAGGATGTGACCGATAGGATACCAAAGCTCTTCAGCTCCAAGGACGTCCACCCATTTCTTCTGATACATGTTGGCACCAATGACACGGCAAGGAAGGACCTACCGACAATCTGCAAGGACTTTGAAGAGTTGGGGAAGAAAGTAAAGGAACTGGATGCACAGGTAGTTTTTTCTTCTATCCTTCCAGTAGACGGGCATGGCACCAGGAGATGGAACAGGATCCTTGATGCAAACAACTGGCTAAGACGATGGTGCAGACAACAAGGATTCGGATTCCTGGACCACGGTGTGAATTACTTGTACGATGGACTCCTCGCCAGAGACGGACTACACCTCAACAAACCTGGGAAACACACATTCGCCAGAAGACTCGCTACACTCATCAGGAGGGCGTTAAACTAGAAGAAGAGGGGACGGGAAGAAAAACATTAGACTTGAACAAAGAAGACCCAGGAAAACATACTCAGAAGGGAGGTAAGAACATTTCTAAAACAATCCACAGCGAGGAGATTGGAACAAAACAAAATCCTCTAAACTGCATGCTCGCAAACGCCAGAAGCCTGACAAACAAGATGGAAGAACTAGAAGCAGAAATATCTACAGGTAACTTTGACATAGTGGGAATAACCGAGACATGGTTAGATGAAAGCTATGACTGGGCAGTTAACTTACAGGGTTACAGTCTGTTTAGAAAGGATCGTAAAAATCGGAGAGGAGGAGGGGTTTGTCTCTATGTAAAGTCTTGTCTAAAGTCCACTTTAAGGGAGGATATTAGCGAAGGAAATGATGATGTCGAGTCCATATGGGTCGAAATTCATGGAGGGAAAAATGGTAACAAAATTCTCGTTGGGGTCTGTTACAAACCCCCAAATATAACAGAAACCATGGAAAGTCTACTTCTAAAGCAGATAGATGAAGCTGCAACCCATAATGAAGTCCTGGTTATGGGGGACTTTAACTACCCGGATATTAACTGGGAAACAGAAACCTGTAAAACCCATAAAGGCAACAGGTTTCTGCTAATAACCAAGAAAAATTATCTTTCACAATTGGTGCAGAATCCAACCAGAGGAGGAGCACTTTTAGACCTAATACTATCTAATAGACCTGACAGAATAACAAATCTGCAGGTGGTCGGGCATCTAGGAAATAGCGACCACAATATTGTACAGTTTCACCTGTCTTTCACTAGGGGGACTTGTCAGGGAGTCACAAAAACACTGAACTTTAGGAAGGCAAAGTTTGACCAGCTTAGAGATGCCCTTAATCTGGTAGACTGGGACAATATCCTCAGAAATAAGAATACAGATAATAAATGGGAAATGTTTAAGAACATCCTAAATAGGCAGTGTAAGCGGTTTATACCTTGTGGGAATAAAAGGACTAGAAATAGGAAAAACCCAATGTGGCTAAACAAAGAAGTAAGACAGGCAATTAACAGTAAAAAGAAAGCATTTGCACTACTAAAGCAGGATGGCACCATTGAAGCTCTAAAAAACTATAGGGAGAAAAATACTTTATCTAAAAAACTAATTAAAGCTGCCAAAAAGGAAACAGAGAAGCACATTGCTAAGGAGAGTAAAACTAATCCCAAACTGTTCTTCAACTATATCAATAGTAAAAGAATAAAAACTGAAAATGTAGGCCCCTTAAAAAATAGTGAGGAAAGAATGGTTGTAGATGACGAGGAAAAAGCTAACATATTAAACACCTTCTTCTCCACGGTATTCACAGTGGAAAATGAAATGCTAGGTGAAATCCCAAGAAACAATGAAAACCCTATATTAAGGGTCACCAATCTTACCCAAGAAGAGGTGCGAAACCGGCTAAATAAGATTAAAATAGATAAATCTCCGGGTCCGGATGGCATACACCCACGAGTACTAAGTGAACTAAGTAATGTAATAGATAAACCATTATTTCTTATTTTTAGGGACTCTATAGCGACAGGGTCTGTTCCGCAGGACTGGCGCATAGCAAATGTGGTGCCAATATTCAAAAAGGGCTCTTAAAGTGAACCTGGAAATTATAGGCCAGTAAGTCTAACCTCTATTGTTGGTAAAATATTTGAAGGGTTTCTGAAGGATGTTATTCTGGATTATCTCAATGAGAATAACTGTTTAACTCCATATCAGCATGGGTTTATGAGAAATCGCTCCTGTCAAACCAATCTAATCAGTTTTTATGAAGAGGTAAGCTATAGGCTGGACCACGGTGAGTCATTGGACGTGGTATATCTCGATTTTTCCAAAGCGTTTGATACCGTGCCACACAAGAGGTTGGTACACAAAATGAGAATGCTTGGTCTGGGGGAAAATGTGTGTAAATGGGTTAGTAACTGGCTAAGTGATAGAAAGCAGAGGGTGGTTATAAATGGTATAGTCTCTAACTGGGACGCTGTGACCAGTGGGGTACCGCAGGGGTCAGTATTGGGACCTGTTCTCTTCAACATATTCATTAATGATCTGGTAGAAGGTTTACACAGTAAAATATCGATATTTGCAGATGATACAAAACTATGTAAAGCAGTTAATACAAGAGAAGATAGTATTCTGCTACAGATGGATCTGGATAAGTTGGAAACTTGGGCTGAAAGGTGGCAGATGAGGTTTAACAATGATAAATGTAAGGTTATACACATGGGAAGAAGGAATCAATATCACCATTACACACTGAATGGGAAACCACTGGGTAAATCTGACAGGGAGAAGGACTTGGGGATCCTAGTTAATGATAAACTTACCTGGAGCAGCCAGTGCCAGGCAGCAGCTGCCAAGGCAAACAGGATCATGGGGTGCATTAAAAGAGGTCTGGATACACATGATGAGAGCATTATACTGCCTCTGTACAAATCCCTAGTTAGACCGCACATGGAGTACTGTGTCCAGTTTTGGGCACCGGTGCTCAGGAAGGATATAATGGAACTAGAGAGAGTACAAAGGAGGGCAACAAAATTAATAAAGGGGATGGGAGAACTACAATACCCAGATAGATTAGCGAAATTAGGATTATTTAGTCTAGAAAAAAGACGACTGAGGGGCGATCTAATAACCATGTATATAAGTATATAAGGGGACAATACAAATATCTCGCTGAGGATCTGTTTATACCAAGGAAGGTGACGGGCACAAGGGGGCATTCTTTGCGTCTGGAGGAGAGAAGGTTTTTCCACCAACATAGAAGAGGATTCTTTACTGTTAGGGCAGTGAGAATCTGGAATTGCTTGCCTGAGGAGGTGGTGATGGCGAACTCAGTCGAGGGGTTCAAGAGAGGCCTGGATGTCTTCCTGGAGCAGAACAATATTGTATCATACAATTATTAGGTTCTGTAGAATGATGTAGATCTGGGGATTTATTATGATGGAATATAGGCTGAACTGGATGGACAAATGTCTTTTTTCGGCCTTACTAACTATGTTACTATGTTACTATGTTATTTCATGTGTTTATTTCTGTTAATGTTGAAGATTATGGCTTTCAGCCAATGAATACCAAAAAGTAATTATCTCAGTAGATTAGAATAATTACCAAAAAACAACTGCAAAATCTTCCTATGCATTTAAAACTGTCCTTTATTCTGTTTTGTTAGGCTCCACAATCATGGGGAAGTGTCACGATACATAGTGTGACCCAATGGGGGTCAGAAAGCGGACAGTACAACATACTCACAATGGGATGGAAAAGGGGGGAGGAAGACCCTATCAATAGGGAAATGAAGGAATGGTCACCTCCTGCTCAAACCTGAGCCTGTGTTTGCACTGCCCTAACACCCTAAGTTGGTCCTTCCCCCCCATTGGCATCTGGACCCTTGTCCATAGTTGTTACCTCACACTGCCCTGGCTAGTGCACTGGCCGGCAAGTAGCGCTAGCCTCACCACTGCAGATGGTACCACACAGGGGATAGTGACAAACACAAAAGGGACAAGGAAAAATCACCACACTTAGCTTCCAGACTCAGCTGCCAAGCTCCACACAACAGATGACTCTGAAGCCGGACTCCAAATTCCGCTCAGCAGAGAATACGACACCAGGACCTCAAACAGCTGATACACGCTGGCACCAGAGAGCTCCTCACACATCGGCTGGTCTCCATAGAAACTCTATCACCAACAGTCAGCTGATGCATCAGGTGACGATTTAAAGGAAGGTGGGAGTGGTCACCACCCACATCAGCTGACCCAGCAGCACTGCAGTTACACCAGATTGCCAGTGGAGGGAAAACTGATATTAACCCTCAATGGTCCTGAAAAGAAAATAGCTACTTTTAATATAGAGTGGAACCAGTGCTGCCACGAATGTGAAAATTGATTGTGACAGTACCTCCCTTTCAATGAGGGGCCTCTGGACCATCAACACCGGTTCTCACTGGAAACGATGTACAGTTAGGATGCCTCAATCCACCAGAGTTTACCTCTGCAGTCACTCGATCCCCAGGCTTATGGCAAATGCAGTCCAGTGGAGATGGCAATAATGTAGACTCCGGAGGTGCCACAAATCTCCAGACCTGTGGAATGCGTTGTGTACATTCATTACTGGGGGTAACTCCAACTGGAAAGTTCCCGACTGATAATGACCGACACCCGATACGGCCCGATCACCCTAGAACTCCAGGTCCCAGAAGCTCACTTCCACCTGATGTTTTTGGTGGACACCCACACGTACTCATTCACACACAGGTCCGGACCTGAACATTTATTTCCATGCATGCATTTGCCAATGAATGGTGAACTCTTTGAGGAACCACAACAGAGGAGCCCCCCTGTGTCACCAAATTCTTACCCTCAATATCTACAGAGAGAACCACCACCCTCCCCTGACCCCTCCTCCTAAGAGGACTCCGAAACTCAGGGTTCACTGGTGTTGAGTCTTGCCCCTACTCCCTGGCAGGACCTCTGCTTCCCCCACTGGAGAAGAAGGAGTAGATTTAGAAGGACAGCAGAGATCGTAGCTCCCGGCAACAGTCCTTACATGGTCCCAGGTGCAACCAGGAGCAACACCTGCATTAGCAGCTTTTTTATTTTATTTTTTTTACAGAACGAGGTGGATTAAGCGTACAATAAAGATTTTAAAACCCCATGTGTGTATTTATTTCATTGACCCCTATCTGACCTCGGACGGGATAGTACGTCCGAGGTCAGATCCCCTGCTTTGATGCAGGGCTCCGCGGTGAGCCCGCATCAAAGCCGGGACATGTCAGCTGTTTTGAACAGCTGACATGTGCCCGCAATAGGTGCGGGCAGAATCGCGATCTGCCCGCACCTATTAACTAGTTAAATGCCGCTGTCAATCGCAGACAGCGGCATTTAACTACCGCATCCGGTCGGGCGGCCGGAAATGACGTCATCGCCGACCCCCGTCACATGATCGGGGGTCGGCGATGCGTCTCCATTGTAACCATAAAGGTCCTTGAGACCTCTATGGTTACTGATGACCGGTGGCTGTGAGCGCCACCCTGTGGTCGGCGCTCACAGCACACCTCCATTTCTGCTACATAGCAGCGATCAGCAGATCGCTGCTATGTAGCAGAGCCGATCACGTTGTGCCTGCTTCTAGCCTCCCATGGAGGCTATTGAAGCATGGCAAAAGTTAAAAAAAAAGTTAAAAAAAATGTGAAAAAAATAAAAAAAATATAAAAGTTTAAATCACCCCCCTTTCGCCCCAATCAAAATAAATCAATTAAAAAAAAATCAAATCTACACATATTTGGTATCGCCGTGCTCAGAATCGCCCGATCTAGCAATTAAAAAAAAGCATTAACCTGATCGCTAAACGGCGTAGCGAGAAAAAAATTCGAAACGGCAGAATTACGTTTTTTAGGTCGCCGCGACATTGCATTAAAATGCAATAACGGGCGATCAAAAGAACGTATCTACACCAAAATGCTATCACTAAAAACGCCAGCTCGGCACGCAAAAAATAAGCAATCAACCGACCCCAGATCACGAAAAATGGAGACGCTACGAGTATCGGAAAATGGCGCAATTTTTTTTTTTTTTTTTTTAGCAAAGTTTGGAATTTTTTTTCACCACTTAGATAAAAAGTAACCTAGTCATGTTAGGTGTCTATGAACTCGTACTGACATGGAGAATCATAATGGCAGGTCAGTTTTAGCATTTCGCATTTAGCAAAAAAGCCAAACAAAAAACAAGTGTGGGATTGCACCTTTTTTGCAATTTCACCGCACTTGGAATTTTTTTCCCGTTTTCAAGTACACGAGATGCTAAAACCAATGATGTCGTTCAAAAGTACAACTCGTCCCTCAAAAAATAAGCCCTCAAATAGCCAAATTGACGGAAAAATAAAAAAGTTATGGCTCTGGGAAGGAGGGGAGTGAAAAACGAACACGGAAAAACGAAAAATCCCAAGGTCATGAAGGGGTTAAAATACTTTATTCATAATGTGTGTATTATTAACACTTTACTACTATTGGCTTAATAATGGATACGTGTCTTATTGACATCCCCCCATTATTAACCAGGCTTAATGTCACCTTACATTAGCAAGGTGACATTAACCCTTTATTACCCCGCATCCCACCGCTACAGGGAGTGGGAAGAGAGAGGCTAAGTGCCAGAATAGGCGCACCTTACAGATGTGTCTTTTCTGGAGTGGCTGGGGGCTGATGTTTTTAGCCAGGGGGGTTCCAATAACCATGGACCCTCTCCAGGCTATTAATATCTGCCCTCAGTCAGTGGCTTTCCCACTCTGGCGGCGAAAATTGCGCCATTTTTTTCCGTGATTTAACCCTTTATTTTAACACCTAGAGCCCCCAAATATTGCATACAGACACTTCTTGCTTTATTAGTGAGGAATATGTAAAAAAAAGTTATATGAAATGGTTTACTGTATGTAACCCATGTCTCATATCCTGTCGGGTTTGATAAAGAGAGAGCAAAAGCCGGCAATTGAATTACCGGCTTTTAAGCTATCTAGTGCTGTATTAAATATAAATATATATAGGCAGCAACAATAGTAAAAAGTGGGTCACACTTACAGGGTTAATGGCAACGTTAACGGACTGCGTTACACCGCGTTATACTGCGGTGTAACGCAGTCCGTTTAACGGACTGCTAAAACGCTAAGTGGGCGCTGACTGGAGGGGAGTAGGGAGGGGCCAATTTGCGGCCAGACTGTGCCTGTCGCTGATTGGTCGCGCCCAGCCGGCCGCGACCAATCAGCGATGCAGGCTTTCTGTGACAAACAGAAAGACAGACCAACAGACGGAAGTGGACCTTAGACGATTATATATAGATATGTAAGTATCAAATATTAATAGTAAAGCCGCACCCTATAATGGCAATGTCTCTATGGACAGCAGAGTGCACGTCCTCACCAGGGGATCCATCCCAGTAGGTAAATCCAGAAGCGCATGAAGAGAAGGACAGCACCACAGCAATTGTGAAAAAACAGCTCCCGTATTTATTCTGCCATCTGCAACGTTTCGGTCCGTGGACCTTTTTCAAGAATGAAGCTTGAAAAAGGTCCACGGACCGAAACGTTGCAGATGGCAGAATAAATACGGGAGCTGTTTTTTCACAATTGCTGTGGTGCTGTCCTTCTCTTCATGCGCTTCTATATATAGATATGTGTCTCACTGACACATGATGATGTCATAAAGGACATAGAAATCCCACGTTTCTGATTCAGCGACGGGCACAGTATCGACGTAGATGTCACCAATCAGCGACGGGCACAGCGACGATGATGTCATAAAGGACGTAGACATCCCGCGTCTCTGATTGGTCGAGGCCGCCAGGCCTCGACCAATCAGCAACGGGCACAGCGACGATGATGTCATAAAGGACATAGAAATCCCACGTTTCTGATTCAGCGACGGGCACAGTATCGACGTAGATGTCATAATAGTTGCCATGGCGACGATGATGTCATAAAGGTTGCCTCGACCAATCAGCGACGGGTACATTCTGCCGCGAATTCTGGAATCATCATTGTCCATATACTACGGGGACATGCATATTCTAGAATACCCGATGCGTTAGAATCAGGGCACAATCTAGTATATATATATATATATATATATATTAGTACAGACCAGAAGTTTGGACACACCTTCTCATTTAAGGATTTTTCTGCTTTTTCATGACTGTGAAAATTGTACATTCACACTGAAGGCATCAGAACTATGAATTAACACATGTGGAATTATATACTTAACAAAAAAGAGTGAAACAATTGAAATTATGTCTTATATTCTAGGTTCTTCAAAGTAGCCACCTTTTGCTTTGATGACTGCTTTGCAAACTCTTGGCATTCTCTTGATGGGCTTCAAGAGGTAGTCACCGGGAATGGTTTTCATTTCACAGGTGTGCCCTGTCAGGTTTAATAAGTGGGATTTCTTGCCTTATAAATGGGGTTGGGACCATCAGTTGTGTTGTGCAGAAGTCTGGTGGATACACAGCTGATAGTCCTACTGAATAGACTGTTAGAATTTGTATTATGGCAAGAAAAAAGCAGCTAAGTAAAGAAAAACGAGTGGACTGGTCATCATTACTTTAAGAAATGAAGGTCAGTCAGTCCAAAAAATTGGGAAAACTTTGAAAGTGTCCCCAAGTGCAGTGGCAAAAACCATCAAGCGTTACAAAGAAACTGGCTCACATGAGGACCACCCCAGGAAAGGAAGACCAAGAGTCATCTCTGCTTCTGAGGATAAGTTTATCCGAGTCACCAGCCTCAGAAATCGCAGGTTAACAGCAGCTCAGATTAGAGACCAGGTCAATGTCACACAGAGTTCTAGCAGCAGACACATCTCTACAACAACTGTTAGGAGGAGACTTTGTGGAGCAGACCTTCATGGTAAAATAGCTGCTAGGAAACCACTTCTAAGGACAGGCAACAAGCAGAAGAGACTTGTTTGGGCTAAAGAACACAAAGAATGGACATTAGACCAGTGGACATCTGTGCTTTGGTCTGATGAGTCCAAATTTGAGATCTTTGGTTCCAACCATCGTGTCTTTGTGCGACGCAGAAAAGGTGAACAGATGGACTCTACATGCCTGGTTCCCACCGTGAAGCATGGAGGAGGAGGTGTAATGGTGTGGGGGTGCTTTGCTGGTGACACTGTTGGGGGTTTATTCAAAATTGAAGGCATACTGAACCAGCATGGCTGCCACAGCATCTTGCAGCAGCATGCTATTCCATCCGGTTTGCGTTTAGTTGGACCATGATTTATTTTGCAACAGGACAATGAACCCAAACACACCTCCAGGCTGTGTAAGGGCTATTTGACCAAGAAGGAGAGTGATCTGGTGCTAAGCCAGATGACCTGGTCTCCACAGTCACCAGACCTGAACCCAATCGAGATGGTTTGGGGTGAGCAGGACCGCAGAGTGAAGGCAAAAGGGCCAACAAGTGCTAAGCATCTCTGGGAACTCCTTCAAGATTGTTGGAAGACCATTCCCGGCGACTACCTCTTGAAGCTCATTAAGAGAATGCCAAGAGTGTGCAAAGCAGTCATCAAAGCAAAAGGTGGCTACTTTGAAGAACCTAGAATATCTATATATAATCGTCTTAGGGGCACTTCCGTTTGTTTCTCTGTCTGTCTACCACAGAAATCCCGCGTCGCTGATTGGTCGTGGCCAGACCAACTCTTGTGCCCCTTCCTACTCTCTGTCAGTGCCCCCTCCATACTCCCCTGTTATGATAGGCAATTCAGTAACACAATGTACATAGCGATCAGAGCACATACAGTGATCTGACAATAACCCAAAATAATAGAACGAGCTCTGAGACGTGGAAACTCTGTAGACCGCAATTCCTGATCCTCTCCAAACACAACTAGAGGCAGCTGTGGATTGCGCCTAACGCTCCCTATGCAACTCGGCACAGCCTGAGAAACTAACTAGCCTGAAGATAGAAAAATAAGCCTACCTTGCCTCAGAGAAATACCCCAAAGGAAAAGGCAGCCCCCCACATATAATGACTGTGAGTAAGATGAAAAGACAAACGTAGGGATGAAATAGATTCAGCAAAGTGAGGCCTGATATTCTAGACAGAACGAGGATAGGAAAGATAACTTTGCGGTCTACACAAAACCCTAAAGGAAACCACGCAAAGGGGGCAAAAAGACCCTCCATACCGAACTAACGGCACGGAGGTACACCCTTTGCGTCCCAGAGCTTCCAGCAAAACAAATAGACAAGCTGGACAGAAAAAATAGCAACAAATAGCAAAGAAGCACTTAGCTATGCAGAGCAGAAGGCCACAGGAATGATCCAGAGAAACACAAGTCCAACACTGGAACATTGACAGGAAGCATGGATCAAAGCATCAGGTGGAGTTAAGTAGAGAAGCAGCTAACGACCTCACCAGATCACCTGAGGGAGGAAACTCAGAAGCTGCAGTACCACTTTCCTCCACAAACGGAAGCTCCCAGAGAGAATCAGCCGAAGTACCACTTGTGACCACAGGAGTGAACTCTGCCACAGAATTCACAACAGTACCCTCCCCTTGAGGAGGGGTCACCGAACCCTCACCAGCGCCCCCAGGCCGACCAGGATGAGCCACATGAAAGGCACGAACAAGATCGGGAGCATGGACATCAGAGGCAAAAACCCAGGAATTATCTTCCTGAGCATAACCCTTCCATTTAACCAGATACTGGAGTTTCCGTCTTCAAACACGAGAATCCAAAGTCTTCTCCACAATATACTCCAATTCCCCCTCCACCAAAACCGGGGCAGGAGGCTCAACAGATGGGACCATAGGTGCCACGTATCTCCGCAACAATGACCTATGGAATACGTTATGTATGGAAAAAGAATCTGGAAGGGTCAGACGAAAAGACACAGGATTAAGAACCTCAGAAATCCTATACGGACCAATAAAACGAGGTTTAAACTTAGGAGAGGAAACCTTCATAGGAATATGACGAGAAGATAACCAAACCTGATCCCCAACACGAAGTCGGGGACCCACACGGTGTCTGCGATTAGCGAAAAGTTGAGCCTTCTCCTGGGACAAGGTCAAATTGTCCACTACCTGAGTCCAAATCTGCTGCAACCTGTCCACCACAGTATCCACACCAGGACAGTCCGAAGACTCAACCTGTCCTGAAGAGAAACGAGGATGGAACCCAGAATTGCAGAAAAACGGCGAAACCAAGGTAGCCGAGCTGGCCCAATTATTAAGGGCGAACTCAGCCAAAGGCAAAAAGGACACCCAGTCATCCTGATCAGCAGAAACAAAGCATCTCAGATATGTTTCCAAGGTCTGATTGGTTTGTTCAGTCTGGCCATTAGTCTGAGGATGGAAAGCCGAGGAAAAAGACAAGTCAATGCCCATCCTACCACAAAAGGCTCGCCAAAACCTCGAAACAAACTGGGAACCTCTGTCAGAAACAATATTCTCTGGAATGCCATGCAAACGAACCACATGCTGGAAGAACAAAGGCACCAAATCAGAGGAGGAAGGCAATTTAGACAAGGGTACCAGATGGACCATCTTAGAAAAGCGATCACAGACCACCCAAATGACTGACATCTTTTGAGAAACGGGAAGGTCAGAAATAAAATCCATAGAGATATGTGTCCAAGGCCTCTTCGGGACCGGCAAGGGCAAAAGCAACCCACTGGCACGAGAACAGCAGGGCTTAGCCCGAGCACAAATCCCACAGGACTGCACAAAAGTACGCACATCCCGCGACAGAGAGGGCCACCAAAAGGATCTAGCCACTAACTCTCTGGTACCAAAGATTCCAGGATGACCAGCCAACACCGAACAATGAAGTTCAGAGATAAGTCTATTCGTCCACCTATCAGGGACAAACAGTTTCTCCGCTGGGCAACGATCAGGTTTATTAGCCTGAAATTTTTGCAGCACCCGCCGCAAATCAGAGGAGATGGCAGACACAATTACTCCTTCCTTGAGGATACCCGTCGGCTCAGATAAACCCGGAGAGTCGGGCACAAAACTCCTAGACAGAGCATCCGCCTTCACATTTTTAGAGCCTGGAAGGTACGAAATCACAAAGTCAAAACGGGCAAAAAACAACTACCAACGAGCTTGTCTAGGATTCAAGCGCTTGGCAGACTCGAGATAAGTCAAGTTCTTATGATCAGTCAATACCACCACGCGATGCTTAGCTCCTTCAAGCCAATGACACCACTCCTCGAATGCCCACTTCATGGCCAGCAACTCTCGGTTGCCCACATCATAATTTCGCTCAGCAGGCGAAAACTTCCTGGAAAAGAAAGCGCATGGTTTCATCACTGAGCAACCAGAACCTCTCTGTGACAAAACAGCCCCTGCTCCAATCTCAGAAGCATCAACCTCGACCTGGAACGGAAGAGAAACATCTGGTTGACACAACACAGGGGCAGAAGAAAAACGACGCTTCAACTCTTGAAAAGCTTCCATAGCAGCAGAAGACCAATTGACCAAATCGGTCAAATCGGTCAATGGTTTGGCAACACTAGAAAAATTGCAGATGAAGCGACGATAAAAATTAGCAAAGCCCAGGAACTTTTGCAGACTTTTCAGAGATGTCGGCTGAGTCCAATCATGGATGGCTTGGACCTTAACCGGATCCATCTCGATAGTAGAAGGGGAAAAGATGAACCCCAAAAATGAAACCTTCTGCACACCAAAGAGACACTTTGATCCCTTCACAAACAAAGAATTAGCACGCAGGACCTGAAAAACCGTTCTGACCTGCTTCACATGAGACTCCCAATCATCCGAGAAGATCAAAATGTCATCCAAGTACACAATCAGGAATTTATCCAGGTACTCACGGAAGATGTCATGCATAAAGGATTGAAACACTGATGGAGCATTGGCAAGTCTGAACGGCATCACTAGATACTCAAAATGACCCTCGGGCGTATTAAATGCAGTTTTCCATTCATCGCCTTGCCTGATTCTCACCAGATTATACGCACCACGAAGATCTATCTTAGTGAACCAACTAGCCCCCTTAATCCGAGCAAACAAATCAGATAACAATGGCAAGGGGTACTGAAATTTAACAGTGATCTTATTAAGAAGGCGGTAATCTATACACGGTCTCAGCGAACCATCCTTCTTGGCTACAAAAAAGAACCCTGCTCCTAATGGCGACGATGACGGGCGAATATGCCCCTTCTCCAGGGATTCCTTCACATAACTGCGCATAGCGGTGTGCTCAGGCACGGATAAATTAAACAGTCGACCTTTTGGGAATTTACTACCAGGAATCAAATTGATAGCACAATCACAATCCCTATGCGGAGGCAGGGCATCGGACTTGGGCTCATCAAATACATCCCGGTAATCAGACAAGAACTCTGGAACCTCAGAAGGGGTGGATGACGAAATTGACAGAAATGGAACATCACCATGTACCCCCTGACAACCCCAGCTGGACACCAACATGGAATTCCAATCCAATACTGGATTATGGGCTTGTAGCCATGGCAACCCCAACACGACCACATCATGCAGATTATGCAACACCAGAAAGCGAATAACCTCCTGATGTGCAGGAGCCATGCACATGGTCAGCTGAGTCCAGTATTGAGGCTTATTCTTGGCCAAAGCTGTAGCATCAATTCCTCTCAATGGAATAGGACACTGCAAGGACTCCAATAAAAACCCACAACGTTTAGCATAATCCAAGTCCATCAAATTCAGGGCAGCGCCTGAATCCACAAACGCCATGACAGAATACGACGACAAGGAGCATATCAAGGTAACGGACAGAAGAAATTTTGACTGTACAGTACCAATGGCGGCAGACCTAGCGAACCGCTTAGTGCGCTTAGGACAATCAGAGATAGCATGAGTGGAATCACCACAGTAGAAACACAGCCCATTCAGACGTCTGTGTTCTTGCCGTTCAACTCTGGTCATAGTCCTATCGCACTGCATAGGCTCAGGTTTAATCTCAGGTAATACCGCCAAATGGTACATAGATTTACGCTCACGCAAGCGTCGACCGATCTGAATGGCCAAAGACATAGACTCATTCAAACCAGCGGGCATAGGAAATCCCACCATGACATCCTTAATGGCTTCAGAGAGACCCTTTCTGAAACTGGCTGCAAGCGCAGATTCATTCCATTGAGTGAGCACGGACCATTTTCTAAATTTCTGGCAATATAGCTCTATCTCATCCTGAGCCTGACAAAGAGCCAGCAAATTTTTTTCTGCCTGATCTACTGAATTAGGCTCATCGTACAGCAATCCGAGCGCCAGGAAAAACGCATCGATATCACTCAATGCAGGATCTCCTGACGCAAGAGAAAATGCCCAGTCCTGAGGGTCGCCACGCAAAAAAGCAATGACGATCCTAACCTGTTGCGCTGGGTCACCAGAGGAGCGAGGATTCAAAGCCAGAAACAGTTTACAATTATTCTTGAAACTCAGAAATTTAGTTCTATCTCCAAAAAACAAATCTGGAATAGGAATTCTCGGTTCTAACAAAGAATTCTGAACCACAAAATTTTGAATATCTTGAACTCTTGCCGTGAGCTGATCTACACATAAAGACAGACCTTTAATGTCCATTGTAACACCTGTGTCCTGAACCACCCAAATGTCTAGGGGAAAAAAAAGACAAATCACAGTGCAAAGGAAAAAAAATGGTCTCAGAACTTCTTTTTTCCCTCTATTGAGAATCATTAGTACTTTTGGCTTCCTGTACTGTAATGATAGGCAATTCAGTAACACAATGTACATAGCGATCAGAGCACATACAGTGATCTGACAATAACCCAAAATAATAGAACGAGCTCTGAGACGTGGAAACTCTGTAGACCGCAATTCCTGATCCTCTCCAAACACAACTAGAGGCAGCTGTGGATTGCGCCTAACGCTCCCTATGCAACTCGGCACAGCCTGAGAAACTAACTAGCCTGAAGATAGAAAAATAAGCCTACCTTGCCTCAGAGAAATACCCCAAAGGAAAAGGCAGCCCCCCACATATAATGACTGTGAGTAAGATGAAAAGACAAACGTAGGGATGAAATAGATTCAGCAAAGTGAGGCCCGATATTCTAGAAAGAACGAGGATAGGAAAGATAACTTTGCGGTCTACACAAAACCCTAAAGGAAACCACGCAAAGGGGGCAAAAAGACCCTCCGTACCGAACTAACGGCACGGAGGTACACCCTTTGCGTCCCAGAGCTTCCAGCAAAACAAATAGACAAGCTGGACAGAAAAAATAGCAACAAATAGCAAAGAAGCACTTAGCTATGCAGAGCAGCAGGCCACAGGAATGATCCAGAGAAACACAAGTCCAACACTGGAACATTGACAGGAAGCATGGATCAAAGCATCAGGTGGAGTTAAATAGAGAAGCAGCTAACGACCTCACCAGATCACCTGAGGGAGGAAACTCAGAAGCTGCAGTACCACTTTCCTCCACAAACGGAAGCTCCCAGAGAGAATCAGCCGAAGTACCACTTGTGACCACAGGAGTGAACTCTGCCACAGAATTCACAACACTCCCCTCCAGTCAGCGCTCACACAAGGTTAATGGCTGCATTACACTGCGTTATGCCGCAGTGTAACGCAGTCCGTTAAAGCTGTTATTAACCCTGTGTGACCAACTTTTTACTATTGATGCTGCCTATGCAGGATCAGTAGTAAAAAGATCTAATGTTAAAAATAAAAAATCATTATATATTCACCTTCCTGCACCTTTCCTGCTCCTCGCGACGCTCTGGGCCATGCAGTGCGGTCTCACGAGATGATGACGTAGCGGTCTCGCGAGACCGCTACGTCATCATCTCGCGAGACCGTAATGCATTCTTGGGACCGGAGCATGGATCGGGGGGCTGACGGAAGGTGAGTATATAACTATTTTTATTTTAATTGTTTTTTTAACAGGCATATGGTGCCCACATTGCTATATACTACGTGGGCTGTGTTATATACTACGTGGGCTGTGTTATATACTGGATGGGCTGTGTTATATACTACGTCTCTGTGCTATATACTACGTGGGTTGTGTTATATACTGCGTGAGCTGTTATATACTGCGTCTCTGTGCTATATACAGTACTACGTGGGCTGTTCAATATATTATGTGGCTGGGCAATATACTACGTGGCTGGGGTATATACTGCGTGATCTGTGCTATAAACTACGTGAGCTGTGCTATATAATACGTAGCTGTGCAATATATTATGTGGCTGGGCAATATACTACTTGGCTGTGTTATATACTGCGTGAGCTGTGTTATATACTGCGTCTCTGTGCTATATACTACATGGGCTGTGCAATATATTATGTGGCTGGGCAATATACTACATGGCTGTTCTATATACTGCGTGTGCTGTGCTATATACTACGTGAGCTGTGCTATATACTACGTGAGCTGTGCTATATACGTCATGGCTGTGTTATATACTGCGTGGGCAGTGCTATATACTATGTAGCTGTGCAATATACATAGCTGGGTAATATACTACGTTGCTGTGCTATATACTATGTGGCTGTGTTAGTATACTACGTGGGCTGTGTTATACACTACGTGGCCTGTGTTATATACTACGTGGGCTGTGTTATATACTATGTGGGCTATGCTATATACTGCATTGGCTGTGTTATTCACTGTGTGGGCTGTGCTATATACTACGTGGGCTGTTATACACTGCGTGAGCTGTGTTATATGCTACGTTGGCTGTGCTATATACAGTACTATGTGGGCTGTGTTGTACACTGCGTGGGCTGTGCTATATACTATGTGGGCTGTGTTATACACTGCGTGGGCTGTGCTATATACTGCATGGGCTGTGCTATATTCTACGTGGGCTGTGCTATATACTACTTGGCCTGTGCTATATACTACGTGGCTGTGCTATATACTACGTGGCTGTGCTATATGCTACGTGGGCTGTGCTATATGCTAGTTGGGCTGTGTTATATACTACGTGGCCTGTGCTATATACTAAGTGACCTGTGCTATATGCTACATGGCTGTGCTATATATTTAACGTGGGCTGTGTTATATGCTACGTGGGCTGTGTTATATTCTACTTGGCTGTGGTATATTTCTCTGCTGTATCTGTGCATCATGAATCGTGGTATGTGTTAAAGTGGGGGCACTGAGACTCTTTCGCCCGGGGCCCTCAAAAACCTGGAGCCGGCCCTGGCTTCACTGATTGGTCATGCCCAGCCGGCCGCAAACAATCAGCGACAGGCGCAGTCTGGCCGCGAATTGGCGCGAAACTTGAACCACGCTTCGCTAATTGGTCACGCCCGGCCAGCCGAATCCTGTGTATAAATTGCATTATTCTGAAAACTTCATAAATAAACTACATACATATTCTAGAATACCCGATGCGTTAGAATCGGGCCCCCATCTAGTAAGACATAATTTCAGTTGTTGCACACTTTTTTGTTAAGTATGTAATTCCACATGAGTTAATTCATAGTTTTGATGCCTTCAATGTGAATGTACAATTTTCATAGTCATGAAAATACAGAAAAATCTTTAAATAAGAAGGTGTGTCCAAACTTTTGGTCTGTGCTGTATATTAATACTCCACAAAGAACCACAGTCCGTAGATCCCATAAAATATACCTTTATTAAACATACAAGATTATAAAATTGAACAACGGACAAGATACATCGGGATAAGTGGGGGCTAGTGAGAAAACTGTACGGCAGTAAAGAACAGGGCTACAGGGTACTCCCCACCGCTTCAGCACATCATGTCACAAAATATATACTCTAATGAGTGATGTAGACAGGCACATAAAATAGAGCACTGGTGGTTAACACTTAAGGCCAGAGACAATATATCAATAATGAGGTGCAAGTGCACATGTAGCAAACAGATTTCGCTGCATACCGGCCACATACCAGCATAAAATAGAAAGATGTTTACCTGATGATTGCTGGCCGGTGGGGGACCTGAGCCGACCCCGACGCGCGTTTCGGAGCCTAGACGCGGCTCCTTCC
Organism: Ranitomeya imitator; assembly: GCF_032444005.1. Lineage (NCBI taxonomy): Eukaryota > Metazoa > Chordata > Amphibia > Anura > Dendrobatidae > Ranitomeya > Ranitomeya imitator. The sequence goes on along the minus strand of NC_091283.1, from coordinate 208,183,432 downwards.
TCAGGGGGTGTCACTGCCGTACAGTTTTCTCACTAGCCCCCACTTATCCCGATGTATCTTGTCCGTTGTTCAATTTTATAATCTTGTATGTTTAATAAAGGTATATTTTATGGGATCTACGGACTGTGGTTCTTTGTGGAGTATTAGGATTCCTGTTTACAGTTGTCCCTCTTGTTTAGTCCTATATATGCACACATGATATATTTCTAACAATATTGGTACCTGTTTACTTGCAATCTGTGTGTATTATGTGTGTCACAACTTTATTATATCTGTGCTGTATATGTAGACTGTATATATGTTTTCACGAATATTTGAGCCCATAGATCCATTATATGTCCATTTTGCAAGGTTGCAAGAAAAAAACGCAGTACGGATGCCATACAGATTACATACAGAGGATGACATGCGTAAAATACGCAGCTTACGGATGACATATGGATCACTGTTTAGGGAACATTTCTGCGTATTACGCCTGTAAAAAACGGACCGTATTTCCTTACACTAAATGTGACCATGGCCTAAGAGTATTACATTGAAAGCTTTCATTTGTGTACAATAGGGTACGTGGTGGCAAATAAGAAGAGCGTATACACATAAAAATAGATATATAATATTTGAACCAAAAAGGTCCTATTAATGAATTAATTAATTAAACCTACTGGACAGATACCAGGAAGAGGAACACCTGCAATTGGTGTTATTGTATCAAACCATTTAAGGTAACTTCATAGCGAAAAAATCACACAAGTATAATTATACACTGCACATGGATAAAGAGTAAATAGTGTGATATTAACAATTTCTCATACCCTTGGACCTGTGAAAAGTTGTGTATAATACACAAGAACTGGTGAAAGGGGATTAGCTGGATAATATGGTGTCCTGAAAACTGTGTAGCGCTCTCCCCGACGCACGTTTCGGTGCATCCTTCATCAGGGTGTGGCAGTATTGTGTATTTGTAACACACAAGCTTTATTGTCATGCAGAGAGGTAAAATGCTATAAAAATGTCATCTTTATTTTCTGTTCCTAATTTTTTTTATCTATCTTTCGGGTAATTGTGAATCCAAATCTACAAAGAAAGCCCACCAGCTAGAAAATGCCAGGGAAAGTTATCAGTAGATTAGCATTTTATCTTTGAAGAGGTATTCCCACAAGACACACCATAAATGTATAGTAGATGTGGGACCAGTAAGGGTGTGGACTGTATTGTCATGTTCCTGCCTCTGAAGACACCAATCGCGTAATGTGAGTAGTGTGATGAAAAGTGTGAACTATATCTTGACATTTTCAGTGTATTGTGCCGTTATGTGAGGTAATGTGAATTGTTATGTATGGTAATACATACTTAGTGTGATGTAAAAAGTAATAAATATCGTGGCAAGTGTACAGTGCCAAATAAATAGGATTTAGGACATAGGAAAGTGTTAATGTTTGGGAACCAGCACATAGTGGGAGGGGAAATTGTCATTAAAAAGGACACCGCTTCCTGCTTGACAGGAGTTTGTCAGTGACAACTGACAAGGTCAAGTTCAAGTTGCAAAGGGTTGATAGCAAAGACAAGCACAAATTGTTCTGGGTGTTATGAGGCCTTATAAAAAATCCCTGCAGACAATACTACAATGTCCAGAGCCCAAGGCTCCATCCAGGTGCTGAGGAGTGTACCTTAACCCATTCTGCACAAAGGAAGATGGATATGGAACTGCGTGAGGGAAAGGTAACCATTCACGGCAATACTGCGGAACCGAACAGGAAATCCCTGGGGCTGACAGGAACAGTAAATGTAGGAATAGTCCAGGCAGAACGGAAAAAAATGGAAATGTACTATATTATGGACACAAGAAACAGAAGGTGCTCGATACTGCGTGTTACAATCCGATGTACTTGAACTATCCAGTAAACTTTTACGTGTTGGATCAAGCAAGGTGCCCTTGATCTGTGTGCGGTTGTTTCTGAAGTTGAAGAATTAAAGACAACAGAGGCCCGGGTCTTACAAGTGAGTATAAATCACCCTACATGTGACAGCATACTGGGACACGATTTTTCTGTAACATGCCAGGGCATCATGGACAGCAGGTCACAAACAACTTTGGCCGTCTTGCACATTATAGCCCCTCCAATTGGTCCTGCATATATTTTGGCAACTAGGTCTTTTTTGCATGCTGTTGTCAGTGATGCGATGGTCTGAATTGCCATACAAATTAATGTGAATTCCGACCACATCTCCGCAGACAGAAGAATCAATCAGTGCTCCTTTCTCTAGATCAGTACTTCCCTACTCCATTAAGATCCGTCAACTGGTCATGTTTTCAGGATTCCCTTAGTTTTGCAAAGATAATGGAATTATCACCTATGCAATAACAAAGAAATCCTGAAAACATGACCTGTTGTTAGCTTTTGAGAACTGGAATTGGGGGACACTGATCTGGATAAATGCAGGTCCAATTGTTGGGACAATCGTCTACTATCCGGGGGATATGCCATGAATTTACAAATTGGGACTACCACTTCAATAACCCATAATATGTACCATCTACCATAGTTGGGCAATCACGGGTTGGCAGGTGATGTGTCAAGGATCTTGTCAGTGTTCTGTCTTTTTAGCATAATACTTCTGGGGAAATTTTTTTATCTTCGAGGTCAGAGTGAAATGCTCTTTTTCTCTGTGATCGTTGAAAGGCAAAGATGATGTCACAGCTAGAAAAGTCCCTTGTCATGTGAATGAAAGATAAACCTGGTTAACCACTGGTTTCACGTTTAGATCCAGAGCAATGTTAGAAAGCTATGTGCACATTAACATAAAGGGGATTTTCATAACAATGAAGTTTACATCGCTATGTTCAAAAAAGTAGAAGAAAAAAAATCTACATGGCAATAGAATGGGGAGAACTGAGAAATCCCAAATTACTAAAGCTATAAATCCAAGAGTGGCACAAGGGATACGTAGAGCATGAGGTCACCAAAAAATACTGAGACCTGGTGAGGAAGCGGGGTGGGGTGGGAGAGTAGACCGGGGACAACTGGACAAATGGCAGTGACACTCTTCTGGAATGTTAATGGCGCCCATCTCCTAACAAACAACTTTAGTTTTGTACTCACAGAGTCAAAATAAACTTAAAGATTAGTCATTTTAAGTGGAATGGCGCTTAGTGTTTATTACATGTAGTGGAAACTTGCACATGAGCAGTGGCACAGGTTGGGTATAGCGGTCTCTTTCAGGGGCCTGAATGATCATGAGAACTGCTTCCCGAGAAGATGTATGTTGCAGTACGACTACCTTTTCCCATAGCGTACACCATCTAGATACTAGTCATTTATATATAATTGCCCCATGCCACTATATGTCCTTGTGATCACTACATAGTAGCCTCATAGCCCTTGATAATGCCTGACAAGGTGAAACATAGTGTATGTGTATGTGTAGGGTAGTGTATGTATTACTGCAGCATACTGTTATGTATAAAGGAGTACCTGACTAATTTCCAGTAGGCTAATGTATTTATAAAATCACATTTGTTAATATTAGATCACTGTTATGTGTAAAAAGTCTTGCCATTTATAGACAATATTTTTGCCTTAAGGCAGTTTATGATAGTAAAATAGTATAGCATAATAGTATAGTATATTACGATATATATATATATATATATATATATATATATATATATATATACTGTATATAATAGTATAGAAAAAAGTTAAGCAAATTCACAATAAAAAGTCAGGAAGTTAAATAAATATGGTGAAACAATATAAATAGAAGAAAGTAATAATGAAGCATCAAATGTCTGCTTCATCATGAGGAATCCCCTGATGAAGCAAGCAATCTGCTGATACATTTAAGGACTCCCACTCACATGGTCTCTCCTAAATCGCTTCCATTATTGGTATATATCTCCCTTGTTTAGATAACTGATACTACAGAGTTTGGGTTTTTTTTGGCAAGTTTTATGAGAGGAGGTCTACTTTCAGGCACTATCTTGTAATTAGTTTCTTTTTTCTTTACAATCTTCTCATTAAACCTGAGTAGACATCATATTCAAGACACTCCATCTGTTTCACTCGTTTGGAAGACACAAACACAGAAGGGATCCAAAGAGTTATACCGAGGGCTGGACTGATTGCTTGCATTTCTCACAAACAACAGATGGATCAATGTCCACAGGGAACCGCTTTTCTTTTTCACCCTAGCAGTAGGCTCACCCTACACGTTCACCCCTTCCCCTAGGGACGCACAGTGCTCTGGATTGAATATGTTATTTGTTTTCATTCTTTAAGCTATAAGTCAGAGTTTTCCTACCCAGGTAAGCATTAGGGTTTTTTTTAATATGTACACATTCTAAGTATTAACAACTTTTACTTGGTGCTGGAGAACATTCCCTTTTGAACAAATGAAAGCTACTTGACCTGGAAGCGAGAACGCGGCACACTCCTTGCACCACTCTACCCCAAATTGACACTCTTTCTATTTTATGTGTAGAGCAGTGACTAGTCAGGCAATATCTTTCCTCTACAACTCCCCAGGCACCACCTTCTTACTTCCACCAAAGAACCAACCAATTACTTTGCAATTTCTTGCTGTTCGAGAGACTCGAACACGTATCTCTGCTGCCCACTCGCTCAAATTTGCCTCTGACCACTAACTCCCTTCCACTATTAGAGAATTAACACAAATACATTTACAAGTTTCTGCTAAACCCTATAGTGAGCTAAAACTCCAAAAGTTTTGACCTTCTGAGAATAAAGAGTCAAAGTTACTGGGATGGAGATTGGAGGAAGGCCCCATTCACTTGAGGTACAATGGTTTTACTCCAATCTGACTGTGGTCAGCACCAAGGCCATTGGGACATCCTCAGAATCTTTTCACTTCCCGGTCCTAAAAAGCCGACTGTTTACATTTCTAAAGCAAACAATGACACACGAATACATGGCTGCCTCAAGAGGTGATTTACAAAGCCCTTCTTAGGTGTAAGAATATAGTGACACAGCAAATGTATAACTGTCAACTACAAAATAGGCTTAAGCCTCATTGGGTAGTAGCTAAAGGAAAACCCCTTTCTAAGAAGTTTAGCTAGTAGTCTGTAAATATATGCTGTACATAGCTAGAGTTGAATGTATGTTCGGAATCGGTCGCCAAATCTGAATTTGCCATATTCGTGTCATATTGACACCCTATTAGTGCCGAATTTATGTTTGATGATCGATTCCGAACATATTAGTTTGTTTCTATTCCCATTAATTCCAATGACGTTCGTCTGTGTTCGACGAATATTGCAAAACCACAACCAACAAACACAACCAACCAAAACACAACAAATATTCACAACCGATCGTAATCAGAACCGAATTTTAAAAAATTACCTCAACTCTATATATGGCATTACACAACATTCTTGTACTGTTGATGTACTACCCAACATTTCCCTCCTTGTTCTAAATAATTGTAAATTTTTTTCATTACATTCGGAGTCTAAACGGAATAATTTTTTTACAGATAAGTTCCTGTGTAATCTCAACTTCCAGAAGTGGCATCATCCTGGAGGAATATAGAATGCAGAGCAGTTGGAAGTGCAGCTAAAGGGTAATTGTTCAGGTTCTAGGAGTTATGTAGGTGGCAGGTACGGTATTTTTGGAGGAGAAATGTATCAGTATTAGGGTATCTGCACAGGACTGATTTTCTTGTCCGAGTGTTATATTTACGGATAGTACTCGTACCTATGATATTCTTTGGGGCCGTGCACATGTCCGATTTTTTATCAAACTGAGTAGTCAAAGGAAAAAGATTGAAAAATATCTGATTTTGATGCAAGTGTTGGATCAAAATGGGCAATGCAAGTTTATGGGTTCATTAAAAAAGGTACGTGGATAACCTTTTTTTTCTCTCCCATTTTGAGAAAAACTGATGCCACTCTGATCAGACTCTAATCTCACTCAGATCAAAGTCTGATCAGAAAAATCAGAACATTTTCTTCAGATGTGGAGAAAACCTACCCTGAGTATTAGTGTTAGGGCTCATACCTGTCACCGTAAAAAACGGTCCGACATCGGTCCAGAAAAGTTGGACGAGTGTCATGCCAGTCACATACAAAAGGAAGGCTGACAGCACTCACTAAGTGAATGCCCACTCACGATCCAAGGAACCCAATTGGAAACGTGGCAGTGATCAAAGAAATTGAGAACAGCGTCCAATCCAGGTGTAGAAATTCAAAAAGAGCTTTATTCCGCCATGTAGAGCATACAACACTTCGACCTGCAGCAGGTAGAAACATTGTATGCTCTACTTGGCGAAATAAAGCTCTTTTTGAATTTCTGCACATGGATTAGACGTTGTTCTCAATTACTTTGAGTGTCATTCCAGTGTCATGCAATATTTTTGCAAGTACAATGCGAATTTGTAGCACCCAGTAACCGAATGACATTTGATTTATATGTGACAAGTGGGGTGAAAGTATTGGAGTTGATGTCACCTGTGTATTGTCAGGTGACACCAAGTCCAGAGGCCAGTAATGGAGAGGTTTCTATAAGACGCTCCCATTACTAACCCAATAGTCAAATTTTGAAAAAAATAACACCCAGAATAAAGCTTTTTATTTGAACAAATGACACAGACTCCTTTATTGACTGTAAATGAACCAAAAACAGTTATACTTGCCTTACTCCTAGTCCACTGAAGCCAATGTCCCTTGTAAAAGAAATCAAATAATAAACCACCATATTACTCACCTATGCTATGCAAAGATAATAATCCAATTGTTCCGCAATGCATCTAGCTCTGCTACATCTAGATGGCAGGCTGCATTATTGCATGATGCGACAATACAGCCTGCCATCCAGCAGAGACATGAGCTCCACATGGTTGCTCAGCTCATTGTCTCGCGGTGATGTGCTAAAGTTGAGCAGAGTTCATATCCAATTAACTCATTTCACCTCACTGACATCACCATGAGCATGAGGAAGTTCTCACGCTCACAGTGCCATCAGAAAGGTCATCGGAGTTCGGCGTTCATACTGAACACCGATGACTTTTCGGACGGCATCGCGAGCGTGAGAACTTTCTCACACTTGAGGTGATGTCAGTGAGGCCAAAGGTGTTCATTGGATATGAACTCCTCTTATCTTTAGCATGTCACTATGCGCAGCTGTGTCTCTGCAGGATGGCAGGCTGCATAGCCGCATTATACAACAATGCAGCCTGCCATCTTGATGTAGCAGAGCTAGATGCATTAATATTTTCTTGTTGGACAGATGAGGAATATGATTGTCTATTATTTTAATTCTTTTACAGAGGACATTGGCTTCAGTGGATGGGGCGTAAGGCAAGTATAACTGTTTTTTTTGTTAATTTAGACTCAGTAAAGTAGTCCGTGTCATTTGTTCAAATAAAGTACTTTATTCTGGGTGTTATTTTTTCTCAATTTGACTATAGGGATAGTAAGTTGGGTGTCTTATACACGTATCTCCATTACTAACCCATGGGCTTTATGTCACCTTACAATAAAAGGGTGACATCAACCCCCCATACTATCACCCCATTTGCCACCGCACCAACTTTCTGCACGACACCTTCTCCTCTGGTAGCTGAGGCACTGATCACTGCTGTAATGGGGATGAACTGGTGGGCACATGGAAGCTCACTGACAACAACAGTGACGATTTCGACAAGTGGAAAGAGCGAGGCTAAGTGCCAGATTTGGCGCATCTTATGGATGGACCATTTCTGGGGCAGCCGAGAGCTGATGTTTTAGTCTGGGATGGGGCAAAAAGCCATGACCCCTTACTAGGCTATTAAAATAAGCCTACAGCTGTCTGCCTAGCCTTTGCTGGTTATTAATTTAGGGAACCCTACATCATTTTTGTTGTGGTCCCCTATTTTAATAGCCAGTAAAGGCTAAGTAAACAGCTAATCTTAATAGCCTGGGAAGATTCATGGGTATTACCCCCTTCCTAGGCTATAATCATCTGCCCCCACCTTTCCGCTTTCCTTCAACTGGCTATTAAAATGTTTTGGGATTGCATGCCATTTTTTTCAGAAAATAACTTATTCAGTAATAAAATACTTAAAAAGTAAGCTAAAAAAAATCAATGTGCTAATTATATATATGACTGGCATCTTTATATCTATCTATTCTATGTGTATATATATATTACATCTATTCTATTATGTTTGCTGTGATTTTACTGTACTCGACAGATGAAATGTCGGGTTTTCAAGTACATGGGTGTGTAAAAATTGTACGGCACATGCATAGTCCGAATGCTGTGCGATTTTTTTTATCACACACATTGACTTGTATGTCCTCGTATCTCGGATGAGACTCGCCTAATCACAGCATGCTGCAATTTTTTTTTCTCAATCCAATTTCAGCAGAGAAAAAAATTGCAGATGAGCAGGGACTCATAGATTATCATTGGTCAGAGTGCAATCCCATTTTATATCGGATTGCACTCGTCTGTTTTCCACGCAGATGAGTATGAGCCCTCGGTGCCAGTATCAGTGTCCAGAGTTCCTAGATTGGAGCATAAGTGTACACAGCTCTCACCTCTCTGCTGAGGCAGCTCCACTAAGTGCAGAGAGAACAGAGAAGCTGCAGCAGAGAGTCGAGAGACATGTGCACACATGCTGCAATCTAGGAAGTCCAAAAGTGAGTGAGCACAGACATACACTTTCTTCTTGGAAAGAAGAGAGTGCTCGAAATTTACGGGGTGAAACCACCAAGGGTGCATCAAGAATAAATTAGCATTTGGAACAAAGTGGGTTGTTTGTGCATTACAGAGACATTTTATATGCAAATCACCGCTTCAGAGAGGAGAGGACTTCAACTCTTTTGCCACCTATAGAAAATAGCAATCCTGAAAGTCAATATTGACCCTTTAGGCTATGCTCACACGTTGTGTTTTTGCATTGTTTTTTTATGAAAATTTTAAACAGCGTTTAAGCTGCTTACAAAAAGCAGGTTTTGCTTAGTTTTTGCTGTGTTTTTTGAGGCGTTTATGGTGCATTTTTTACTGCATTTTTGTCAGGGTACATTTGTCTCCTGTGCGTGCTGATAAAGTTTAGTGCATAAAAAAATCTGATTCAACTTAATCAGGTTTTGGCACCAAAAATACATCAAAACCTGATATCTGCGTTTTTTGCACTACCCATTGCTATCAGTGGGTGAAACAAGCTGCAAAAACACTGAAAAACGCTGAAAGAAGGGACATGCTGCAGTTTGCAAAAACACAGCTACTGACAAAACAGTTAGGAAAAAAACAAGCTGTGTGCATGAGATTTCAGAAATCTCATAGACTTTGCTGATACTGTGAAAGGCAGCTGAAAATTAAAATTAAAAAACGCTGCAAAAACTCAATGTGTGAACATAGCCTTAATGAGCCTTGCCACATGACTTAGGTCAAAAGCCAAACGAGAATCTCAATTTGCAGGCACATGTTTCGGTGTGTTGCCCCTCCTCAGTGCAAAGCAAGATATCTGATTTTGCTGTACGAGAGGCTACTGGCTGTGGTCTAAGGTGTAACGTCTCTCCTTATGGAGATTGGCATTTTTGTACAGTAACGGTATGATTTTAATAGGGAAATCTAGTGCGTGCATGAGATTTCTTCTTATGTCCTGCACAATGTTGGTGTTGTAAATCCACTTTTTTGATGTCTGAATATACCCTAAGGGAATAATCAGTCTTGCTGGAGCATGAGTGTCACTTGGCCGACACAAGGGCTATCCCACCCATTACACATTGTGAATGTCAGGTGAACATCCCCATTTATCAGACTGAGGCCAAAAGCGCGTTTCTCCGGCCTCCGTCTGGCAGGTATGCATACGCCTTGTTAATCTGCATAGGAAAGTGCAGTAGATTTCACTTTCCTGTACAGAGGGACACTGCAAAGAACAGTTGGGGGCATACATTTCTTACAATGGGTCTGGTGGACAGAAGCTTAGGCATCCTCTGGTGGTGGCCATTTTTGGGAACACAAATCCTGAGCATACGTGCCCAACAGTGGGCACAATCGCAACCTTACCCCTCTTTTTAAAATCTGTCCACTGCGGTCCACCACTGCAGATAGCAGATCAGTTCCACTTATTACTTTACCCGAAATGTTGGGTGATGCCTATAATATTATTTTTGCAATACTACCATCATGTCGTTAATCTGTTTTCTGTCTATTCTTTACATAACACAGAAAAATCTGTAGACAATGTCCCCGATGCAGCATGTTTCATCTCCATGCTGTGCAGAGAGAACTTCTCCCCAGAAATTTCTTTAGAAGGGGAATGGAAGGGAGGATCAACAAGGCTTAGAGAGATAGAAAAGACTTCCAAAGTTCACTATGGACGCCAACTGTGTAGAGACAAACCTGCTTTCTGCCATAGATAAAAAGAATATAAATCAGACCCGATTTCCACATTCTACTTTCTTTATTTTCCTTTACACTGAAAACATAACAGAAGAATAAGAAGTTGAGATCGGAGTCCCCGAAGACATATTGCTTTGCAGTGCGAGAGAATTTCAAAGAATACATCTTTGTTGATCTGAAGAGTTTTAAGAACACAGTAAATCCTCATAGAATGATACTCTTCTGAAATTGAATATTTCTAAAAAAAATGTTGAAATAGTTTGTGCAAATTTATATCTATGTTTTGGGGATATTTAGATTGTTAAAAAGTAGACTTTTCCATTTTTTCGAAATGAGTCACTGATGGCTAGAGCAATTTATTTTGCCAAGTGAAAAGAATAGATCTACTGGCTCCATTTTTTTTTATTGCTCCTTAAAACCACAATAGATCATCTGCTCAAAATGTCTTATTTTAAATAATACAAACGACAAAAATCGTCATCAATACAAAAGTACTAGTACATCCTCTTATTGCATATGGGACACAATGTAAGAAGAAATAGCTGGAAAGAGGAAGGGCGCTCCACGTATTCTTAGTCATATGTGCAGAGTGAACGCAGAGGGCGGACAGAACAGGAAGTCTGTGCGGAGAACCTCCAGCCAACACCTGCCGAGCAGGAAGTGATGTGTTGGCAATTTCTACTGTAAAAATTGGTAATTTGTAGCTAATTTGGAGTTTTATATGATATTAAATGAGAAATATGATAACCTGCATAGTCTCCGTATATAACGCCATTAGCTGCAATACATAATTACAATATCATGACGAGAGTTTCACTTGCAACCTTCTCAGAAGGCTTACATTGTAATATCTGTGCTTGTTTCTGCTTCAGTTGTAAGATGGCGCCACGTCTTTTCTGTGATTATATTTGACAGCATCAGTCCTGTTTTATTCCTTTTGGTGCCATAAGGTCATTAAACTATGGGGTTAATTGTCTGATTTTTATTGCTCCTTTCTCAGAGCCCTGGTCAGGGCTGCTTGCTATTTAAACCCCTTGGTCTTTGACTTCCACTACCAGTCATTTACTTTTGCTACCTGAATTTTTCACCTGTCCTTGCTTGTGGTGTTTTCCTAATTCCTTCTGCGTTCTGACCTCAGCGTGAGTTTTGACTATCCTCTTGTGTTATGATTCTGTTCCATGACCTGTTGGCTTTGACCCTGCTTGGTGACCCTTCCTGCCCTTGGTTCGCTCTTCCAGAGGACAACTATTCTGTGTAAGCAATCCAGTGGACCCCTTTGTATGTCCACATCTCTGTAAAGGGGTAAAAGGGTGAATGTCGGGGTTCCTCTGGAATCTGCCTGATGAGAGTGGTTTTCCTGATTCCTTCTGTTTTCTGATCTCAGCATGAGTTTTGACTATCCTCTTGTGTTATGATTCTGTTCCATGACCAGTTGGCTTTGACCCTGCTTGGTGACCTTTCCTGCCCTTGGTTCGCTCTTCCAGAGGAAAACTTTTCTGTGTAAGCAATCCAGTGGACCCCTTTGTATGTCCACATCTCTGTAAAGGGGTAAAAGGGTTAATGTCGGGGTTCTTCTGGAATCTGCCTGATGAGAGTGGCTTTCCTGATTCCTCCTGTTTTCTGACCTCAGCATGAGTTTTGACTAACCTCTTGTGTTATGATTCTGTTCAATGATCAGTTGGCATTGACCCTGCTTGGTGACCCTTCCTGCCCTTGGTTCGCTCTTCCAGTTGACAGCTCTTCTGTGTAAGCAATCCAGTGGACCCCTTTGTATGTCCACATCTCTGTGAAGGAGTAAAAGGGTGAATGTCGGGGTTCCTCTAGAATTTGCCTGATGATAGTGGCTTTCCTGATTCCTTCTGTTTTCTGACCTCAGCATGAGTTTTGACTATCCTCTTGTGTTACGATTCTGTTCCATGACCTGTTGGCATTGACCCTGCTTGGTGAACCTTCCTTCCCTTGTTTCGCTCTTCCAGTTCACAGCTCTTTTGTGTAAGCAATCCAGTGGACCCCTTTGTATGACCAGATCCCGGTAAAGGAGTAAAAGGGTGAATGTCGGGGTACATCTGGAATCTGCCAGATGGGAGTGGCATTTGTCAAGTCTTTCCGTGGTAGCCTATTTGAGCCTGTGGCCTCTGACGGATGTGACATACATCTTGTCTGGCCTGCAGCATTTCTTGATTTCTGATAGCTCTTTTTTTCTTTTACTTTTTTTTTTTATTTGACCAGAAATGTTTCTTTCCTCTTCTTTTGGAACACTGCCTGTTTTGACCAGCTAATCTGTCTTAAGGCTGTTTATTGACTTTGGTATCAAGAATGTAATCTGTAAACTGTCAGCAGTTACAGTTAAAGACTGTTAACAAGTAGACTCACTTTCTTGTCTTTTAATTATATCTGGTACAGTTGGCGGTGAATTGGTCCAATAATAAGGGTACCGTCACACTATACGATTTACCTACGATCACGACCAGCGATATGACCTGGCCGTGATCGTAGGTAAATCGTAGTGTGGTCGCTGGGGAGCTGTCACACAGACAGCTCTCCAGCGACCAACGATGCCGAGGTCCCTGGGTAACCAGGGTAAACATCGGGTAACCAAGCGCAGGACCGCGCTTAGTAACCCGATGTTTACCCTGGTTACAAGCGTAAAACTAAAAAAAACAAACAGCACATACTTACATTCTGGTGTCCGTCAGGTCCCTTGCCGTCTGCTTCCCGCACTCACTGACTGCCGGCCGTAAAGTGAAAGTGAAAGCACAGCCGCTGTGCTCTGCTTTCACTTTACGGCCGGCAGTCACAGTGCGGGAAGCAGACGGCAAGGGACCTGACGGACACCAGAATGTAAGTATGTGCTGTTTGTTTCTTTTTAGTTTTACGCTTGTAACCAGGGTAAACATCGGGTTACTAAGCGCGGCCCTGCGCTTAGTAACCCGATGTTTACCCTGGTTACAAGCGAACGCATCGCTAGATCGCTAGATCGGTGTCACACACACCGATCTAGCGATGACAGCGGTAGATCCAGCGATGAAAGAAAGTTCTAAACGATCTGTTACGACGTACGATTCTCAGCAGGATCCCTGATCGCTGCTGCGTGTCAGACACAGCGATATCGTAACGATATCGCTGGAACGTCACGAATCGTACCGTCGTAGCGATCGAAATGGTATAGTGTGACGGTACCCTAAGAAAAACAAACACGAAGTAAAATGTCAAACATTGTAATTTTCATTGCACAGCTGTATTATTTCATGATGATTGACTTATTTCACTCGCCTAATATTCCACTTATAATCATAATCCATTCATCAATATGCCATATGTAGGTCTTGTGATCATCAGATTTTGACACCTTAAACATTGGAAACACCCTTTCAGCACATTTAGTTGCATTTTAATTCATTGCTCATTCATATAAACGCACCACAATTTTTCTGCAAAAATACAATGCAATTACAAAAAATAATCCTATAGGCCTCAATGGAATTTAAAGAGGATATTTCTTTGAGTTTATTCATTTTAACTGAGGAACTCCTCCAAAGGTCCCCATCCTTGCCACAATCTTATAATAATGTCCCCCATCCTAGTCTCCATCCTGTAATAATATCCCTATCCTGGCCACAATCCTATAATAATGTCCCCAATCCATGTCCCCATCCTGTAATAATGTCCTTCGTTCTGGCCCCCATGCTGTACTAATGTCCACTGTCCTGTCCTTCATCCTATAATAATGTCCTCCATCCTGGACCCCATCTTGTAATAATATCCCTATCCTAACCCCCATTTTGTAATAATGTTCTCTGTCCTGGTGGCCTTCACTGTATATGAAAGAAAATCGGATTCTTTTACTGGTCACCACTTGTATAATGAGCATCATCCTTTTGTTCCTATATAACCAGTACAGAAGTGATGTCATGCCCCGCTCGTGATGAACACACCAATGTCAGCTGCCGGCGTCTGATAGGCTAATAACTTGCATAGCTATTGCAGTACAAGAAGCCAGAGGTTAACTGCTCCATTATACTGTGCATAGGAGGAAACATCCAGGTGAATACAGTGTTGGCATCAGCAGGCCTCTTCCTCCATAGTACCAATGACAGTTGCTCCCATGATCATTATGCCCATGGTACAACACAATACCGGTCTAAAGTTTGAAAATGCCTTATCGGGCAGTGGTTTTACTCGTTCTTATTGAAATATGCATATTCTACATTCAGACTAAAAGCAGCAAAACCACAAATAAACTCATATTGAAGCAAGGAGTAAGAAACGCATGGGAACAAAACAGAATATGTGTAAAAACCTAGTAAAATACCTCCTTTTTACTGGATGACAGTGTTATACACTATTAGCATTCTTTCTAGCAGCTTTATAGGGTCATCACCAACACCTTTAATGGAGTATCCAGAGGTGCTGAGCACTTGTTGGCTGCTTTGCCTTCACTCTTGCAGCTCTCCATTCTCCTCCTTACTAGTTTCATGGCACTGACAAGGCCTCTAGATCTGTTTTGGGTCGTTGTCCTGTAACAACACAAATGATGGTCCTGCTAAGTGCAAACCAGATAGGATGGCATGTTATTGCAGAATGCTGTGGGAGCCATGCTGGGTAAGTGTGCCTTGAATTTAGAACAAATCACCAACAGTGTTCCTTGCCAAGCATCCCCACACCATCACATCACCTCCTCTATTCTTCACATGGAGAAACCATCTGCTCAAAGACATGGTAGATGTAAAAAAAAATATACATTTTGACTCAACATACTATAATAGTACACTAGTTAAGATTTCCACTAATCTCTTGTCTAGTCCTTGTGCTACTTGACCCTAAAAAGTCTCTTCTTCCTGTTTGTGGTTATCTGGAGGTTTCTATACAGCAATGTGACCATAAAGGCCACTTTTCACAGTTTCCCTGGAGAGTTTATGTTGAGATATATCTGTTACTTGAGGTTTGTACATATTCAGTGTAGTTGTTACCTAAAGTTCTGTCAATTTGGGGTTCCTGAGGCTGGCAACCCTGATGAACTTATCCTCTGCAGGAGAGGTAATTCTTATTGTCTTTCCTGGGTTGGGTCTCATGAGAGAGATTGATGGTTTTCATAAGTGCACTTGAGGATACCTTCAAGGTTCTAGCAACTTTCCAAATTGACTGATATCCCCATCTTAAAGTAATGATAGTTTTTTTTTTCTCATTACTTAGTTAACTGGTACCTATTTTATTATAGAATATGGCTATGTACTGTGACCAACACTGTCTCTGCAAAAAAAAAAAAATCGGATTGTCGCAAGCACTTTCTAAAGACTGGTAATTCTACAAATGAAATTGAGATCATTGGAAGCCATTGCAGGTGCTCTCTGATGAATCTGTTTGAGAAAATGTGAAAGGAGGCATAAAGTTGTCATGAGAGTAAAAGGGAACTACGTGCAACAACGTACTATTGTTTCCTTCTTTACTCCTTTTTTCCATATTTGTCCCTTTGGGGATTTGCTGCCTTCAGTCTGAATATACAATGTGCACATTCGAATAAGAAAACGGAAAACCATTGCTTGGACAGATGTATCCAAACTTCTGACTGGTACTGTATCTCATTGGAACAGTTTACCCCATATGGTCAATGTGATCTACTGCTCTTGGTTTAGCAGAGTGCAGTGAATAGTGGCAGAAAGCACACGGACTCTGTATGCATCACAATAAAGTCAATTTGTTGTAATACAGTAAATCTGGGCACAATATAAGGAATATAAAGGTGAATATAATGACATAACAGTAAATAATGACTTCTTCAATTACAGTCTTCACAGTAGCCACATGGGTCTTTGGTTTTCTCATTTATTTCCTGCTGAAATCATTTTGTACATGCAAAAAATAAAATGAATAATAATTTTGAAATTCCCTTTAGAATTTCACAATACCTTGAGGTTTTTTCGGGTGTTTGAAAAGAAAAGCTTCCTGATGTCAGCGAATATCTTTTGTATTTAAGCATATTTTCATTTTTTATCTTGGGGTATTTGTTGACAGTTATTGCACCAAATTTACCAAAATGGCACACGTGGTTCATGAATTTAGCGCAAAGTCAAAAATGGACTTTTTAAAAAAAATTTCCATATCATTTTGTAACTTTTTTAAACAAAAAGTCACAACTTTCCAAAATGTCACAAAAGTTAAGTCTTTAGAATTAAGCACAGAAAATCACTCCAGGGAAGGATTCGAGTAGAGTTGCACCAAATTTTGCGACTTCTAAAAAAAAAGTCCAAATTGATAAATCAGATGAAAACCTCTGGAAAAGCTAGACTCTGCCCACAAATGGGGGAAACCATGGTATCATGATTAAGGCATTAAGTTGAAACTAGTTGGTCTGTTTCTTCTATGCCTATGGACCTCCTTTGGTGATTTGCTACTACAATTTTAATGTAATCAATAAACTTTACTTTTTATATATTTTTTGGAGGATATTATTCTTTTTTTACCATTTATCTCCACGTCCGAGACTGGGATGGCTCCATGAGCTGGCTATGGCTATGTGGATGGAAATATAAAAAAGTAAAGTAGGGAAGGAAAAATGAAAATGAAAAAGAGGAAATTGTCCGTAATGAAGGGGTTATGTTCTCAGTGATAATGTTGCAGACACAACTCCTGCATCTGCAAAATAACCATGATGCAACTGTACGTCACTTTTCAGGAAAACCTCCCCAATCATTTCACGTCAAACATCAGTAAAAGGTTAAATAATATACCATTTCTGATAGAAACAAATGCTAAATTGTCTAAGATGGCAATATTTAGTCATTAAAGGGACTCTGTCACCTGAATTTGGAGGGAACAATTTTCAGCCATAGAGGCGGGGTTTTTGGGTGTTTGATTCACCCTTTCCTTACCCGCTGGCTGCATGCTGGCTGCAATATTGGATTGAAGTTCATTCTCTGTCCTCCGTAGTACATGCCTGCACAAGGCAATCTTTTCTATTCAAACGCTTGCTGCTCACAATGAAAAACGAACCTTTGCATGCGTACCAGGTCATGATGGAGAAAGAAAGATGGTTGCGCTAATTATGGCGTAATCGCTGCTCACCATGTTGATTGATTCCTCGAAGTTTTGGAGAACTGCACAGATGTCAGACATCCATGGCCACTCACCAGTTGTTGTATGCGGAGGCTGAGTGGAATACCGACAAGCATGTTGTAGCTGGCATTAAATTCTTGCCATCTGCTGTTCACAAAGCCTTGCCAGCATATGCAATGTTGAGTACCAGCACATGGGCAGGTCACAAACCAGTCGGTGAGGTGGCAATTGTAAGCACTGCTGCAGCACTGCCAGACAGGCAGCAGCTGTAGGTGACTTGTGTAAATGGGCGCACATGCGGAATACCTTAATAAGTAGCTCATGCAAGTCTGGGTAGGTTTTCAGAATGTGCTGAACTACTAAGTTGAGTACGTGGGCCAGTTATGGTACATGTGCCAACTTATCAAGCTTCAAAGCAGCCACCAGATTACCGGCCATTATCACACACGACAATGCCTGGTTGTACGTTCAGTGGCAAAAGCCACGGATATGTCTGGTCTGTTAGACTTTTCAACAACTCTGCCATGGTGTGCTGTTTGTCACCTAAAGATATGAGTTGAAGGCAGTGCCTGTTGACACTTCACTGAGGCAATGCTGCAGTGCTTGGAGCTTGCAACTGATGTAGACAAAAATTCTGAGATGGAGGATGAGGAGTAGGAGGGGTTGCTGGAACTGGCATTGGAAAAGGGGGAAACCTTAATAAGACTTGAGCCCATAATTCTAGGCATCGGTAGCACATGTGCCATCCCAGGGTTTGACTCGGTCCCGGCCTCCAGCAGGTTGACCCAGTGTCCCATCAGGAAAATGTAGCATCCCTGGCAAAAACCACTTGTCCACATATTGGTGGTTAAATGGACCTTGGCAGTAACTGCATTGGTCAGGGCACAGGTGATATTATGGGACATTTGCTGGTGTTAGGCCAGGACTGCTCTCCGAGAAAAATAGTGGCATCTGGGGACCAAGTATCTCATCCCTGCTGAGCTTGGTACGGCACATGTTGCAAATGACCATTTTCTTGTCTCCTATACTTTCTGTAAAAAAAAGCCAGAGTGGGGAACATCTCACTCTTGGCCTGGGATCTGGCCATGTCTGGGTGCACTGGGGAAAAGTTATCTGCCTTCACCTTATGGCCACCCCACTGCCTGTTCATGCCTGTTCCTCTGTGACATATCCCTCACCTCGAGCTTTTGCATGCCGCCTTGACAGGTTGGGTCAGTGACTTCATCATCCACACCTCATCAACCATTTCCTCTCTCTAGTCATCCTCCAAAATTGTAGACTTAACATAACTTGTTGGCAACAGTGTCTCATCACCTTCCTCCTCTTGCGACAACAATTGCCATTCCCCACAGTCACCTTCTTCTGACTGTGGATTCTTAAATATTTGGGCATCACCAGACACAATCTCTTCATGTCCCTCTTGAAACGTGCATGGTGAAAAGCCAAAATCAATAAATGGAAAGTTAAAGAGCTCCTCGATGTGTCCAAGTGTGCGATCACTTTCTCCTGGGGCTCGTTATGGTGTGAGAAAGATGTAACAGGGTGAGAATTATGTGTCCAGACTCTTGGCTAGTGAGATTGGAACATGTGAAAGACATGGTGGTGCTGCTAAACAGACTGGAATTATCTGCAGTCCAACTGACTACCAGTTCACACTTTTCTTCACCCCCTAAAAAGTGGCAAAGGCAGCTAGGTCTCATGAATGAGTGTTTTTGTTTGCTCTAGCAGCAGGCAGTTTCTCCTATCCCAAGGCCTTGGCCTGTGCATGCACCATCAGCAGCACATCCACTTCCCCTTCTCAAGTTATAAATTATATACACTAATGTTGTGAATTCTGCTTTTGGGCTCCCTCCGGTGGTTGTAGAGGGTAATGCAGTTGTGCCTGGACTGCAGGATTGGACAGGTGTATCTGCTTATTGCAAAACTGACTGGGGTATTTAGCTTTGCTGGACTCATTAGTCCCTGCCAGTTGTCAATGTTCCTTTGGAAGTGTTCGTCCTGCCTGGCCTCTCCTGCTTGCTGCCATTTCAGCAAAGATAAGTGTTTGCTTCATTTTGTTTTAGACACAATGCTGTGTGTTTATTTTCTGTGCTATCTTGTTTCTATTTTGTTCCTGCTAGACTGTGCCTGATGTTTTTCTCAGTCTAGTTGGATTCGCTGGAGTCGCAGATATACTCTCCACATCTTTAGTTAGGTGGTGGAGTTTTTGCATTTTTCTGCTGTGGATATTTTGTAGTGTTTTATGCTGACCGCATAGTATCCTGTACTTTCCTTTCCTATCTAGGTAGAAGTGGCCTCCTTTGCTTATCCCTGTTTTCAGTCTGCGTGTGTCTTTTCCTCTCCTACTCACAGTCATTATTTGTGGGGGGCTGTCTATCCTTTGGGGGTCTACTCTGAGGCAAGAGAGTTTTCCTATTTCCATCTTTCGGGATATTTAGTTCTCCGGCTGTGTCGAGGTGTCTAGGTCTGATTAGGCACACCCCACGGCTACTTCTAATTGCGGTGATAGGATCAGGGTTTGCGGTCAGTATAGTTACCACTGCTCCAGCGAAGGTCATTTCATGCTGCTCCAAGGCCACCTGATCATAACAGTTATTTTTGAAACTCAAAAATTTGGATCTGTCACCAAAAAATAAATCAGGAGTGGGAATCTTAGGTTCTAAAGCAGGAGTCTGAACAATATAATCCGAAATACCCTGTACCCTAGCAGCAAGCTGATCCACACGAGAAGCTAACTCCTGAACATTCATGTTAATACTAGGTTCCTCAGCCACCCAGAGATTAAGAGGGAGGAGAAGACAGATCAAACTGAAGAAAAAAAATGGCTCAAGACCTTTCCTCCCTTCTTCTGAGATGCATTTAACTCATTTTTGGCCATTCAGATTGACCGGCGCTTGCGGGAACGCAGAACTGTGCACGCTATGGCGTTATCCTCAGAGCAAATTCCTGAGCCTATGCAGTGTGATAAATAACTGTTAGGATCAGGTGGCCTTGGAGTTATTTATCACACTGCATAGGCTCAGGAATTTGCTCTGAGGATAACGCCATAGCGCGCACAGTTCTGCGTTCCCGCAAGCGCCGGTCAATCTGAATGGCCAAAAATGAGTTAAATGCATCTCAGAAGAAGGGAGGAAAGCTCTTGAGCCATTTTTTTTTCTTCAGTTTGATCTGTCTTCTCCTCCCTCTTAATTTCTGGGTGGCTGAGGAACCTAGTACTAACATGAATGTTCAGGAGTTAGCTTTTCGTGTGGATCAGCTTGCTGCTAGGGTACAGGGTATTTCGGATTATATTGTTCAGACTCCTGCTTTAGAACCTAAGATTCCCACTCCTGATTTATTTTTTGGTGACAGATCCAAATTTTTGAGTTTCAAAAATAACTGTAATGATCAGGTGGCCTTGGAGCAGCATGAAATGACCTTCGCTGGAGCAGTGGTAACTATACTGACCGCAAACCCTGATCCTATCACCGCAACTAGAAGTAGCCGTGGGGTGTGCCTAACCAGACCTAGACACCTCGACACAGCCGGAGAACTAAATATCCCTAAAGATGGAAATAGGAAAACTCTCTTGCCTCAGAGTAGACCTCCAAAGGATAGACAGCCCCCAACAAATAATGACTGTGAGTAGGAGAGGAAAAGACACACGCAGACTGAAAACAGGGATAAGCAAAGGAGGCCACTTCTACCTAGATAGGAAAGGAAAGTACAGGATACTATGCGGTCAGCATAAAACACTACAAAATATCCACAGCAGAAAAATACAAAAACTCCACCACCTAACTAAAAATGTGGAGAGTATATCTGCGACTCCAGCGAATCCAACTAGACTGAGAAAAACATCAGGCACGGTCTAGCAGGAACAAAATAGAAACAAGATAGCACAGAAAATAAACACACAGCAGTGTGTCTAAAACAAAATGAAGCAAACACTTATCTTTGCTGAAATGGCAGCAAGCAGGAGAGGCCAGGCAGGACCAACACTTCCAAAGGAACATTGACAACTGGCAAGGACTAAAGAGTCCTGCAAACCTAAATACCCCAGTCAGTTTTGCAATTAGCAGATACACCTGTGAAATCCTGCAGTCCAGGCACAACTGCATTACCCTCTACAACCACCGGAGGGAGCTCAAAAGCAGAATTCACAACACACTAAGAGCTGTATTGTTAGAGAATAGAATCTATTTAAATTGGCACTTAAAGGAATTTCGGATGTACATGTCATCACCAAAGACTATAACACAATGAATCCTGCTAAAATGCTTGAAATACACTATCCCTACTCTGCCAGCTCACCAAACACAATTTGCAGCTAAATTCTCTAAACTATTAGAGAATATAATCTATTTAAATTGGCATTTAAAGGATTTTTTGTTGTATGGAAGCTCCAAGGACTATAATGCAATGAACCCTGCCTAAATGCCTCCAATACACTATTCCGACTCCAGCAGATAAATCCTACAGTAATCGCATCTAAGAGCAGTATTATAGAATAGAATGTATTTGAATTATAGTCCTGCAAAGAGCTGTTGATTTTAACTTTTTTCTTCCCAGTATATAATGCTCCCTTCTTCAGCTCTTCTCCCTACTCTTTCCGGGTGCAGTATGGCGAGCATTGTGTCGCTGGGTCATATATCGAGTCATTGACATGATGCGGCAAGCCAATCACAGTAATGCTAGTATCCAACATGGCTACAGGATTACCGTGATTGGCAGCCAAGCTCCCATATTTAGTGGCTGAAAAATAGCAGCAAAACAAGCGGCGTGGGGAATCGAGCATGGTGCCCGAGTACCGGAAAGCTATTTCAAATATTGAGAATCTCAAGTAGCATGATGCTCAATTGAGTAACGAGCAGTGCCGAGCACGTTCGCCCTTGATTAGTTATTAGAGTTGAGCGAATTTAAATGGGTCAGGGCTTATTCGGTAAGCTATAGCGCTTGTCGATCAAGCTGCAGAGGGAACCCAACTACCTGGATCACGCCGGCCGATCAGCTGTTCAAGTTTGCAGCTGCATGTGGCACGGCTGTGTGACAGTCATGACACATGCATGGAGAGCCTGATAGTTGGGTTCTCCATGCATGTGTTGTGCCGCGACACATGCAGCTGCGGCGCCTGACACCTGATTATCGGAGCGCTCCAGGTATCCGAGTTTCCTCTGCAGCTTATTCGGTAAGTGCTATAGCTTGCCGAATAAGCCCCGACCTGATCAAATTCGCTCATCACTAGTAGTTATCATCTTTTACAGTTGTGCAATACTCACTCAGGTTGTACATTTTGTAGCGTTCACTGTGCTATGTGATGCAACCTGGTATTTTCCATTACAAATCTAAAATTAAAACACTTATCGTATTATCAATCATTACACAGTAACTAATTATGAACTTTTTATGTTAGCCCACACAAATATCACACATTATTGTGTAATGTCTCAAAATAAAGACACGTTAAACAAAAGGAAAAGAAACATGCAACTACGCAGGGATCACAAAAATGTAACAAAGTTTATTAATAACATGTCTTAAGCCACATATAAAGATTTAAAAACACTTAAAAAACCAACACAAACAGAAATAATACAAGTTAGCCCAACAAAAACCACACAGAATTCCCAGGCCCCACCTTACTCCTCACTAGAGCTAAACCCTTCCTGTTAATAATCTGGCAACAAATATCACCAAGCAATATCTTGCCCCTTTATACCTATAATTATAGTACCCACAAATACAAACATGAGCAAAAATCTCCAATACAAGGAAAGGGATACTCATAAGGCAGTAATGCAGGTAAAGACAAAGCTATTACAGAGCCAGAAGGGAGGTAGACATATCACTATAAAGAACCCACGATACACATAATCATAGTACACCCTAAATGGACAGGCTCATATAACATGATCAAGGTTCAATCATACCGCTCAGGAGGACATATAGCGAGGAGGGAGCCGGTTCCCATGTGGTCAACCCGACGCGTGTCGTCACAATAGTGACTTCATCAGGGGTAACAAGGATAATGTGGCTAGCATACACTAGATTATATAGTAGTTACTTACTTAACGATCACATACAGCTGTGTAAGGATTCCTGCAAGGCACCAGCCGCCACCACACGGTAACAGACCGCCAGCGTCCCGGAAGTCCTAACTGCGCATGCCAGGTGGTCGCCTAGGCAACATGACTCCACCATACAATGCGCACATATATAGATGTAATGAAAACCGATATCCCAGGTAACTGGCGATATCTACCCAATCAACCGCACCACTAGAGGTAAATTGCCTCAAAGTGTTACCAGTCAAGTGCCCCCGGGCACACGGTACCATTGCGCAAGACCGGAAGTGTCCCATGTCCCCGCAGCGCAGGGGAATAGTTTCCATGGTGACACACCAAATTCACGCTAGTTAAAGACTTGTACCTGTTTTGTCGGAAGATGACGTTTAAACTTCTGTATCATAAACCCTCTCTAGTGGACTCACTCCCTGAAGATGAGAGACAAACATTTAGGGATCTCCTGGAACTGCTACAGGAAAGCGACAGCACAACAGATCGGACTAGGTTTACTAGAAGGTCTCCATCACAGGCGACACCATCACTCTCACTCTTTCCAGCTGTACAGATTTTCTTCGAGAGTGTCTGCAGAGACATCGAAGATTTAAAACTGGACAACTTAAAACATAACAACTTAAGTGTTGGAGAAAAGAGAGCTTTGAAGGAGCTGAGTAACAACACTGAGTTCCTAGTCCGTGAGGCAGACAAGGGAGGGAATGTTGTTCTTTGGCCTCATGAAATGTATTCGACTGAAGTGCTGCGTCAATTAAACAACACGAACAACTACCATGTTCTTCCCTCAGACCCTACATGGGTATTCAAGGGCAAAATGGACCATCTCATAAAAGAGGCCACTAGAGAGGGTATTCTGAACAAGAGGGAAGCGGAGTTTCTCGTTACTCATTATCCGGTGGTCCCCACGTTCTATATATTGCCGAAAGTGCACAAGTCACTTGACAGGCCTCCGGGAAGGCCGATAGTATCCGGCATTGGGGGCATCATGGAAAGACCCTGTATCTATTTAGATCATTTCTTGCAACCTCTGGCCCTCTCCTTGGACTCCTACATAAGGGATTCAGCACATCTATTGATGCATCTTGAAGACTTGACGGTTCGGGAGGGTACCCTGCTGGTTGGTTTGGATGTTGAATCCTTGTACACGAGCATAGCCCATGATCTCGGTATTCAAGCGGTCTCCTTCTACCTGAATAAACAACATGGGAATGGTGAGCATAATCTCTTCCTATTGGAATTGCTGCATTTTGTCTTGGATAAAAACTATTTTGTCTTTGATAGAAAGTATTATAGACAAATTTCCGGGACCGCGATGGGGGCGCGGTGTGCGCCCTCTTACGCGAACATCTTTTTGGGGTGGTGGGAGGAGACCGTGGTGTACCAACATGTAATGTTTTCGAGTAATGTTGCCACTTGGCGACGTTATATAGATGACGTGGTGTTTTTGTGGACAGGGTCACAATCTGCATGTGAGGAGTTTATTCAGGATCTGAACTCAAATAAGCTCAACATTAAACTGACTTCTGTTATCTCCTCACAAACCATAGACTTTTTGGACATCAAGCTTACAATAGAAGAAAATCGTGTCTCCTCCTGTCTATATCGGAAATCGACAGCTACAAATAACCTTCTTCATTATTCCAGCTTTCATCCGGTGCATCAGAAGAAAGGTATCCCTAAAGGTCAGTTTTTGAGACTCCGCAGGAACTGTAGTTCTACTGATGATTTTTTAAGACTGGCGGGAGATCTCACTACACGCTTTACCAGCAGGCAATACCCGCGGAAAATTGTATCTCGGGGTTTTCAGGCGGCAAAGCAAAAGGATAGATCTAGCCTCTTTGGTCGACAGGAGCGTGAACTAACTCAACCACTTTGTTTGATTACCACTTATAACAATCAGTGGTCTGAGGTATATAGAGTTTTGAATAAAAACTGGAACATCCTTCTCAGTGAGCCCAAATTGGCATTACACATTATACCATCCTCTAAAGTGGTGGCAAGAAGAGCCACTAATTTGAAAGATCAACTGTGCCATAGTCACTATCAACGCCCCAAAAGTAAACTAAGGACGGGTCAGAAGATTAGGGGCACGTTTCCTTGTGGGGGGTGCAATGTGTGCCAATTTATGATTGCACAAGAGGAAATTTCGATTGATGTATTACCATCTCCGCTTAAGTGTAACTTTTATTTCAACTGCAGGTCGACAAATCTTGTGTATGTGCTACTATGCGACTGCCCCAAATTATATGTGGGCCAGACATCCCAACAACTGAGGAGGAGATGCCAGCAGTAGGGTTGAGCGAAACGGGTCGAACATTTTCAAAAGTCGCCGACTTTTGGCTAAGTCGGGGTTTCATGAAACCCGATCCGACCCCTGTGCGGGGTCGGCCATGCGGTACGCGACTTTCGCGCCAAAGTCGCGTTTCAATGACGCGAAAAGCGCCATTTCTCAGCCAATGAAGGTAAACGCAGAGTGTGGGCAGCGTGATGACATAGGTCCTGGTCCCCACCATCTTAGAGAAGGGCATTGCAGTGATTGGCTTGCTGTCTGCGACGTCACAGGGGCTATAAAGAGGCGTTCCCGCCGACCGCCATCTTACTGCTGCTGATCTGAGCTTAGGGAGAGGTTGCTGCCGCTTTGTCAGAAGCAGGGATAGCGTTAGGCAGGGTCCATTAACCACAAAACCGCTTGTGCTGCAGCGATTTGCACTGTCCAACACCACCCTCGGTGTGCAGGGACAGTGGAAGTTTTTTTTTTTTTTTTTTCCCCTCAGCGCTGTAGCTCATTGGGCTGCCCTAGAAGGCTCCCTGATAGCTGCATTGCTGTGTGTACGCCGCTGTGCAAACCAACTGCTTTTTTCAAAGCACAAATCCTCTTGTTCCTTCCTTTCTGCACAGCTATCTTTTTTGTTTGTCCACACTTTTTATTTCATTTGTGCATCAGTCCACTCCTTATTGCTGCCTGCCATACCTGGCTGAGATTACTGCAGGCAGGGAGATAGTAGCT
The DNA here is from genome assembly GCF_032444005.1 of Ranitomeya imitator. Lineage (NCBI taxonomy): Eukaryota > Metazoa > Chordata > Amphibia > Anura > Dendrobatidae > Ranitomeya > Ranitomeya imitator. The sequence continues at coordinate 208,156,964 of NC_091283.1, read as the reverse complement.
GCCTGCCATACCTGGCTGAGATTACTGCAGGCAGGGAGATAGTAATTGTAGGACATTCCCTGTGTTTTTTTTTTTTTTTTTTTTGGTGGGAGATTAAGATTGGCAATTTGGCATTTCTGCTAGAGTGCCATCCCTGTGTGTGCCATCTCTCTCACATAGTGGGCCATAGAAAGCCTTTTCATTTTTCTGTATTTTTTTTTGTGGGGTGTATAAATTCTCCCTGATAAAAATACAGTGGGAGATTAATATTGGCCTTTGGGCTTGTGTGCCAGTCCTGAGTGTGCCATCTCTCTCACAAATAGTGGGCCATAGAAAGCCTATTTTATTTTTTTTGGGGTTTTATAAATTCTCCCTGAAAAAAAGGGAGATTAATATTGGCCTCTGGGCTTGTGTGCCAGTCCTGAGCGTGCCATCTGTGCCAGCCCTGAGCGTGCCATCTCTCTCACAAATAGTGGGCCATAGAAAGCCTATTTAATTTTTTTTTTGGTTTTATAAATTCTCCCTGAAAAAAAGGGAGATTAATATTGGCCTCTGGGCTTGTGTGCCAGTTGTGAGCGTGCCATCTGTGCCAGTCCTGAGCGTGCCATCTCTCTCACAAATAGTGGGCCATAGAAAGCCTATTTAATTTTTTTTTTTTGTTTTATAAATTTTCCCTGAAAAAAGGGAGATTAATATTGGCCTCTGGGCTTGTGTGCCAGTTGTGAGCGTGCCATCTGTGCCAGTCCTGAGCGTGCCATCTCTCTCACAAATAGTGGGCCATAGAAAGCCTATTTAATTTTTTTTTTGGTTTTATAAATTTTCCCTGAAAAAAGGGAGATTAATATTGGCCTCTGGGCTTGTGTGCCAGTTGTGAGCGTGCCATCTGTGCCAGTTCTGAGCGTGCCATCTCTCTCACAAATAGTGGGCCATAGAAAGCCTATTTAAATATTTTTTTGGTTTTATAAATTCTCCCAGAAAAAAAGGGAGATTAATATTGGCCTCTGGGCTTCTGTGCCAGTCCTGAGCGTGCCATCTGTGCCAGTCCTGAGCGTCCCATCTCTCTCACAAATAGTGGGCCATAGAAAGCCTATTTTTTTTTTTTGGGGGGTTTTAGAAATTCTCCCTGGAAAAAAAAAGGGAGATTAATATTGCCCTTTGGGCTTGTGTGCCAGTACTAAGCGTTCCATCTCTCTCTCTCTCTTAGTCAGTGGGCCATAGAACGCCTATTTTTGGTTTTATTTGTTTTCTAAATTCTCCCTGAAAAAATCATTTTATTTTATTTGGTTTCTAAATTCTTCCTGACAAAATCATATTTTTTTTATTATTTTTTTTTCTAAAGTCTCCCTGAAAAAAAAAAAAAAAACAGTGGGAGATTAATATTGGCCTTTCTGCTTGTGTGCCAGTCTTGACTCCTGGGTGCGTCATCTCTCAGTCAGTGGGCCATAGAACGCCTATTTTTGGTTTTATTTGTTTTATAAATTCTCCCTGAAAAAATCATTTTATTTTATTTGGTTTCTAAATTCTTCCTGATAAAATCATATTTTTTTTATTATTTTTTTTTCTAAAGTCTCCCTGAAAAAAAAAAAAAAAAAAAAAAAAAAACAGTGGGAGATTAATATTGGCCTTTCTGCTTGTGTGCCAGTCTTGACTCCTGGGTGTGCCATCTCTCTCTCTCTCTCTCTCTCCAATTGTGGTCCATAGAAAGCCTATATTTTTTTTCCTTGATTTGGGTTCCAAAATCTACCAGAGAAAATAACTCCATCAATCATTGGTAGAAAAATATTGGCCTCTGGGCTTGTGTGCCACTCCTGATTCCTGTGTGCGTCATCTCTCACTCAGTGGCCCATAGAAAGCATATAGTTTGTTACATTTGTTTTCTAAATTCTCCCTGCAAAAATCAATGTTTTTTTTTGGGGGGGGTTTCTAAAGTGTTCCTGAAAAAAATAAAAATAAAAAAAAAATAATAGTGTGACATTAATATTAACATTTGTGCTTCAGTGACAGTCCTGCGTGTGGGGCATCTCTCTAATTTGCAGCCACCAAAAAAAGAGTGTGTAACATTGGGCCTGATTTTCGCTGTGGTCTCACCAACCTGTAAAGGGGTAGCTAAATCATACTGAAGTTATAGCTCACCGTGTAAGTTGTGTGACTGCAACAAATAACGTTAGTTTGGTTACGTTTTTAAAACAATGAGGAAGTCTAGTGGAAGAGGTCGTGGCCGGGGGCGTTCATTGTCAGCTGGTAATGAGGGTAGTGGTAGTGGTGGAGCATCAGGTGGTCGTGGGGAAAAAAATATTGCACCTAAGTCTGGAGCTGTGGAGCCAGGTTCGTCGTCCGGCTACACAAGGCCTCGAACGCTCCCTTTTCTGGGATTAGGAAAACCGCTTTTAAAGCCGGAGCAGCAAGAGCAAGTTTTGGCTTATCTTGCTGACTCAGCCTCTAGCTCTTTTGCCTCCTCTCGTGAAACTGGTAAAAGTAAAAGCAGCGCGTCGTTAGTGGATGTTCACGGTCAGGGACAAGTCACTTCCTTGTCCTCTTCAGCAAAAACAACAACAGAGAAGAATGCAGCAGGCGACACAACGGGTTACTCCATGGAGCTCTTTACACATACCGTCCCTGGCTTAGAAAGTGAAGCAGTTAACAGTCCATGCCCATTACAAATTGAATCTGACATGGAGTGCACTGACGCACAGCCACAGCCAGACTGCTATGCTGGTCCTTTGACTCAGACCACAACATTGCCCTCGCAGGGTGCTGATCAAGAATCAGACCCTGATGAGACTATGTTGCCCCATCACGAACGCTATACCACCGAACGACACGGTGACACAGACGAAGTTGCGCAGGAGGTACAAGAAGAGTTATTAGATGACCCAGTTCTTGACCCCGATTGGCAGCCATTGGGGGAACAGGGTGCAGGCGGCAGCAGTTCTGAAGCAGAGGAGGAGGAGGGGCCGCAGCAGGCATCAACATCGCCACAGGTTCCATCTGCCGGGCCCGTATCTTGCCCAAAACGCGTGGCAAAGCCAAAACCTGGTGGAGGACAGCGTGGCCATCCGGTTAAAGCTCAGTCTGCAATGCCTGAAAAGGTATCCGATGCTAGAAAGAGTGCAGTCTGGCATTTTTTTAAACAACATCCAATTGATCAGCGCAAAGTCATCTGTCAAAAATGTTCTACTTCCTTAAGCAGAGGTCAGAATCTGAAAAGTCTCAATACTAGTTGCATGCATAGACATTTAACCACCATGCATTTGAAAGCTTGGACTAACTACCAAACGTCCCTTAAGGTTGTTGCACCCTCGGCCAATGAAGCTAGTCATCAACGCAACATCCCTTCCGGCAGTGTAGGACCACCATTTAGCGCACCACCTGCTGTATCTGTGCAGGTATCTTTGCCAGGCCAAAGCAGTCAGGGTCAGGGAATCACCAGTTTCGTAGTAGGAAACACTGCATCTAGGGCACCGGCGGCAACAATACCATCTCCCACCGTCTCTCAGTCTGCCATGTCCACCGGCACCCCCGCTAGTTCCACGATCTCCATCTCTCCAGTCCAGCTCACCCTACATGAGACTATGGTTAGAAAAAGGAAGTACTTAGCCTCGCATCCGCGTACACAGGGTTTGAACGCCCACATAGCTAGACTAATCTCGTTAGAGATGATGCCCTACCGGTTAGTTGAAAGCGAAGCTTTCAAAGACCTGATGGACTACGCTGTACCACGCTACGAGCTACCCAGTCGACACTTTTTTTCCAGAAAAGCCATCCCAGCCCTCCACCAGCATGTTAAAGAGCGCATCGTCCATGCACTCAGGCAATCTGTGAGCACAAAGGTGCACCTGACAACAGATGCATGGACCAGTAGGCATGGCCAGGGACGTTACGTGTCCATCACGGCACACTGGGTAAATGTGGTGGATTCAGGGTCCACAGGGGACAGCAAGTTTGGGACAGTTCTGCCTAGCCCACGGTCTAGTAAACAGTTGTCTGTAGCCGTTCGCACCCCCTCCTCCTCCTCCTCCTCCTCGTCCTCCTGCAGAAGCAAGAGCTCGTCCACAGACCGCAGTCGCACAAACACTCCATCCGCACCTGCCACTGTTGCACACCAGGTCTCCCATTATGGGGCAGCTACTGGCATACGTCAGCAGGCTGTATTGGCTATGAAGTGTTTGGGCGACAATAGACACACCGCGGAAGTTCTGTCCAAGTTCTTGCAGCAAGAAACGCAGTCGTGGCTGGGCACTGTAGATCTTGAGGCAGGCAAGGTAGTGAGTGATAACGGAAGGAATTTCATGGCTGCCATCTCCCTTTCCCAACTGAAACACATTCCTTGCCTGGCTCACACCTTAAACCTGGTGGTGCAGTGCTTCCTGAAAAGTTATCCGGGGTTATCCGACCTGCTCCTCAAAGTGCGTGGACTTTGCGCACATATCCGCCGTTCGCCTGTACACTCCAGCCGTATGCAGACCTATCAGCGTTCTTTGAACCTTCCCCAGCATCGCCTAATCATAGACGTTGCAACAAGGTGGAACTCAACACTGCACATGCTTCAGAGACTGTGCGAACAGAGGCGGGCTGTTATGTTTTTGTGGGAGGATACACATACACGGGCAGGCAGTAGGATGGCAGACATGGAGTTGTCAGGTGTGCAGTGGTCGAAGATTCAAGACATGTGTCAAGTCCTTCAGTGTTTTGAGGAATGCACACGGCTGGTTAGTGCAGACAACGCCATAATAAGCATGAGCATCCCCCTAATGCGTCTGCTGATGCAAAGTTTGACGCACATAAAGGATCAGGCGTCTGCACCAGAGGAAGAGGAAAGCCTTGATGACAGTCAGCGATTGTCTGGTCAGGGCAGTGTACATGACGAGGTACCGGGTGAAGAGGAGGTGGAGGATGAGGAGGATGATGGGGATGAGTATATTTTTAATGAGGAAGCTTTCCCGGGGGCACGGGAAATTGGTGGCGTGGCAAGGCCGGGTTCTGGTTTTTTGAGGGACACAAGTGACGTAGATTTGCCTGCAACTGCCCCTCAACCAAGCACAACCGCAGATTTGACAACGGGAACTTTGGCCCACATGGCGGATTATGCCTTGCGTATCCTCAAAAGGGACACACGCATTACAAAAATGATGAACGATGACGATTACTGGTTGGCCTGCCTCCTTGATCCTCGCTATAAAGGCAAATTGCAAAATATTATGCCACATGAGAACTTGGAACTAATATTAGCAACAAAACAATCAACTCTTGTTGACCGTTTGCTTCTGGCATTCCCTGCACACAGCGCCCGTGATCGTTCTCACACGAGCTCCAGGGGCCAGCAGACCAGAGGTGTTAGAGGGGCAGAAATCAGAAGTGGCGTTGGCCAGAGGGGTTTTCTGACCAGGTTGTGGAGTGATTTTTCTATGACCGCAGACAGGACAGGTACTGCAGCATCAATTCAAAGTGACAGGAGACAACATTTGTCCAGTATGGTTACAAACTATTTTTCATCCCTTATCGACGTTCTCCCTCAACCGTCATTCCCATTTGATTACTGGGCATCCAAATTAGACACCTGGCCAGAATTGGCAGAATATGCATTGCAGGAGCTTGCTTGCCCGGCAGCTAGTGTCCTATCAGAAAGAGTATTCAGTGCTGCAGGTTCAATACTAACAGAAAAAAGGACTCGTCTGGCTACCCAAAATGTAGATGATCTAACCTTCATTAAAATGAACCACAACTGGATTTCAAAATCTTTTGCCCCACCCTGCCCGGCTGACACCTAGCTTTCCTATGAAAAGGTCTTGCCTGTGGACTATTCTGAATGACTTTTCCAATCTCGTAATTTTCTTCACCTGATTGTCCAGCATACGACATGTTTCCACCTCACGAAATGGCCAAACTCCCCACACGGGGCCGTGCTATCGCCACTTTGCGCTTGGACCCTTGAGAGTGCTGTTTGTCTGAAGAGGTGGGTGTGGCCGCTTTTGGTCGACGGCACTGCCACTGGGTCCCTCATAGTACAATAAAGTGTCTCTGGCGGTGGTGGTGCGCACCCAACGTCAGACACACCGTTGTAATATGAAGGGCCCTGTGCCTGTACCGCCGGCCACAAGCCAGTTCCCCCCCCAGCTCAAGCAGTGCTCTACCACTAGCAAAATTATCTCTCACAGCTTCACCAATGTGTAGTCTAGGCGCTGACATCCTTCAATGCCTGGCACTGACAATACCATTGTTTTGACATTTTTGTTATGTTAGGCCTTCGAAGCCTGTCTGCGGTCCCTTCTTTCTACAACTACTACACTGACCAGGCCACTGCTGGCCGTGTTACCCTGGAACCAATTTAAAAGTGCCTATAGTCAGCCCAATTTTGTTATGTTAGGCCTTCGAAGACTGTCTGCCGTCACTCCTTCCACTAGACTTCCACTGACCATACACTGCTGCCCATGTACCCCTGGAACCAATTTAAAGTGCCTACAGCCAGCCCAATTTTGTTATGTTAGGCCTTGGAAGCCTGTCTGCGGTCACTCCTTCCACTAGACTTCCACTGACCAGACCACTGCTGCCCATGTACCCCTGGAACCAATTTAAAAGTGCCTACAGCCAGCCCAAGTTTGTTATGTTAGGCCTTCGAAGCCTGTCTGCGGTCACTCCTTCCACTAGACTTCCACTGACCAGACCACTGCTGCCCGTGTACCCCTGGAACCAATTTAAAAGTGCCTACAGCCAGCCCAAGTTTGTTATGTTAGGCCTTGGAAGCCTGTCTGCGGTCACTCCTTCCACTAGACTTCCACTGACCAGACCACTGCTGCCCGTGTACCCCTGGAACCAATTTAAAAGTGCCTACAGCCAGCCCAAGTTTGTTATGTTAGGCCTTGGAAGCCTGTCTGCGGTCACTCCTTCCACTAGACTTCCACTGACCATACACTGCTGCCCATGTACCCCTGGAACCAATTTAAAAGTGCCTACAGCCAGCCCAAGTTTGTTATGTTAGGCCTTCGAAGCCTGTCTGCGGTCACTCCTTCCACTAGACTTCCACTGACCAGACCACTGCTGCCCGTGTACCCCTGGAACCAATTTAAAAGTGCCTACAGCCAGCCCAAGTTTGTTATGTTAGGCCTTGGAAGCCTGTCTGCGGTCACTCCTTCCACTAGACTTCCACTGACCAGACCACTGCTGCCCGTGTACCCCTGGAACCAATTTAAAAGTGCCTACAGCCAGCCCAAGTTTGTTATGTTAGGCCTTGGAAGCCTGTCTGCGGTCACTCCTTCCACTAGACTTCCACTGACCATACACTGCTGCCCATGTACCCCTGGAACCAATTTAAAAGTGCCTACAGCCAGCCCAAGTTTGTTATGTTAGGCCTTCGAAGCCTGTCTGCGGTCACTCCTTCCACTAGACTTCCACTGACCAGACCACTGCTGCCCGTGTACCCCTGGAACCAATTTAAAATTGCCTACAGCCATGTTTTATTATTTTAGGCCTTCGATGCCTGTCTGCGGTCACTCCTTCCACTAGGCCTCCACTGACCACACCACTGCTGCCCGTGTACCCCTGGAACCAATTTAAAATTGCCTACAGCCAGCCCAATTTTTTTATTTTAGGCCTTCGATGCCTGTCTGCGGTCCATTCTTTCAACTACTACTACACTGACCAGGGCACTGCTGCCCAAGTACCCCTGGAACCAATTTAAAATTGACTACAGCCATGTGTTAATATTTTAGGCCTTCGATGCCTGTCTGTGGTCACTCCTTCCACTAGGCCTCCACTGACCACACCACTGCTGCCCGTGTACCCCTGGAACCAATTTAAAATTGCCTACAGCCATGTGTGATTATTTTAGGCCTTCGATGCCTGTCTGCGGTCACTCCTTCCACTAGGCCTCCACTGACCACACCACTGCTGCCCGTGTAACCCTGGAACCAATTTATAATTGCCTACAGCCATGTGTTATTATTTTAGGCCTTCGATGCCTGTCTGCGGTCACTTCTTCCACTAGGCCTCCACTGACCACACCACTGCTGCCCGTGTACCCCTGGAACCAATTTAAAATTGCCTACAGCCAGCCCAATTTTTTTATTTTAGGCCTTCGATGCCTGTCTGCGGTCCATTCTTTCAACTACTATTACACTGACCAGGGCACTGCTGCCCGTGTACCCCTGGAACCAATTTAAAATTGCCTACAGCCATGTGTTATTATTTTAGGCCTTCGATGCCTGTCTGCGGTCACTCCTTCCACTAGGCCTCCACTGACCACACCACTGCTGCCCGTGTACCCCTGGAACCAATTTAAAATTGCCTACAGCCATGTGTTATTATTTTAGGCCTTCGATGCCTGTCTGCGGTCACTCCTTCCACTAGGCCTCCACTGACCACACCACTGCTGCCCGTGTACCCCTGGAACCAATTTAAAATTGCCTACAGCCATGTGTGATTATTTTAGGCCTTCGATGCCTGTCTGCGGTCACTCCTTCCACTAGGCCTCCACTGACCACACCACTGCTGCCCGTGTACCCCTGGAACCAATTTAAAATTGCCTACAGCCAGCCCAATTTTTTTATTTTAGGCCTTCGATGCCTGTCTGCGGTCCATTCGTTCAACTACTACTACACTGACCAGGGCACTGCTGCCCAAGTACCCCTGGAACCAATTTAAAATTGACTACAGCCATGTGTTAATATTTTAGGCCTTCGATGCCTGTCTGCGGTCACTCCTTCCACTAGGCCTCCACTGACCACACCACTGCTGCCCGTGTACCCCTGGAACCAATTTAAAATTGCCTACAGCCAGCCCAATTTTTTTATTTTAGGCCTTAGATGCCTGTCTGCGGTCCATTCTTTCAACTACTACTACACTGACCAGGGCACTGCTGCCCGTGTACCCCTGGAACCAATTTAAAATTGCCTACAGCCATGTGTTATTATTTTAGGCCTTCGATGCCTGTCTGTGGTCCCTCCTTCCACTAGGCCTCCACTGACCTGTCTACTGCGGCCCGTGTACCCCTTGAACCAACCTAATAAAATATTTAAAAAATTAATTTGATTATAAAAAATAAGATCGTGTTGAGATCTCAAATGCAGACATTTTAACAATCAAAACAAACACACAACAAATATCTGGAACTGTACTACAAAGGTCCAACAGCTACAATTTCTTTCTCCTGCAAGAAGTTAACTGAAAGTTTTTTGGAGTTGTTAACACAGATATGGCATCCACCGAGTGTTGTCCTGTCGCGTCTCCTTTAAATTATTTCCAATAAGATGTTAAACTATTAATTTAATAAAATCAATAATTAAAAAAATAATTGAGTAAGTCAAAAGCACATTGCAAATAAACATTAATTACAAATCAAGAAGCATGGCGCGTCCGAGGGTGAGTAGATACCGAATAAGAATATAATCACCCTCGGACGCGCAATGCTTATTTACAACAGCCTTCCTTCCTAAGAATCAGCCCTTCCGTGGTGTAGAGAGAGGTTGTGTTACACTCCAAGGTGTTCCCCAGGTTGCCTTTCCTGAGCTTCGATCTTCCGGCTCTCGTTTAGTAGCTGTTGGAAACTACGCTGCATTAGGCCTACTAATTGTGTATGGGGTGTAGAGACAGGTTGTGTTACACTCCAAGGTTTTCACCAGGTTGCCTTTCCTGAGCTTCGATCTTCATGCTCTCGTTTAGTAGGTGTCGGAAAGTAGGCTGCATTAGGCCTACAAATTGGGTATGGGGTGGAGAGAGATGGTGTGTTACACTCCAAGGTGTTCCCCAGGTTTCCTTGCCATTGCTTCGGTCTTCCGACTCTCGTTTAGTAGTTGTAGAAAAGTACACAGCATTAGGCCTACAAAATGGGTATGGGGTGGAGAGAGATGGTGTGTTACACTCCAAGGTGTTCCCCAGGTTGCCTTTCCTGAGCTTCGATCTTCATGCTCTCGTTTAGTAGGTGTCGGAAAGTAGGCTGCATTAGGCCTAAAAAATGGGGAATGGGGTGGAGAGAGATGGTGTGTTACACTCTAAGGTGTTCCCCAGGTTTCCTTGCCATTGCTTCGGTCTTCCGACTCTCGTTTAGTAGTTGTAGAAAAGTACACTGCATTAGGCCTAAAAAATGGGTATGGGGTGGAGAGAGATGGTGTGTTACACTCCAAGGTGTTCCCCAGGTTGCCTTTCCTGAGCTTCGATCTTCATGCTCTCGTTTAGTAGGTGTCGGAAAGTAGGCTGCATTAGGCCTACAAATTGGGTATGGGGTGGAGAGAGATGGTGTGTTACACTCCAAGGTGTTCCCCAGGTTTCCTTGCCATTGCTTCGGTCTTCCGACTCTCGTTTAGTAGTTGTAGAAAAGTACACAGCATTAGGCCTACAAAATGGGTATGGGGTGGAGAGAGATGGTGTGTTACACTCCAAGGTGTTCCCCAGGTTGCCTTTCCTGAGCTTCTATCTTCAGGCTCTCATTAAATTGTGGTTAAATGGAACAACTGCATTTGGCGTACTAGTTGGTTTGGGGCCTACTATCGGTGTCTGCCACTCCTTGCTGTTCTCCTGGTTTCCTGTCCTGAAATTCCATTTTCAGCCTCTCGTTAAGTAGTTGTTAATGTTAGACTGCATTTGGCCTACTAGTTGGGTTGGGGCCTACTATCGGTGTCTGCCACTCCTTGCTGTTCTCCTCCACTGAACAAAGCTGTGCCGCCTGTTTACTACGGTTGCCAATTTTGAACTGCATTTCGACTACTTACTGATTTGGCCCTACTCTCTGTGTCAGCCTCTCATTCCAGTTGTCCTCCACTGCAATGCCCCCTGGTTATTCCTGTGTTACCAATTTTGAACTGCATTTAGCCCACTTTCTTCTTTGGGCCTATATCTGTGTTTCCACTTCATCGTGCCCATTGCCCAGCCAGTGATAGATGAGTCTGCTGGTACATTGACCCATAACGCAACATTCCCCGTGCACGCTACACAACAACATTGTGACCCTGCTGAAAGTCAGGTTGCTCTTCCCGCATACCATACCACCTTACACGGGGACAAAGAGGAAGGTGCAGATGAAAGTGCAGGTTCCTTCATCAGGTGGGGGGAGGAATACTAGTTGGCGACGTCACTGGCACAGGGCCTCTCATAGTACGCAAAAGTGTTGCTGCCGGTGGGAGGCGCCCCCGCCGTGCAAACACACCGCTGTACTTTGAGGGGCCCTGTGCCAGTGCCAATGCCAACGAGTGGGCCCCCCCCTGCTTGCTCAGGATCACAGCACTTGCAAAGTTGAAATACTTACCTCTCCCTGCTCCACTGCCGTGACGTGGTCCAGATTTACTGGGCCCACTAATTACTTGAACCAGCCCTACCCCCCACAACTTTAGCCAAATGACCCCCAATTTCAAATGCCTTCCAATTATTTTAAGGTAAATTACGCTTGACAAGCTTCATTAAGAAGAATGGATGGTTTTGACATTAAAATGGGCACTCTAGGTGTTTTCCTGGCCCCCACTCACTGCCGACTATGCTGCCCCATTGACTTGCATTGGGTTTCGTGTTTCGGTCGATCCCGACTTTACGTCATAATCGGCCGATTTCACTCGACCCGACTTTGGACATAGTCGGGTTTCGCAAAACCCGGCTCGACTCTAAAAAGGTCAAGGTCGCTCAACTCTAGCCAGCAGCACATCTCGAATATCAATATGGCCAGACAGGACCTCTCAAGGGGGAAGAAACTGACATCAGTGGCGAGACACTTTTTGGAAGTGCATAGTGGTAACCCTAGAGGCCTGAAAGTGATGGGACTTGAGAACGTGAATGCCACCATCAGAGGGGGCAATTTGACCAATCAATTGTTACGTTGTGAATCCAAATGGATCTATAGACTGAAGAGTCTCGCACCGAGGGGATTGAATGAGGAATTGTTATTTACGGGGTTCTATAAACAACTTTAAGATGTATCTGTTCTCTCTTTTTCGTGGTTACATTTTCTCATCTTTCAGTATTTTCACTTTTTTCATTTTTGTGATGTCTGATGCTTAAGACTCTGTTTGAACATGAGCATAATGACAAAACCCTTATATGAAGTAGTCTGGGCATGGTTGCACTGCTGTAATACCCTTTGAGATTTGGTACAGCTGGGGAAAGATCTTTTGGTTAATTTTAACTATCGCCACTTTGACATTATTATATGTCTTAGTGGTTTGGCCAGAAAAGTGTGAAGTTATATTGGTCTCTTGCCGCACCCTCTAGTACGGGATTTATAAAAACTATACAAGATAAGAAAAAGAAGGGTATGGGTTTTTGCCGGTCTGAGCTTACCTTACAGGGTTTTCCCGTTTAGGACCTCTATTCACACCCTGCGATAGTTAAGTTTTGTGGAGCAATAGGATTTAGTGAGGCAACTGGACCCACTATGATGGGTCTCTGTACATCTCTTTTTGTCTACTTTTTGGTTACTGGTTAGATACTAAATAGAGGGGCTGCAGTGGTTATGATTTAATGTATGCCCCACCTCCCCCATCAGTATTGTGTATGTGGGGCTTATACTTGCCTTTGTTTGGGGATTTAAGAGTCTGATGGGAGGAGTTTTTGCTAGTAGGTTTTCCTATTGCATCCAGTGATGGGTACTCAGCTAATATTTTTGAGGTTGGGCCAATTGTGGGCGGTGCGCATGCGCGATGGGGCCCCGTCGTAGCGGCGCACCGTCCCGATGTTTGTCCCCCTCTCTATGTACCAGTAGGCGGTGAGCTCGGGTGCTGGATTTGCGGTGAGGGGCTGGAGTTTGCGCACAAAGGGCTATTTGGTGTGTCACCATGGAAACTATTCCCCTGCGCTGCGGGGACATGGGACACTTCCGGTCTTGCTCAATGGTACCGTGTGCCCGGGGGCACTTGACTGGTAATACTTTGAGGCAATTTACCTCTAGTGGTGCGGTTGATTGGGTAGATATCGCCAGTTACCTGGGATATCAGTTTTCATTACATCTATATATGTGCGCATTGTATGGTGGAGTCATGTTGCCAAGGCGACCACCTGGCATGCGCAGTTAGGACTTCCGGGACGCTGGCGGTCTGTTACCGTGTGGTGGCGGCTGGTGCCTTGCAGGAATCCTTACACAGCTGTATGTGATCGTTAAGTAAGTAACTACTATATAATCTAGTGTATGCTAGCCACATTATCCTTGTTACCCCTGATGAAGTCACTATTGTGACGACACGCGTCGGGTTGACCACATGGGAACCGGCTCCCTCCTCGCTATATGTCCTCCTGAGCGGTATGATTGAACCTTGATCATGTTATATGAGCCTGTCCATTTAGGGTGTACTATGATTATGTGTATTGTGGGTTCTTTATAGTGATATGTCTACCTCCCTTCTGGCTCTGTAATAGCTTTGTCTTTACCTGCATTACTGCCTTATGAGTATCCCTTTCCTTGTATTGGAGATTTTTGCTCATGTTTGTATTTGTGGGTACTATAATTATAGGTATAAAGGGGCAAGATATTGCTTGGTGATATTTGTTGCCAGATTATTAACAGGAAGGGTTTAGCTCTAGTGAGGAGTAAGGTGGGGCCTGGGAATTCTGTGTGGTTTTTGTTGGGCTAACTTGTATTATTTCTGTTTGTGTTGGTTTTTTAAGTGTTTTTAAATCTTTATATGTGGTTTAAGACATGTTATTAATAAACTTTGTTACATTTTTGTGATCCCTGCGTAGTTGCATGTTTCTTTTCCTTTTGTTTAACGTGTCTTGTGCTTGACATGCAGCAGGTTGAGCACTATTACTAGAATATTGGATGGTGCCCTCGTCTTAGTAGTTTACTAGTCTCAAAATAAAGAATAACATTAAATAATGAATAAATAATTAATGGGATTTCTCAATCTTCATGTCACAGGGTGCAGCAATTTGCATAGTCACATAGTAATCTTTAATAAAAGATACAGGTAAATCAAGTTCAGCCCAAAAGCTCATGGATGATATTAATAGTTCCAAAAAAACAGAAATATATGAATTGCCATCTAAGAAGTGGAATAGCAAGATGGAGCTTCAAGGGAGGGTACCTCGAGCACTAAAGTCTGGGAGAATGCAAAATTTTGCACAAGCTGCTCCTATTCTCAAGCCCCGTTTCTTCCTGGGTATGAGCAATAAGTGGCAGCCTTTCATTGCTAATTCACTTCTCCTATACTAATACTATGGTAAACTTTTCTGATAGACAGAAATTTGTTCATGAGATTTAATGCCAATCATCCTCTTCTTTATCAGACTTTTATAGGAAGGTCACTGAAAGAGGAATACTGTTACTCACCTGTCTTGGCTCCAGCATCGGGCTTTGCGCCTTTCTCCTATGTCCTGCTCCTTCTGTACTAATGCAATATCTGTGCCGGTTACTGTCCCCTCTGTTTCTGCTTCAGCTGCTAGGCAGCTTCGTGGATTTGTTGCTGGTGACAGTGGACAGGATCAGGCCTGTTTTGGTTTCCTGGGACATTTGGTGCTGCTGGATCATGGAACTATGGGGTTAATTGTTTGGTTTTGATTACTCTTTTCTGAGAGCTCTGGGAGAGGCTGTCTGCTATTTAAACTCCTAGGTCTTTGACTTCAACTGCCAGTCAATGAGTTGTGTCTACCCTGGCATTTAGCTCTTGTCCTTGTTCTTGTCTTATTTTCTTGATTTCTCCCATTTTCTGACCTCAGCTTGAATTTTGACCTTCTGCTTGCTTTATTATTCTGTTCCTGATGTGACCTCTTGGTATTGACCCCAAGTAGAGACCCTTCTTGCCTTCAGCTTGCTCCATTGGTCAGCAGCTGACTCTGTGGCCTCAGCCGAGAGCCCATGTGAAGTCCAGCTCCTTGTACATAGTGTCACGCCGTTCTGTCTGTATTTGGTTTTCGGCATGACAATACATATGTTTGCTTTAACCCTTTACTCTTTTCCCCATAATTCGAGCTGGGATACTGTTGGCTGTTACTTGGATGGAGCCTTATTAATTGCCTGCTCTTCAGTTGTACATGGGTATTAGGTATTTGCCCTGCTGCATACCTTCCTCATGTGCGGTCCCTGGTTTGCTGCTGTGAAGGTGTCCGCGAGTTGTGAGGTCATTTGCGGCTGGTGCATGACTTTCCACGTGAGTCAGTGCATGCAGTTTCAGTCAGGTGCCCCCAATTTTTTATTTTCCCAAGGGTAACAGAAGAAATTGGACCCCAAAGGTTGTTGTACAATTTGTCCTGAGTACGCTGATACCCCATATGTGGGGGTAAACCACTGTTTGGGCGCATGGGAGAGCTCGGAAGAGAAGTAGCGCCGTTTGACTGTTCAATGCAAAATTGACAGGAATTGAGATGGGACGCCATGTTGCGTTTGGAGAGCCACTGATGTGCCTAAACATTGAAACCCCCCACAAGTGACACCATTGTGGAAAGTAGACCCCCTAAGGAACTTATCTAGATGTGTTTTGAGCGCTTTGACCCACCAAGAAGTTTATAATGCAGAGCCGTAAAAATAAAACAAACATTTTTTCCCACAAAAATTATTTTTTAGCCCCCAGTTTTGTATTTTCCCGAGGGTAACAGGAGAAATTGGACCCCAAAATTTGTTGTCCAATTTGTCCTGAGTGCGCTGATACCACATATGTGGGGGGAACCACTTTTTGGGCACATGGGAGGGCTCAGAAGGGAAGGAGCTCCATTTGGAATGCAGACTTAGATGGAATGGTCTGCAGGCGTCACATTGCGTTTGCAGAGCCCCTAATGTACCTAAACAGTAGAAACCCCCCACAAGTGACACCATTTTGGAAACTAGACCCCCTAAGGAACTCATCTAGATGTGTTGTGAGAGCTTTGAACCCCCAAGTGTTTCACTATAGTTTGTAACGCAGAGCCGTGAAAATAAAAAAATTAAAAACTTTCCCCAAAAAATTATTTTTTAGCCCCCAGTTTTGTATTTTCCCGAGAGTAAGAGGAGAAATTCGACCCCAAAATTTGTTGTCCAATTTGTCCTGAGTGCGCTGATACCACATATGTGGGGGGAACCACTTTTTGGGCACATGGGAGGGCTCAGAAGGGAAGGAGCTCCATTTGGAATGCAGACTTAGATGGATTGGTCTGCAGGCGTCACATTGCGTTTGCAGAGCCCCTAATGTACCTAAACAGTAGAAACCCCCAACAAGTGACCCCATATTGGAAACTAGACCCCCCAGGGAACTTATCTAGATGTGTTGTGAGAACTTTGAACCCCCAAGTGTTTCCCTACAGTTTATAACGCAGAGCCGTGAAAATAAAAAATCTTTTTTTTTCCCCACAAAAATTACATTTTAGCCCCCAGTTTTGTATTTTCCCAAGGGTAACAGGAGAAATTGGACCCCAAAATTTGTTGTCCTATTTGTTAGGAGTCGAGTTTCCTCTGCTGCACAGGGGAATCTCGATCCGTGTCTGCTGCGGTCTCCCATTCGGTATCGGCCGCAGTGGGCTCTGCTCAGCAGAGACGTCGCTCCCAGCGTCTCGCTGGGGCTGATTCGGTGCATAGGGTCACTACTGCCTTTTCTGGCTTTCCTATGGTACCCTGCACTGATCTGCGGCGAGCGAGCCTCTCTGGGACTAAGTCCTTGTTTACTCACACTGAGCATGCCCAGGGCAGGGTCTCCCATTGGAGGTCGAGGGCCACATGTTCGGTCACATGCTCAGGTGCTGCAGTACATTCCATTGGTCCTTCTGGAAGGTCCTGAAAGGGCAAAACATGCTCAGGTACTGCAGCACTTTCCATTGGTCCTTCTGGAAGGTCCTGAAAGGGCAAAAACTTCAGTAGCAGCTTCCTGTGCTGCAACTATATAAACTGCGCATGACCGCACGGCCATGCGCTAGTATTGTCTTATGTTATGTGCTTTGCGCCAGTGTGGTCACATGTATGTGTGTTCAGGGACCCGGCTGAAAAAAGCCCCTAGAATGCTGGCTCCTCCGGCGAGGAGATTGAGTCTGAGTGTATTCAGGGACCCGGCTGAAATAAGCCCCTAGAATGCTGGTTCCTCCGGCGAGGAGTTTTGTGTGTTTGTGTGACCACTGACTGCTCTCTGTTTGGGCAGTTAGCCTGTGCCTCTGTGGAGTCTAACAGGGCACAGTGCTTTCCTTTCACGGCTACTCAGTGAATTAACTGAGCTAGTCTATACCGCCATATAGCTCCGCCGTTTGCTAGCAGCAGGTACTCCTGCACAGTGGACCCCGGGCTGCGAACGCACCAATATCAATAAACATCTCTATTTACTCGGTGCGTTCCGCTAGCCCTAACAGAATACTAGCGCCAGGGTCTGGCTAGTAAATGGCGGACATTCAGCAATCTTTGCGGTATATCCAGCAGCTGGAGGGTAGGTTGGCGGCTCTCGAGAGCTCAACATCAGCTGTGGATGTTACCGCAGTTGCTGTACAGGCTGCTAGCGTGGCTGCAGCAACCTTGTCCACTGCCACCCCTGTTCCGACGTTATCTTGTCTCCCGCTGCCAGAAAAATTTTCTGGAAATAGCAAAACTTGTAGGGGATTCGTGAGTCAGTGCTCTATTCACCTCGAGCTCCTGGCTGCACGTTTTCCTACAGAGCGGGCTAAGGTGGGATTTATTGTGTCTCTTTTGTCGGACAGGGCGTTGGAGTGGGCTACGCCGCTGTGGGAGCGTGGTGATCATGTGGTGCAGAGTGCTCCGTTGTTCCTGAGCACTCTGAAAAAGGTCTTTTTAGGACCTCAAGTCACCCATGACACAGCGCTCCAACTACTGGCATTAACTCAGGGTGAGTCCTTGGTCAGCCATTTTTCCGTCCGCTTCCGTACTTTAGCTTCCGAGCTGGAGTGGTCGGATAAAGCCCTTATCCCCATATTTTGGAGGGGCCTGGCTGACCACATTAAGGACGCTCTGGCCACTAGGGAGATTCCTGCCACACTGGAGGAGTTAATAACTGTCTCTACTCGTATTGACCTCCGTTTTAACGAGCGGAGGTTGGAGCGAGCCCAGTGTAGGCAGAGGTTTCGGCTGGCTCCCACCTTCGCCAAACCTTTGGAATCTCCAGTCCAGGCATCCGAGTCACATGAGGCCTTAGAGGTGACACGAGCGGGATCCAAGTCTCAGTCTGCCCGTGCATATAAGGTCCGTCATGTTTGCCAGCAGTCAGGACACCTTGCCTCCAAGGGTCCTCAGCGGTCGGGGAAACGTCAGCGTCTAGTGGCAGTTGGAGGAGGTACACTAGACACGGCGACGTTTGCCTCAAAGTTGTCCTTCAAGGAGACAATTACCATAGGCCCATCCACTCTTATGGTCGAACTATGCGTGGATTCTGGGGCAGAGGGTAACTTTATGTCTTCCGCTTTTGCCCAGCGTCACGCAATACCCTTGGTGATGCTTGCCAAGCCAGTAACCGTTCGAGTGGTAAATGGGTCAACACTACCTTCACAGATTACCCACCAAACCATTCCTTTCACGCTATCTGTGTCTCCATCACATCAGGAGATAATCTCCCTATTAGTCATTCCTGAGGGAATTGATGAGGTCCTGTTGGGGATACCATGGCTTCGCTACCATTCTCCTCATATTGAGTGGTCCTCTGGGAGAGTTTTGGGATGGAGTAAATCCTGCGAGGGTAGATGTCTGAGGGAGTGCGTTCAGGTTGCTACTACACAGGTACCTGCAGATCTTTCCTCTCTCCCCAAGCACTATTGGCCCTATGCAGACGTGTTCTCCAAAAGAGCTGCGGAGACCCTTCCGCCTCACCGCCCCTATGACTGTCCTATTGACCTCTTGCCTGGTGCTGAGCCTCCCTGGGGTCGAGTCTATCTGTTATCTCTCCCGGAGACGGAGGCAATGTCCCAGTACATCCAAGAGAATCTGGCAAGAGGATTCATTAGGAAGTCAGTGTCACCGGCAGGGGCAGGGTTTTTCTTCGTACAGAAGAAGACTGGAGACTTACGTCCATGCATAAACTACAGGGGTCTTAACACCATCACCGTTAAGAACAAGTACCCACTACCCCTTGAGAATAACTGTTTAACTCCATATCAGCATGGGTTTATGAGAAATCGCTCCTGTCAAACCAATCTAATCAGTTTTTATGAAGAGGTAAGCTATAGGCTGGACCACGGTGAGTCATTGGACGTGGTATATCTTGATTTTTCCAAAGCGTTTGATACCGTGCCGCACAAGAGGTTGGTACACAAAATGAGAATGCTTGGTCTGGGGGAAAATGTGTGTAAATGGGTTAGTAACTGGCTTAGTGATAGAAAGCAGAGGGTGGTTATAAATGGTATAGTCTCTAACTGGGTCGCTGTGACCAGTGGGGTACCGCAGGGGTCAGTATTTGGACCTGTTCTCTTCAACATATTCATTAATGATCTGGTAGAAGGTTTACACAGTAAAATATCGATATTTGCAGATGATACAAAACTATGTAAAGCAGTTAATACAAGAGAATATAGTATTCTGCTACAAATGGATCTGGATAAGTTGGAAACTTGGGCTGAAAGGTGGCAGATGAGGTTTAACAATGATAAATGTAAGGTTATACACATGGGAAGAAGGAATCAATATCACCATTACACACTGAATGGGAAACCACTGGGTAAATCTGACAGGGAGAAGGACTTGGGGATCCTAGTTAATGATAAACTTACCTGGAGCAGCCAGTGCCAGGCAGCAGCTGCCAAGGCAAACAGGATCATGGGGTGCATTAAAAGAGGTCTGGATACACATGATGAGAGCATTATACTGCCTCTGTACAAATCCCTAGTTAGACCGCACATGGAGTACTGTGTCCAGTTTTGGGCACCGGTGCTCAGGAAGGATATAATGGAACTAGAGAGAGTACAAAGGAGGGCAACAAAATTAATAAAGGGGATGGGAGAACTACAATACCCAGATAGATTAGCGAAATTAGGCTTATTTAGTCTAGAAAAAAGACGACTGAGGGGCGATCTAATAACCATGTATAAGTATATAAGGGGACAATACAAATATCTCGCTGAGGATCTGTTTATACCAAGGAAGGTGACGGGCACAAGGGGGCATTCTTTGCGTCTGGAGGAGAGAAGGTTTTTCCACCAACATAGAAGAGGATTCTTTACTGTTAGGGCAGTGAGAATCTGGAATTGCTTGCCTGAGGAGGTGGTGATGGCGAACTCAGTCGAGGGGTTCAAGAGAGGCCTGGATGTCTTCCTGGAGCAGAACAATATTGTATCATACAATTATTAGGTTCTGTAGAAGGACGTAGATCTGGGGATTTATTATGATGGAATATAGGCTGAACTGGATGGACAAATGTCTTTTTTCGGCCTTACTAACTATGTTACTATGTTACCCCTGATATCTGAGCTGTTTGATAGGCTACGGGGAGCGAGGGTATTTACAAAGTTAGATCTGCGGGGTGCTTACAACCTGATTCGCATCCGTGAGGGGGATGAATGGAAGACGGCTTTTAACACCAGGGATGGGCACTATGAATATCTGGTGATGCCCTTCGGGCTCTGTAATGCCCCAGCCGTTTTCCAAGACTTTGTGTTCGACATCTTCCGGGATATGCTCACCACCTCGGTCGTAGTCTATCTGGATGATATTCTCATCTTCTCTCCAGATATTGACTCCCATCGGAGAGATGTTCGCAAAGTCTTCGACCTCTTACGGGCAAACTCCCTCTACGCCAAGTTGGAGAAGTGTGTGTTTGAGCAGGAGTCCTTGCCTTTCCTTGGTTATATCATCTCTGCCCAGGGTTTGACTATGGATCCTGCCAAGCTACAGGCTGTAATGGACTGGCAGGAACCCCATTCTCTTAAAGCGGTGCAGCGCTTTATGGGGTTCATTAATTACTATCGCCAGTTCATTCCACACTTCTCAACTTTGGTAGCTCCCTTGGTTGCCCTCACCAAGAAGGGAGCAAATCCCAAGTTGTGGTCAGAGGAGGTCTCCAAAGCCTTTCTCTCGATCAAGTCACACTTCGCTAGCGCTCCCATCCTACATCGCCCCGATGTTGATAAGCCATTTATCTTGGAGGTGGATGCCTCATCCGTTGGTGCTGGAGCAGTCCTTTTCCAAAAGGATGCTCAAGGTCGGAAGCATCCTTGATTCTTCTTCTCCAAGACCTTCACACCAGCGGAGAGGAATTATTCCATCGGGGACAGGGAGTTGCTGGCCATGAAGTTGGCTTTTTCGGAGTGGAGACATCTCTTGGAGGGAGCTCGCTTTCCCTTCCAAGTCTTCACTGACCACAAGAACTTGGTGTATCTGCAAACGGCCCAGCGGCTGAATTCTCGCCAGGCTAGATGGTCCCTGTTCTTCTCCCGGTTCCATTTTACTCTCCATTTCCTCTCCGGGGAGAAGAACGTTCATGCTGACGCTCTCTCCCGCTCCGTGGTGTCATCGGAGGAGGAGGAGCCTCGGCTTATTGTCCCTTCTGAGAGCCTGAGAACTGTAGCTCCGGTTTCGCTAGAGTCTGTGCCCCCGGGCAAGACTTTCGTACCAGCTAACTTGCGACTGGAGGTTCTCTCTTGGGCTCACTCCTCCAGAGTGGGTGGGCATTTTGGGACCAAGAGGACATCTGAGCTTCTGGCGAGAACATACTGGTGGCCGCATATGGCCCGAGATGTCAAGGACTATATTCAGGCGTGCGTTTCTTGCGCCCAGAATCGGTCTCCTCGGCAACGGCCTGCTGGGTTGCTTTACCCTCTACCGGTGGCAGACAGGCCCTGGGAGATGGTCGGGATGGACTTTGTGGTGGGTCTACCCAAGTCGCGTGGCTGCTCCATTATTTGGGTTGTCACCGACCATTTCTCCAAGATGGTGCATTTGGTGCCGCTTCCTCGGTTACCCTCAGCACGGGCCTTGGCGGTGTTGTTCATTAAACACGTTTTCCGATTGCATGGTATGCCTGATAAGATTGTCAGCGATCGGGGTCCCCAGTTCGCATCTCGGTTTTGGAGAGAGCTCTGCCGTTTACTCAGCATAGAGTTAAACCTCTCCTCTGCATACCATCCCGAGACGAATGGGTTGGTGGAGAGAACCAACCAGACTCTGGTGACATATTTGCGACATTTCGTCTCTGCTAGGCAGGATGACTGGGCATCTTTGCTACCTTGGGCGGAATTTGCCCTGAACAACGCCGTAGGCGATTCCACTGGTCAAACTCCTTTTCTCCTTAATTACGGCCAGCATCCGCGTGTCCCTGTGCCCATGCCCGTGTCATCCACCGATTCTAGGGTGGCAGACTGGGCGGTGGAGGCACGTGACATCTGGGACCGTACACAGGATGCCATCCGGGCCTCCAAGGAGAGAATGAGGGTTTTGGCTGATACACACCGGCGCCCCGCTCCGGTCTTTGCTCCTGGCGACTTAGTGTGGCTCTCCGCATGTAACATCAGGCTGCGAGTTGAGTCCACTAAGTTTGCTCCTCGCTACATTGGCCCGTTTAAGGTTCTGGAACAGGTCAACCCTGTGGTCTACCGTTTGGCTATTCCTCCACGCCTTGGTATCACCGATACTTTCCACGTTTCCCTCTTAAAGCCCGTTCATTTGTCCCGGTTTTCCGAGTCATCTGCTGGGACATCGGGTTCATCCACGGATGAGTTTGAGGTGAATGCTATTGTGGGGTGCAAGGTGGTACGTGGCAAGAAATTTTATCTGGTGGACTGGAAGGGTCACGGCCCAGAGGATAGAACCTGGGAGCCTGTGGAGCACATTCGGGCTCCGCTGCTTATCGCAGCTTTTGAGCGTAGTGAGGCTCAAGGAGGGAGGGGCCCTAGGAGGGGGGTAATGTTAGGAGTCGAGTTTCCTCTGCTGCACAGGGGGAATCTCGATGCGTGTCTGCTGTGGTCTCCCATTCGGTATCGGCCGCAGTGGGCTCTGCTCAGCGGAGACGTCGCTCCCAGCGTCTCGCTGGGGCTGATTTGGTGCATAGGGTCACTACTGCCTTTTCTGGCTTTCCTATGGTACCCTGCACTGATCTGCGGCGAGCGAGCCTCTCTGGGACTAAGTCCTTGTTTACTCACACTGAGCATGCCCAGGGCAGGGTCTCCCATTGGAGGTCGAGGGCCACATGTTCGGTCACATGCTCAGGTGCTGCAGTACATTCCATTGGTCCTTCTGGAAGGTCTTGAAAGGGCAAAACATGCTCAGGTACTGCAGCACTTTCCATTGGTCCTTCTGGAAGGTCCTGAAAGGGCAAAAACTTCAGTAGCAGCTTCCTGTGCTGCAACTATATAAACTGCGCATGACCGCACGGCCATGCGCTAGTATTGTCTTATGTTATGTGCTTTGCGCCAGTGTGGTCACATGTATGTGTGTTCAGGGACCCGGCTGAAATAAGCCCCTAGAATGCTGGCTCCTCCGGCGAGGAGATTGAGTCTGAGTGTATTCAGGGACCCGGCTGAAATAAGCCCCTAGAATGCTGGCTCCTCCGGCGAGGAGTTTTGTGTGTTTGTGTGACCATTGACTGCTCTCTGTTTGGGCAGTTAGCCTGTGCCTCTGTGGAGTCTAACAGGGCACAGTGCTTTCCTTTCACGGCTACTCAGTGAATTAACTGAGCTAGTCTATACCGCCATATAGCTCCGCCGTTTGCTAGCAGCAGGTACTCCTGCACGGTGGACCCCGGGCTGCGAACGCACCAATATCAATAAACATCTCTATTTACTCGGTGCGTTCCGCTAGCCCTAACAGAATACTAGCGCCAGGGTCTGGCTAGTAAATGGTGGACATTCAGCAATCTTTGCGGTATATCCAGCAGCTGGAGGGTAGGTTGGCGGCTCTTGAGAGCTCAACCTCAGCTGTGGATGTTACCGCAGTTGCTGTACAGGCTGCTAGCGTGGCTGCAGCAACCTTGTCCACTGCCACCCCTGTCCCGACGTTATCTCGTCTCCCGCTGCCAGAAAAATTTTCTGGAAATAGCAAAACTTGTAGGGGATTCGTGAGTCAGTGCTCTATTCACCTCGAGCTCCTGGCTGCACGTTTTCCTACAGAGCGGGCTAAGGTGGGATTTATTGTGTCTCTTTTGTCGGACAGGGCGTTGGAGTGGGCTACGCCGCTGTGGGAGCGTGGTGATCATGTGGTGCAGAGTGCTCCGTTGTTCCTGAGCACTCTGAAAAAGGTCTTTTTAGGACCTCAAGTCACCCATGACACAGCGCTCCAACTACTGGCATTAACTCAGGGTGAGTCCTTGGTCAGCCATTTTTCCGTCCGCTTCCGTACTTTAGCTTCCGAGCTGGAGTGGTCGGATAAAGCCCTTATCCCCATATTTTGGAGGGGCCTGGCTGACCACATTAAGGACGCTCTGGCCACTAGGGAGATTCCTGCCACACTGGAGGAGTTAATAACTGTCTCTACTCGTATTGACCTCCGTTTTAACGAGCGGAGGTTGGAGCGAGCCCAGTGTAGGCAGAGGTTTCGGCTGGCTCCCACCTTCGCCAAACCTTTGGAATCTCAAGTCCAGGCATCCGAGTCACATGAGGCCTTAGAGGTGACACGAGCGGGATCCAAGTCTCAGTCTGCCCGTGCATATAAGGTCCGTCATGTTTGCCAGCAGTCAGGACACCTTGCCTCCAAGGGTCCTCAGCGGTCGGGGAAACGTCAGCGTCTAGTGGCAGTTGGAGGAGGTACACTAGACACGGCGACGTTTGCCTCAAAGTTGTCCTTCAAGGGGACAATTACCATAGGCCCATCCACTCTTATGGTCGAGCTATGCGTGGATTCTGGGGCAGAGGGTAACTTTATGTCTTCCGCTTTTGCCCAGCGTCACGCAATACCCTTGGTGATGCTCGCCAAGCCAGTAACCATTCGAGTGGTAAATGGGTCAACACTACCTTCACAGATTACCCACCAAACCATTCCTTTCACGCTATCTGTGTCTCCATCACATCAGGAGATAATCTCCCTATTAGTCATTCCTGAGGGAATTGATGAGGTCCTGTTGGGGATACCATGGCTTCGCTACCATTCTCCTCATATTGAGTGGTCCTCTGGGAGAATATTGGGATGGAGTAAATCCTGCGAGGGTAGATGTCTGAGGGAGTGCGTTCAGGTTGCTACTACACAGGTACCTGCAGATCTTTCCTCTCTCCCCAAGCACTATTGACCCTATGCAGACGTGTTCTCCAAAAGAGCTGCGGAGACCCTTCCGCCTCACCGCCCCTATGACTGTCCTATTGACCTCTTGCCTGGTGCTGAGCCTCCCCGGGGTCGAGTCTATCCGTTATCTCTCCCGGAGACGGAGGCAATGTCCCAGTACATCCAAGAGAATCTGGCAAGAGGATTCATTAGGAAGTCAGTGTCACCGGCAGGGGCAGGGTTCTTCTTCGTACAGAAGAAGACTGGAGACTTACGTCCATGCATAGACTACAGGGGTCTTAACGCCATCACCGTTAATGACAAGTACCCACTACCCCTGATATCTGAGCTGTTTGATAGGCTACGGGGAGCGAGGGTATTTACAAAGTTAGATCTGCGGGGTGCTTACAACCTGATTCGCATCCGTGAGGGGGATGAATGGAAGACGGCTTTTAACACCAGGGATGGGCACTATGAATATCTGGTGATGTCCTTCGGGCTCTGTAATGCCACAGCCGTTTTCCAAGACTTTGTGAACGACATCTTCCGGGATATGCTCACCACCTCGGTCGTAGTCTATCTGGATGATATTCTCATCTTCTCTCCAGATATTGACTCCCATCGGAGAGATGTTCGCAAAGTCTTCGACCTCTTACGGGCAAACTCCCTCTACGCCAAGTTGGAGAAGTGTGTGTTTGAGCAGGAGTCCTTGCCTTTCCTTGGTTATATCATCTCTGCCCAGGGTTTGACTATGGATCCTGCCAAGCTACAGGCTGTAATGGACTGGCAGGAACCCCATTCTCTTAAAGCGGTGCAGCGCTTTATGGGGTTCATTAATTACTATCGCCAGTTCATTCCAGACTTCTCAACTTTGGTAGCTCCCTTGGTTGCCCTCACCAAGAAGGGAGCAAATCCCAAGTTGTGGTCAGAGGAGGTCTCCAAAGCCTTTCTCTCGATCAAGTCACACTTCACTAGCGCTCCCATCCTACATCGCCCCGATGTTGATAAGCCATTTATCTAGGAGTTGGATGCCTCATCCGTTGGTGCTGGAGCAGTCCTTTTCCAAAAGGATGCTCAAGGTCGGAAGCATCCTTGCTTCTTCTTCTCCAAGACCTTCACACCAGCGGAGAGGAATTATTCCATCGGGGACAGGGAGTTGCTGGCCATGAAGTTGGCTTTTTCGGAGTGGAGACATCTCTTGGAGGGAGCTCGCTTTCCCTTCCAAGTCTTCACTGACCACAAGAACTTGGTGTATCTGCAAACGGCCCAGCGGCTGAATTCTCGCCAGGCTAGATGGTCCCTGTTTTTCTCCCGGTTCCATTTTACTCTCCATTTCCTCTCCGGGGAGAAGAACGTTCATGCTGACACTCTCTCCCGCTCCGTGGTGTCATCGGAGGAGGAGGAGGAGGAGCCTCGGCTTATTGTCCCTTCTGAGAGCCTGAGAACTGTAGCTCTGGTTTCGCTAGAGTCTGTGCCCCCGGGCAAGACTTTCGTACCAGCTAACTTGCGACTGGAGGTTCTCTCTTGGGCTCACTCCTCCAGAGTGGGTGGGCATTTTGGGACCAAGAGGACATCTGAGCTTCTGGCGAGAACATACTGGTGGCCGCATATGGCCCGAGATGTCAAGGACTATATTCAGGCGTGCGTTTCTTGCGCCCAGAATCGGTCTCCTCGGCAACGGCCTGCTGGGTTGCTTTACCCTCTACCGGTGGCAGACAGGCCCTGGGAGATGGTCGGGATGGACTTTGTGGTGGGTCTACCCAAGTCGCGTGGCTGCTCCATTATTTGGGTTGTCACCGACCATTTCTCCAAGATGGTGCATTTGGTGCCGCTTCCTCGGTTACCCTCAGCACGGGCCTTGGCGGTGTTGTTCATTAAACACGTTTTCCGATTGCATGGTATGCCTGATAAGATTGTCAGCGATCGGGGTCCCCAGTTCGCATCTCGGTTTTGGAGAGAGCTCTGCCGTTTACTCAGCATAGAGTTAAACCTCTCCTCTGCATACCATCCCGAGACGAATGGGTTGGTGGAGAGAACCAACCAGACTCTGGTGACATATTTGCGACATTTCGTCTCTGCTAGGCAGGATGACTGGGCATCTTTGCTACCTTGGGCGGAATTTGCCCTGAACAATGCCGTAGCCGATTCCACTGGTCAAACTCCTTTTCTCCTTAATTACGGCCAGCATCCGCGTGTCCCTGTGCCCATGCCCGTGTCATCCACCAATTCTAGGGTGGCAGACTGGGCGGTGGAGGCACGTGACATCTGGGACCGTACACAGGATGCCATCCGGGCCTCCAAGGAGAGAATGAGGGTTTCGGCTGATACACACCGGCGCCCCGCTCCGGTCTTTGCTCCTAGCGACTTAGTGTGGCTCTCCGCCCGTAACATCAGGCTGCGAGTTGAGTCCACTAAGTTTGCTCCTCGCTACATTGGCCCATTTAAGGTTCTGGAACAGGTCAACCCTGTGGTCTACCGTTTGGCTATTCCTCCACGCCTTGGTATCACCGATACTTTCCACGTTTCCCTCTTAAAGCCCGTTCATTTGTCCCGGTTTTCCGAGTCATCTGCTGGGACATCGGGTTCATCCACGGATGAGTTTGAGGTGAATGCTATTGTGGGTTGCAAGGTGGTACGTGGCAAGAAATTTTATCTGGTGGACTGGAAGGGTCACGGCCCAGAGGATAGAACCTGGGAGCCTGTGGAGCACATTCGGGCTCCGCTGCTTATCGCAGCTTTTGAGCATAGTGAGGGTCAAGGAGGGGGGGCCCTAGGAGGGGGGTAATGTTAGGAGTCGAGTTTCCTCTGCTGCACAGGGGGAATCTCGATCCGTGTCTGCTGCGGTCTCCCATTCGGTATCGGCCGCAGTGGGCTCTGCTCAGTGGAGACGTCGCTCCCAGCGTCTCGCTGGGGCTGATTTGGTGCATAGGGTCACTACTGCCTTTTCTGGCTTTCCTATGGTACCCTGCACTGATCTGCGGTGAGCGAGCCTCTCTGGGACTAAGTCCTTGTTTACTCACACTGAGCATGCCCAGGGCAGGGTCTCCCATTGGAGGTCGAGGGCCACATGTTCGGTCACATGCTCAGGTGCTGCAGTACATTCCATTGGTCCTTCTGGAAGGTCCTGAAAGGGCAAAACATGCTCAGGTACTGCAGCACTTTCCATTGGTCCTTCTGGAAGGTCCTGAAAGGGCAAAAACTTTAGTAGCAGCTTCCTGTGCTGCAACTATATAAACTGCGCATGACCGCACAGCCATGCGCTAGTATTGTCTTATGTTATGTGCTTTGCGCCAGTGTGGTCACATGTATGTGTGTTCAGGGACCCAGCTGAAATAAGCCCCTAGAATGCTGGCTCCTCCGGCGAGGAGATTGAGTCTGAGTGTATTCAGGGACCCGGCTGAAATAAGCCCCTAGAATGCTGACTCCTCCGGCGAGGAGTTTTGTGTGTTTGTGTGACCACTGACTGCTCTCTGTTTGGGCAGTTAGCCTGTGCCTCTGTGGAGTCTAACAGGGCACAGTGCTTTCCTTTCACGGCTACTCAGTGAATTAACTGAGTTAGTCTATACCGCCATATAGCTCCGCCGTTTGCTAGCAGCAGGTACTCCTGAACGGTGGACCCCGGGCTGCGAACGCACCAATATCAATAAACATCTCTATTTACTCGGTGCGTTCCGCTAGCCCTAACACTATTTGTCCTGAGTACGCTGATACTGCATATGTTGGGGTAAACCCCTGTTTGGGCACACGGGAGAGCTCGGAAGGGAAGAAGCACTGTTTTACTTTTTCAACGCAGAATTGGCTGGAATTGAGATCGGATGCCATGTCGCGTTTGGAGAGCCCCTGATGTGCCTAATTATAACTGAAACCCTAATCCAAACACACCCCTCACAGATCGGGGATCTGACAGTTTGCACAGTTTGCACCACTCCTGGCACATAGTGGCGGATGTCAGCTGCGATAGGCAGCTGACACCCAGCCGCGATCGGCCACGCTCCCCCCGTGAGCGTGGCCGATTGCGTATGACGTACTATCCCGTCGGTGGTCATAGGGGCCCACCCCACCTCGACGGGATAGTACGTCTAATGTCAGAAAGGGGTTAAAGTTACATTCAAGTTGTCAATATTACAGTCAGAAAAAAGTACAGGTACATAACATTACAGGTACATTTGACTTATTTACAGCTTAAACTATTTCACCTTGCCATGACTTACGTCCAATATCAGAGAAAAAGTAGGCAGCTAATTTATCCCTTATTTGGGCAACTTCCACTGTAGTCCTCAGAGGGTGAGCATGATAATCTGGCAATTTGGTATTAACAGGTTCCTCAAGTTCGAAGTGGGGTTGCCAGGAAGTAATTATGCAGAACAACACACACTTTCACAACCTCATCAATTGTCTCTATTCTAAGATTGGTTGGTGTTCCCAAAATGCACCATTAAGCTGCCAGCAAACCAAAGGCACACTCCAAAGTTCTTCGTGCTCTTGTCAGTCTGTAATTGAAAATCCTTTTTGTGTGAATCAAGTCCCGACTCGAGTATGGTTTTATGAGGTTGGCACACATTTGTAATTCCTCATCCCCAAAAACAAATGGCATTGGCGGTCCTTCAGTGTTCGGAAGAGGTTGTGGTGGTGGAAAATTAAAATTATTACCATACAAATGTTGTCCCATGTCAGAGTTTTTGAAAGTATGTGAGTCTTTTCCTCATCCAAATGAGCCAACGTCAATGACGACAAATCGACAGTCAGCCTTTGCAATCGCCATGAGAACAATGTAAAAGTATTTTTTATCATTGAAGTATTCGGATCCACTTCCAGCAGGTTTCAGAATCTGAATATGTTTGCCATCCACAGCCCCCACACAGTTTTGAAAATTACAAATTTCCTTGAATTTTTCAGCATTTTTCAGCCTGAGTTCAGTTGTGGGTTGAGGAGGAATTCTGCAAGTAGAACATAACACAATGCACAGCAGGTGTCTCCAACAATACTAGAAAGGGTGGACAGTCCAATCCAAAATTGAAAATGTAAAGATCTTATGGTCTCTCCGGTAGCCAGGAATCTCTGAAAAAGAAAATGTGAAAAAAATAGTACATGGCTTTTATAACAAGAATATTAATGACAGGTGTTTCTTTTATAAAATTACATACCTTAGAGTCACCAGACATTCCTAAGCAGGAATTGTTCTACGTAGCTGTATGTACTGCCTGGTGATGGATCCGATTCCTCGCACACAATGAAGCAATTCATACAATTAACCCCTTCATGACCAGGGGATTTTTCGTTTTTCCGTGTTCGTTTTTCGCTCCCCTCCTTCCCAGAGCCATAACTTTTTTATTTTTCCGTCAATTTGGCCATGTGAGGGCTTATTTTTTGCGGGACGAGTTGTACTTTTGAATGACATCATTGGTTTTAGCATGTCGTGTACTAGAAAACGGGAAAAAAATTCCAAGTGCGGTGAAATTGCAAAAAAAGTGCAATCCCACATTGGTTTTTTGTTTGGCTTTTTTGCTAGGTTCACTAAATGCTAAAAATATCCTGCCATTATGATTCTCCAGGTCATTACGAGTTCATAGACACCAAACATGACTAGGTTATTTTTTATCTAAGTGGTGAAAAAAAATTCCAAACTTTGCTAAAAAAAAAAAAAAAAAAAAATTGCGCCATTTTCCGATACTCGTAGCGTCTCCATTTTTCGTGATCTGGGGTCGGTTGAGGGCTTATTTTTTGCGTGCCGAGATGACGTTTTTAATGATAGCATTTCGGTGCAGATACGTTCTTTGGATCGCCCGTTATTGCATTTTAATGCAATGTCGCGGCGACCAAAAAAACGTAATTCTGGCGTTTCGAGTTTTTTTCCCGCTACGCTGTTTAGCGATCAGGTTAATACTTTTTTTTATTTGATAGATCGGGCATTTCTGAGCGCGGCGATACCAAATATGCGTAGATTTGATTTTTTTTTATTGATTTATTTTGATTGGGGCGAAACGGGGGTGATTTAAACTTTTATGTTTTTTTATTTTTTTCACATTTTGTTAAACTTTTTTTTTTAACTTTTGCCATGCTTCAATAGCCTCCATGGGAGGCTAGAAGCAGGCACAGCACGATCGGCTCTGCTACATAGCAGCGATCTGCTGATCGCTGCTATGTAGCAGAATTGCACGTGTGCTGTGAGCGCCGACCACAGGGTGGCGCTCACAGCGACGGGCAATCAGTAACCATAGAGGTCTCAAGGACCTCTATGGCTACAATGGAGATGCATCGCCGACCCCCGGACATGTGACGGGGGTCGGCGATGACGTCATTTCCGGCCGCCCGGCCGGAAGCGGTAGTTAAATGCCGCTGTCTGCGTTTGACAGCGGCATTTAACTAGTTAATAGGTGCGGGCAGATCGCGATTCTGCCCGCGCCTATTACGGGCACATGTCAGCTGTTCAAAACAGCTGACATGTCCCGGCTTTGGTGCGGGCTCACCGCGGAGCCCTGCATCAAAGCAGGGGAGCCGGCATCGGACGGTATAGTACGTCCGATGCCGGTAAGGGGTTAATTGTATTCAAAAAACTCGTCTGGAGGGGTCCAAGAGGACAAGAGCAACAGTAAAGTCTTTCAATACCGATTTTTTGTTTTTTCATTTTTTTTCTCCTCTTTTTCCAAGAACAATAACTTTTTTAACTTTCTGGCCAAATAGATGTATGCTTGTTTTTTATGGGATGAGTTATACTTTTGAATGATAGTATTCATTTTACCATATAGTGAACTGGAAAAGGGGGAGAAATTCCAAGTGCGCTGAAATTGCAAAAAAAGTGCAATTCCACGCTAGTTTTTTGGAGTATTTTATTGAACATGCTCACCATATGGTAAAACTGACCTGCCAATATGATCCTGTGTACGCAGAATCATCTATAGTTTTTTTTTCCATTTAGTGAGTGGAAACAAAATTGGAATTTGTAAAAAAAAATTGTTTTTGCTTCATTCGTCATTTTCTAAGACCCAAAACGCTTTCATTTTTGGGGGGATATGAGGCTCGGTGACAGGTTATTTTTGTGCTCTGAGCTGACGTTTTTACTGGTATCATTTTTGGGTAGATAAGATGTTTTTATCACCTCTTATTGTATTTTATTGCAATCTTGCGCAGCCAGTAAACATAATTTTGGTGTTTTGCCACACCGGACATTTCTGAATGCAGCAATACCAAATGTGTGTATTTTTAATTTTTCTTTAATTGTTTTATATTTAGTGGGGCAAAAAGGAGGGCAATTTGATCTTTTGTGGGGGGTTTTTCTTATTTTTAAACAATAGGAGGCTTGTAATAACATGAACAAACAGACATGAGCAAAACTCAGTGAACAAGTAAGTGCAACTAATAATAAAAATAATAATAATAATAATCTTTATTTTTATATAGGGCTAACATATTCCGCAGCGCTTTACATTTTGCACACATTATCACATATGATCAACTAATGCTTGATCATATAAAAGAATATTAGATTCAAATGAGAAAAATTACAGAAAAAGGTGAGTAATGCATTACATATATTGAAGGATCAAATCATGTTGAATATTCAGTTCTGTTGGAAATCCGGTATTTAATAAAAAAAAATCCAAAATGACAGAAAATTAAATTATGGTGACTTCTAGGACCCCTGAATATCCCAGAAATGAGGCTCAGAAAACCACAGATAGTGTTTGGCAGGAGATCTGTGCAGGGACTAGGAGACAAGAAAGAACACAAAGGGGATCTACTAGGCAGGGCAGGGTTAGACAAACATTAACAAAGGTTTTGTGGATAAAGGGTGTGGGGAGAAGGTACAGTGAAGGAAATAATTTTTTGATCCCTAGCTTTTTTTGGAAGTTTGCCCACTGACAAACACATAAACAGTCTACAATTTTAACGGTAGAGTAATTTTAACATTGAGAGATAGAATATCAAAAATAAAATCCAGAAAATCACATTGTATAAATTATATAAATGTATTTTCAGTGAGAAATAAGTATTTGATCCCAATGGCAAGCAAGACTTAATACTTGGTGGCAAAACCCTTGTTGGCAAGCACAGCAGTCAGACGGTTTTTGTAGTAGATGATGAGGTTTGCGCACAAGTCAGGAGGAATTTTGCTCCACTCCTCTTTGCAGATCATCTCTAAATCATTAAGATTTTGAGGCTGTCACTTGGAAACTCTGAGATTCAACTCCCTCCATAAGTTTGAGTCGCCCATTAGTGCAGTGGGGTACTCGGTACCGGGTCCGGTACTTAAAGGGATGCATCACGGTGGCGGCGACCCGGTCCGTGGCCCTGGGTGCCCATGTTTAAAGGGATGGTCTTTAAAGGGATTTGTAAAATAATAAATGTTCTTGACGCCACCTGTGGTATTCAGTCAGAAATGACCAATGCTGCTTAAAGGCATCCTCTGGGGTGATGTTATGGCAGCCAGATGGCATAAATTCCCAGAGGTGAAGTAGGTCCCCAGGGCTCCCGGTGAATAGATGGAAGATGGTGAGTGGTGCAGTACAGAAAATGGAGGCAGTTGTGCAGTCTTTTTACCTGGTTTACTGATGGTAGCAGGCAGCCACAGTCCAGGGCACCAGATCACAGGTACAGGCAGGGTCCGGCCAGCTTGGAAGCGAGTTCCGAGTTCAGCTTTACTAGGTGGAGTTAAAAGCCTTCCTTCTAGCGCTGTGGTGTAGTTCCTTACTGCCTATGGCTTCTTAGCAAGGTCCTCTCAGTTCTCTCTGTCCACGTTTAGGTAGGACTCAAACCCGTATGACAGGTGACTAGAGCCTTTTTACAGGGTCTCTATCACGACCCAGGCTCTATGTGTCACTGTGTCTCCTGGGTGTTAGGGTGGACAAGTTACAAGTAGTCTAGCTGTCCTACTGGTTTCTGCTGTGCCTCCTAGAGTATGACACAACCTCAGTTTTCCAGTTACCGGTATCCGTGCTCTGTCAGGGAGGTAGCCCTCTCGCAGCTATTCTCCTTTGTTGTCACTCTCCTGTGCTTCGCTCTCCAGCACATTCACTAAAAGCTGTTCTTCCTTCTGTATATCGCTATCCAGGGGCTTCAGCACTTTAGGCTGTACGGCCCCTCAACTGTCCTCCTGCCTCAGACTGCTCCAGTCTGCTGTCTGGCACCAACTGTCTAAATCTTCCTAACTGCCTAGCAACTGCCTAGCAACTCACTCCTCCTCCCGACCAGAGAGAGCAGCTCCCCTTAAGTCGGGTGTAGAGCTCCCTCTTCTGGCCTGGAGTCAGAACAGTGTTGTATGTGCTGATTACCTGTTAAAAGGAATCCTCCATCGCTTCCAAGCAGGACATCACTCTCCCCATGAGGAAAGCAATGCCACTGTGACAACCAGGACCCTATGGCGTTACACATTTTCTATGGGATTAAGGTCTGGAGACTGGCTAGGCCACTCCAAGACCTTAATGTGCTTCTTTTGAGTCACTCCTTTGTTGTATTGGCTGTATGTTTTGGGTCATTGTCTTCTTGGAAGACCCAGCTATGACCCATTTTTAATATCCTGGCAGAGGGAAGGAGGTTGTCACTCAGGATTTTACAGTCTATGGATCCATCTATTCCCCCATTGATGCAGTGAAGTAGTCCTGTGCCCTTAGCAGAGAAACACCTCCATGCTTGACAATGGGTACAGTGTTCTTTGAATCATAGGCAGAATTACTTTTCCTCCAAACACGGCGAGTTGAGTTAATGCCAAAGACCTCAATTTTTGCCTCATCTGACCACAGCACCTTCTCTTAATCACTCACAGAATCATCCAGGTGTCCACTAGCAAACTTCAGATGGGTCTGCACATGTGTCTTCTTGAGCAGGGGGACCTTGCGGGCACTGCAGGATTTTAAACCTTTACGACATAACGTGTTACCAATGGTTTTCTTGGTGACTGTGGTCCCAGCTGCCTTGAGACCATTAACAAGTTCCTCCGTGTAGTTTTAGGCTGATCTCTCACCTTTCTCATGATCAATGATACCCAACGAGGTGATATTTTGCATGGTGTCCCAGATCGATGTCAATTGACAGCCATTTTGCATTTCTTCCATTTTCTTACTATTGCACCAACAGTTGTCTCCTTCTCACCCAGCGTCTTACTTATGGTTTTATAGCCCATTCCAGCTTTGTACAGGTCTATGATCTTGTCCCTGACATCCTTATAAAGCTCTTGCCCATGTTGTAGAACGGTGTTCCCCAACTCCGGTCCTCAATAGCCACCAACAGTTCATATTTTCAGGATTTCCTTAGTATTACCCTGGTGATAATTGCATTATCTGGAAATGCAAGAATTCCATCACTTGTGCAATACTAAGGAAATCCTGAATACATGACCTGTTGGTGGCTCTTGAGGACCAGAGTTGGGGAGCACTGTTGTAGAGGTTAGAGTCTGACTGATTGAGTTTATGGACAGGCGTCTTTTATAAAGGTGACTATGTAAGACAGCTGTCTTTAATGCAGGTAACAAGCTTATTAGGAGCCTCTAACTGGTTTGTAGGAGCCAGAACTCTTAATGGTTGGTAGGGGATCAAATATGTATTGTGACTTTCCGGATTTTATTTTTGATATTCTATCTCTCAATGTTAAAATTAACCTACCCTTAAAATTATAGACTGGTCAAGTCTTTGTCAGTGGGCAAACTTGCAAAATCAGCAAGGGATCAAATAATTTTTTCCCCCACTGTAACAGCTGCTGCACAGATACCGGTCAAGAGGATGACCATAAATACAGAGAGAAGACGGAGATATCGCTCATGCACTGGTGAAACTGTATGGTTTAGCTGTCTTTTATGCTTTGTCTCTTAAAATAACCGCCAACATTTTAGATTAAAAGAGATAAATTAACAGAATTCTGTTTGAGTTTAAGCTAAAAAAAATGAGCATAAATTTTGGTAAAATATTGGCTCAAACTTTTAGCACAACATAAGATGACAAATATGTGAAATAAGGCGCAGACAAAAGTGTCTAAGGACGCCCCAAATTTATCATCCAGTGTAGTGCATTTTTGGACTATTTAGCGTAAGTTTTCACTGTCAAAACTTCTAGTTCTGGGGACTTCATATATAAATTTAGGATTCGTTCACTTGACTGTATTTTTGTTCTGCGCTCTGTCCATCAATAAAGCTGAGTTCACATGGACAAAACTCAAACCAATGATATTAAATTGGGCTGTTTAGATGGCAGGTATTTCTTGACTGATGAAATAGGTGAGTCAACAATAAAGCACAACATGCACTAATGTCTTCTGTATTTTGGATGAGACTCATCCTTTTAAGTCAATGGGTGCACAAAAAGAATGGGATCTCCTACGCATCAACCATATAGCAGTCAATTTTTACGGATACAGTTCTTAGCATAGGAAACTGTAAATTTTATTAACTGCTAATAAAAGATGGACAAATATTGAGATTCCCAGTGTAGCTTTTGATTAGTCAGGCTGGCGTGAGATAATCATTATGACGTTGCACAAAGATGATGTCCTGCCAACCAGGCTAATAAAAATCCATGTAAGGGATCCCGAAAGGTAAAAATTTGCAAGGGCCCCATCCAGTGGCCAGAGAAAACTGACGTGGTATATAGACAGGAGTCCAGGGAATTGATCCAGTCATCTCTACTGCTAATGTATACAAACTAGAGAAGAGCGGATCAAGTAACATTAAAATTTTCCCCGAAAAATCGATTTGCCAAATTTAACTCCTTCGCGCCGCAACCCTTTTTCATTTTTGCGTTTCTGTTTTTCGCTTCCCATGTTCCCAGAGCCATACCCTTTTTATTTTTCCATTAATATGGCCATGTGAGGGCTTGTTTTTGCAGGACGAGTTGTACTTTTGAATTACATCATTGGTTTTACCATGTCATGTACTCAAAAACAGGTAAAAATCCAAAGATTGTTAAGAAAAAATTGCATCATTTTCCGAGACCCGTAGTGTCTCCATTTTTCAGGATCAGAGGCTGGTTGAGGGCACATTTTTTGAGCGCCAAGCTATCATTTTTAATTATACAATTTTGGTGTAGATTTGATATTTTGATCGCCCATTATTGCATTTTAATGCAATGTTGCGGCAACCCAAAAAATTTAATTCTAGCGTTTTGACTTTTTTTTTCCATTATGCCATTAATCAATCGGATTAATTCTTTTTATAGCTTGATAGTTCGGGTGATTCTGAAAGTGATGATACCAAATATGTGTATGTTATAACAAGATGTGACAAGGACCGAATCGATGACGTTGAGGAGCGGAGAAGTGAGTAAAAGAGATTTTTACATTTTTTAGCCTTTGATGGCCCTTGATGGTTCAACATCCAGCTGCTGCCATTTTGCTGAAACCACATGAAAACAAATTACACACAAATCTAAATTTTGTTGAATGCAGATTTTTTAAATATCATCTCTCATAAATACGAATACCATATGATCTTGATACAGATGAAAATCTGAGATGGAGGATGAGGAGGATCAGAGACGGAGTGGTGGCACGATGCTGGAAGAGAGGAATGAAAAAGGTAATAACTAATTAACTAGCATGAATAAACAGCTGAGGCACAGGGAAGGTATGGCTGAGACCCGGGGCAGGTACGGCTGAGACGCGGGGCAGACACGGGTGAGACACAGAGCAGGTACGGCTGAGGCACAGAGCAGAGCGAACAGAGAAAAGGAACCAGGAACCAAGGGGGTACGCCGACCAGAGGTGGCTTTTTGCAAAAGGACTGCCCCAGCTCCAACAGAAGACACGTCAACCTTGAGAATAAACGGCCAATTAGCATCAGGGCGATGGAGCACAGGAGCCGTAGCAAACCTTTGTTTCAGAGTCTGGAAGGCGTTCACAGCTTCAGAGGTCCAATGATTGGGGTTGACCCCTTTGCGAACAAGAGCAGAAATTGGTTTGACAATGGAGGAAAAATGAGGAATAAATTGTCTATAGTAATTGGCAAAGCCAAGAAAACATTGGATTGCTTTTACTCCAAGGGTATGCCAGCAGGAAGGCTAGCGTAACTGAAAAAGATAACCAGGCGTCTTACCTATGCAGACGTCGAAAGAAATATCCAATGGGCGCCGCCATGATGGGGCAGAGCCAGCAGGTCACAACCTCCCAGAGCGCGGCGGGAAAGAGCAACCGCGCATGCGTGAAGCACTGACGTGCCACAAGCCTGAGAAGACAGGCGGGGAGCTTCGAGGGATCCCATCGGAGGCACGCCAGAGGCAGGCAATGGACGGGTGAGTATTCGCGGACGTGACAGTACCCCCCACCTTACTCCCCCTCCTTTTATGGCTAGAGAGGAACTTCCTCATGATATGAGGAGCATTGATCTTCTCCCGGGACTCCCACGATCTCTCCTCAGGACCAAATCCCTTACAATCAATCAGAAGAAAGGACCGCCCTCTAACAACCTTTTGGGCTAGAATATCTTTTACATCAAAGACATCATCCAAAGTGCTGGGTTGGGGAGCGCAAAGTGGAGAAGAGTGAAAGCGATTAAAATCTACGGGTTTAAGAAGCAAGACATGAAAAGAATTGGGAATTCGTAACGAAGCAGGCAATTTCAATTTGTTAGCCACATCATTGATGCGACTTAAGACCTCAAAGAGACCAATGTAGCATGGACATAGTTTATGAGAGGGCATCCTAAGTCTAATATAGCGTGAAGAAAGCCAAACCTTATTGCCTGGAAGAAATGGAGGACCGTCCAGGTGTTTCTTATCAGCGTACCGCTTCATCTTGCAACTGGCCTTTTCAAGAGCCTCTTTAGTCTCCCTCCAAATTTCAGAGAATTCCAAGAACAAGGAGTCTGCCGCCAGTACACCCTAGGCGGGGGAAATGGGAAGTGGAATGCCTGGATGTATGCCAGCAGGAAGGCTAGCTTAACCATAAAAGATAACCAGGCGTCTTACCTGTGCAGATGCCGAAAGAAATATCTGACGGGCGCCATCATGATGGGGCAGAGCCAGCGGCTCACGACCTCCCAGAGTGCCTAGCGGTGGGAAAAGCGTGACCGCTGACGTGCCGCGAGCATGAGAAGACAGGCGGGGAGTGTCGGGGGACCCTGTCGGAGGCAGGAGACGGAAGGCTGAGTATTTGTGGACGTGACACATGCCTTGCATGGCTCATGTTCTCAACCTGGTGGTACAGCAATTTCTCCACTGCTATCCAGGCCTGGAAGTGCTGCTGCAGAAAGCGTGGTCACTGTGTGCTCACTTCTACAGTTCACACCACACAGGTCATCTACTTGCATTGCTACAAAGGTCTTTTGGGCTACGGGTTAATTGGTTGATATGCGATGTGCCGACATGGTGGAATTCCACTCATGTTGCAGTGACTGTGGCAGCACCGATGAGCCCTGGTGCAGTGTCATTTTGCATAGCCTCAGCCAATGCATTATGGACATGTAGCAAATCACACTTGCAGAGTGGGCACAGATGAGGGACCTCTGCACCCTTCTGCTCAGTTTCAAAATGGCTACTAAGATGGTTAGCACAGATTATGCTGTCATCAGCATAACTATTTCGGTTATCTACATGTTGGAGCACAGTTTGAATAGTCTAGAGGAGGAGGTGGTGGTTTGAGAGGAAGAGGAGGAAGCAGAGGAGGATGCGGAAGGAGTAACATTAGCTCTAAGTTCCGAACTGTCATCGCACAGGTGGGTGCCATGGTAGGGTGGATTACAGCGCTCAAGGAGGGCTCATGGTACCAGACAAACTGTTAGTCTAGGTGTAGGAGCCGAGCAACAAATAGACAAGGACAAGAAAGAATAGATAATGAGTGTACAACAGTCAGGAGATGAAACGGATAATAATCCCCTCTCTGTTGACCATTGTTAGTGGGAGGGAATGGAGGAAGCAAGTTTGAGTGTACCTTGCCACCAACACACCCTTACCTTGGACCTCAAGGAAGCATCGGAAACATGAGCACCTTCTTGCTGCACTATCTGCAACATGAGGCCCGTATTGTTAGGATTGGAAATAGTGCTGACTACTGGGTTGCCACTCTGTTAGAACCACGGTACAAGTGAAAATTTGCCTGATATTTCTCCCTCAAAAAAGAACACGCTCATGCTGGAGTAACGATACACACTTGTAGACAATCTTAAGAGTTTTTTTCCCCAAGACAGTAATGAGGCATACAATGTGCATCATAGTTATAGACTTCGAACCCTGAGAACGTCAAGTTGTCAATATAAACTCCCCTGATGAAGCTGCTCGCAGCAGCAATGCCCGTGGGCCTCCCCCACACCTCTTCCTTACTGGAACTGCATACTTACTTTGGCTTCCCATATGAGCTTCTTTTGAACCGACCAGGTGGCCGCGATATCACTACTCAGCCAACCACCATTCTCTTTTATGTCTTTTTGTACCCTCAGGTTGCATACCATCAGGATGTATACGTCACAGCTTTTTGGTCTTATTCTATGGCATTTCTCACCATTATCTATGTCTAACCAGGCTCATTTCCAGACCTTGAGACATTTTGGTTCCTTACATATACGCCTTGTGGTTTGGGTACAATTCAATTGATTATATCCCAATACATATATGGTCAGAGGATATGTTGCAGCTTGGGTATGATATTATTGGGAGCATGATGTCCCAGTTGGTCTACTATTTATGTCATTTACATGTTTTCTAATCTTCATTATGCCCCCTTTGTGAACGTGCATGTTCCGCTCTGTATGTTATATTGTGGATATCTTGCAGCTCATTTGTAGCATATGCATATGCTTTCTTCATTGCTTGGTTCATTTGGTTCATTGCTGTTCATGTCCCATATAATTCTACTCTCAGGGGTGAGGTTCATTTGCCATGTGCTTATAAATGTTTTTTAAGTGGTTTTTAACATTTGTTGTGTCAAAATAAAAATGTCTATTTATTGCTATTTATGTGAATGTGTACACCATTTTTGTATGGTCTTTTCTCTTCTCATTTCAAATTGTCAATGTAAAAACATTAGCAGCAGCAGTGTAAGTGGTATAAGCAATTTCTGTGAGTCTTTTGACGCATTTTTTAAACGAGCTCGGGCATCTGCAGAATAGAGTACAAGTCTGACATAAAGGGAATGACTTTAAAGGATGGTGCACCAGTATCTCAAGGCCAAAATCAATGCCATCAGGGGGAGGTATGGACTCTTTTGAATTTTGGCCTTCAAAAATGGAAGAATGGCATGAGCTTGCCTTTTACGACTTGGAAGTTATGTCATGCCCGGCAGCCAGTGTTCTCTGAGAACGAATTTACAGAGCTGCTGGTGGTGTCATGATGGATAAGCCCATGTGGCTGACCCCTGAAAGTGTAGACCACCTAACTTTCATCAAGATAAGTAAGTCATGAATCTCCAATGACTTTTGCACCCCAGTCGCAGACTGGTCAGACTAGGCGATGCTGTCGTTTTTAGTGTCCTGCATTGATCTAGCGTTATTCCAGTCCGTGACACCTTTGTTGTGGCTGCTGTGCCTGCTGTTGCTACTGCTGCTGATGTTAGTAACATTTTTTTTTAAATGTGGAGGCTCCAAGTTGAGTTTTCATGTCGTGGGTTACTTGTAGTGGATGGGGTGCCAGAGCCCCATTATACAATTTCTACTCTAGGAAAATTGATGCCACTTTAGTGGTGTTTGCCCCTAATTTTTAGAAATTTTTGGACTCCAAGTTAGGTCCCCTTCATGCGTGTTGCCTATACCACTAGGGATCCCAGATCGGCAGGCCTGCACTTACTTTTAGTCAACTATCTGTGTTACTATCCATACATTTTTTAAACAATAGACGTCTAAAATGCTGATATTTGTGAAACCTGAGTGTTTCTGAGCAAAAATTCTGTTTGAGCTGTTGCATGAGGTATCAAGGCTCCCGGCACTGCAATCCCACATTGGTCCCTCACCTACCTCTTAATTTGAACTTAAATTCAAAGCTGTAAATGCTGTCCCAGATCCTGGCTCATAAATGCTGCTGTGCCACTGTAACATTTCTACTGTGGGTCAATTGATGCCACTTTTCCTGAAGTCGGACCTTAATTTTTGGAAATGTTTGGACTCCAATTTGGGGCTCTTTCATGTTTGTTGCCTGAATTTGGAAGGGCTCTTAGAGCACCAGGGCTACTCCTTTCACACATACACTTGTTAGTTGTTACTGATCAATGTTTAAGCTAGAAATGCTGGTCGAAGCCCTGTCCCAGGCCCTATTCTAAGCATCCATGCTGCGCAATTATATTATTTATACCCTGGGTCAGTTGGGTGGTTGGAGAGTGTGGGGCTGCAAAGAAAGGCAGCTGAGTAGTGTGTCCAATAACAGAAGTTGTCAGTTGTCTTTGGATACGATGAGCTAGTGTTTGTTCGATAGAGCTTTCAGTAAGATTACCATGTACCCCACGTACACCTCGAACACCAAGTCTATTCCCCCTTCCACCAGAACCTTGCTTTTTCCAACTCATGTTGGATGTACCCTTCCCCTCTTTTACCCAGCTGTTTCACAACTCTAGACCTGTCAGTCACCTGCGAGTAAATTACCAATCTGTATTTATTTTCTGAGATACTGTAGTGTGGCGGGACCACAGAATTAGCACAAAACATTTAGATGCTGAAATGTGGACTGATGTCTGGACCACACAATTAGCACAAAGGATTTAGATGGTGAAATATGGACTCCTGGATGGTCAACGCAATTAGCACAAAGGATTTAGATGCTGAAATGAATACTGCTGGCTGGAACACACAATTTGTACACAGGATTAGATTCTGAAATGTGGCCTGGGGTCTGGACCACAATATTAGCAGAAATAATTTAGATTCAGAAATGTGGCCTGGCATCTGGGCCACAATATTAGCAGAAAGAAATTAAGTTCAGAAATGTGGCCTGGTGTCTGGACCACAATATTGGCAGAAAGAATTTAGATTCTGAAAACGTGAATGAGTTGCCCTGCCAGGGCAGTGGGGTACTCGGTACCGGGTCCGGTATTCACAGGGGGATGTCACTGTGGCTGTGACCCAGTCCGTGGCCCTGGGTGCCCATGTAAAAGGGGAAGGTCTTTAAAGGGATAAAGTTTATGTTCATGACGCCACCTGTGGTATTCGGTCAGGGTGACCGACGCTGCTTTAAGGGGTCCGCTGGGGTGATGTTATGGCAGCTAGACGGTATACCTTCCCACAGGTGAAGTATATCCCCAGGGCTTCCCAGTATGTAGATGGTGAATGGTGAATGGCGCAAGTGAAGAATGAGGACACAAGGTGTCTCTTTACCTTTACTGAAAACTTCAGCATCCACAGTCCAGGGCACCAGATCACAGGGCAGGCAAAGTCCGGCTGGTTCAAAGGCAAGTCCAGAGTCCCCTTGTCCACGTGGAAATCAATAGCCTTCCCTTGCGCTGTAGTTGTGTAGTCCCTTACTGCATAAGCTTCAAATAAGGTCCTCACAGATGTAGTGTCTCTCTCTCTCTGTCCCTTGTATAGGATAGGTCAAAACGCGCATGACTGGTGACTTAAGCCTGTTTATAGGATCTCTTAGATAACCTGTCTCTGTGAGGTGTCACCGTGCCTCCTGGGTGTAGGTGCGGACAGGTAACATGCAATTAGCTGTCCTTCCTGTCTCTGAAGTAAGGCGTAGAGGCCCTTATTACCTCGGTGTTCCGGCTACCGGTGTTCTGCACCTCAGAAGGAGGCAGCCTGTTCAAGGCTGGTCCCCTTCTGGTATCCTTTCTTTTGCTTTGCCTTCCTTCACGCTCGCTGCAATAAAGTTCTGCCTTCAAAATGTCTCTTTCT
This sequence comes from Ranitomeya imitator, assembly GCF_032444005.1. NCBI lineage: Eukaryota > Metazoa > Chordata > Amphibia > Anura > Dendrobatidae > Ranitomeya > Ranitomeya imitator. The sequence continues at coordinate 208,113,273 of NC_091283.1, read as the reverse complement.
GGGAGCTGCAGCTCTGAGGGCATACACAGCTCCGTGGACCCTCTGTCCTCTTCAGACTGATGTCTGGAACTAATTAACTCTCCCTACAGACTACCAGCTTTATATTTATATATACAGTACAGACCAAAAGTTTGGACACACCTTCTCATTCAAAGATTTTTCTGTATTTTCATGACTATGAAAATTGTACATTCACACTGAAAGCATCAAAACTATGAATTAACACTTGGGGAATTATATACTTAACAAAAAAGTGTGAAACAACTGAAATTATGTCTTATATTCTAGGTTCTTCAAAGTAGCCACCTTTTGCTTTGATGACTGCTGGGGTGCCACATAAACTCCTGGCTGGACCACACTAATAGCACAAACTATTTAGATTGTAAAATGTGGACTCCTGGCTGCACCACACTATTAGCAGAAAGGATTTATATTAAGATATGTGGATTCCTGGCTTTAACACACTATTAGCACAAACAATTTAGATTCTGAAACATGGACTCCTGGCTCAACCACACTATTAGCACAAGCAATTTTGATGCTGGAAGATCGATTTGACACAGGATCCTATCAAGCTGAACTAGCTGACAATAAACCGCCTAGCTAACTATCTGACTACTTGCAGCAGCAGCAGGAGCAGCCTCTCTGCAGTTCCACTGAAAAAATAGCACAAAAGGAACATGCCCATTTTTTATACTTAGAGGGACATGGGACTTCTGCAGCCAATAACAGAAACTCTTGTGTCTGGACATTGTGGATGGTTTCTGCACTCCAGTTGGCTGCCAGAATCTCTATACATTAAGTTAATATAAAAAATAAATAAAGTCCCCTCATTGAACACATCCCCCCCGTAAACCCGCTCATCATACAGCACCACTATTCTAGCCAAGTCCTAACAAAAGCATTAGTAAAAACTCAATGATTTACCAAGCTTTGGCCAAATTTTGCAGAGTTCGAGAAAAATCAGGAATTCAAGTATGAATCCAAATGTGCTACTTTTGTGCCGAATTTGTGATTGGCAAATGTTTTCCGAGCAAGTTCACTCATCTCTACCCTTAGGGTCCAAAGAACTCTAGGTATCCAATTGTTTTCTTTCTCCTTCACATATTGTTCTCCTCTCTCCTTACTGCACTGGCCCTTCCATGAAGGAGAGGTGCATCTTATCCCCCAGGTCTTCCCTCAGCCAGTCAGTCTTTTTGTCTTTGACTCTCGCTGATTCACACATGAGTAACAGATGCTTGGAGCTGTAGTTTGGCGCACTTCAGAAAAAGAAGTGGAGCATCACTAGGCACCAGCTGCAGTTTTCACTGTATAATGCATATGGAGCAGTAATCATTTCATGATGCTGTCCATGTGAAATACAGATGGGTTTAAATACATAATATGAAGCAATAAAAATGATAAGTACATGCCAAAGAACTCCAATTCTGCAGAACACTTACTGCGTTTCCTTTTCAAGTAAACCAAGTGTAGCTAACTTTACGGCTTATTTGCACTTTATATACTATAAACATAATTATGCTCAATATAAACACAAAAAAATCTGCTATAAAACTAACTTGCAAATCAACATTATCTCTGTCAAACACAAAACAAATCAAAAACAATAACATCCAGGATGCAATAAAGTCAACAAACTTTAACACTACGATTGAATTTTATCATTGTACGTTATTTCTTGAAGATTAACTCTTCCCACCTCAAATACCAGGGATTAAGAGACTCTTCATAAAACTTGCTCTATATAAAGCTGTGCACTAAGTCGGGCACATAGGTCAGGTGTAATACTCTGCAGATTTCATATACCACCAAGAGAAACACTGCTTCTTCACTGTGAAACACCCAATCTCTTGCATCAAAAGTCCAAGCTTTTTGTAGGCTTCATTAACCTCACACGAATCAGAATTGTTGCAGACATTTCTACAAGTAAAAAATCAATTTCCTACAACCCCATTAAAAAAATATGCATGTCAGAAAAGAACCTATTATTTTATGTTGGCAAATTTTTGGAAAAATTGGGTTGACACTTCCCGTTCTGCAGAGATCACTTTTCAGTGAGCATCCCATTATGATCACAAGATGACATATAAAATATATTGGAAGGGTGGCTTCACACATCGAGCACGGACCATGATAGTTACATAGTTACATAGTTACATAGTCATTAAGGTTGAAGGAAGCTATAAGTCCATCTAGTTCAACCCATAGCCTAACCTAACATACCCTAACATGTTAATCCAGAGGAAGGCAAAAAAAACCATGTGTCAAGAGTAAGCTCCACATTGGGGAAAAAAATTCCTTCCCGACTCCACATACGGCAATCAGACTAGTTCCCTGGATCAACGCCCTATCAAGGAATCTAGTGTATATACCCTGTAACATTATACTTTTCCAGAAAGGTATCCAGTCCCCTCTTAAATTTAAGTAATGAATCACTCATTACAACATCATACGGCAGAGAGTTCCATAGTCTCACTGCTCTTACAGTAAAGAATCTGCGTCTGTTATTATGCTGAGTATATAGTTAAGTAAAAAGGGCAGCACACTGCAGCGCCAAAACATGCAAACTTGAAAACACGAAATTTGAACTGCATTACTGCACTAGAAATATGAAAAATGAGAGCTTTTAGCGCATAAAAATGGCCATATTTATGTGTACCTCGTAGCCACTTTACGGCATCTCTCTTATACGAGGTCCTACGCTTGACCTACCTCACCGAGAATAAACGTCTCCATCTGAATGGGTACATGTGAAACCTCTTCTTGGACTCAAATTCTCTCTTTCTGTGGAGGGGTATTGGACCTACTATAATTAAAACACCTGTGGCTAGGAGGCGGGGAGTGCACGATCAGAAGGCTAAAGAATACATTTCAAAAACCTGACCTGCACATCCAAACATAGACTGAGTGTGAACAGGTGCTGAACCCAGAGTCGCCAACTCGTATATAGTTAAGTAAAAAGGGCAGCACACTGCAGCGCCAAAACATGCAAACTTGAAAACACGAAATTTGAACTGCATTACTGCACTAGAAATATGAAAAATGAGAGCTTTTAGCGCATAAAAATGGCCATATTTATGTGTACCTCGTAGCCACTTTACGGCATCTCTCCCTTTTTACTTAACTATATACGAGTTGGCGACTCTGGGTTCAGCACCTGTTCACACTCAGTCTATGTTTGGATGTGCAGGTCAGGTTTTTGAAATGTTATTATGCTGAAACCTTCTTTCCTCCAAACGTAGAGGATGCTGTTGTGAATTCTGTTGTCGGGTTCCCTCCTGTGGTCATGAATGGTACTTCGGCTGGTTCTATCCATGGACTTTCTCTGGTGGCTGTGGGTGTTTCTGAGTTTCCTTTCACAGGTGATGAGGTTAATTCGTTAACTGGCTGCTCTATTTAACTCCACTTAGATCTTTGCTCCATGCCACCTGTCAATGTTCCAGTATTGGTCTAGTTCTCTCCTGGATCGTTCTTGTGACCTGTCTTCCCAGCAGAAGCTAAGTGACTGCTTGTTTTTCTCTGGTTTGCTATTTTTCTGTCCAGCTTGCTATTTTGATTGTTCTTGCTTGCTGGAAGCTCTGGGACGCGGAGGGTCTTTTTGCGCCCTCTGTGTGGTCTTTTTGTAGGTTTTTGTGCTGACCGCAAAGCAACCTTTCCTATCCTCAGTCTGTTCAGTAAGTCGGGCCTCACTTTGCTTAACCTATTTCATCTCTGTGTTTGTATTTTCATCTTTACTCACAGTTATTATATGTGGGGGGCTGCCGTTTCCTTTGGGGAATTTCTCTGAGGCAAGGTAGGCTTTATTTTTCTATCTTCAGGGCTAGCTAGTTCCTTAGGCTGTGCCAAGTTGCATAGGGAGCGTTAGGCGCAATCCACGGCTATTTCTAGTGTGGTTGATAGGATTAGGGATTGCGGTCAGCAGAGTTCCCACGTCCCAGAGCTCGTCCTATATTATCAGTAACTATCAGGTCATTCCGTGTGCTCTTATCCACCAGGTCCATTATTGTCCTGACCACCAGGTCATAACAGGATGCCCCCTTGTCCCTGTCTCAGGTCTATGATTAAAAAGATCATCAGAAAGGTATTTGTGCTGTCCCCTCAAATATTTATACATTAAAATAAGATCACCCCTTAGTCTTCGTTTTTAGTTTTAGTTTTTCCAAACTAAATAGCTCCAAGTGTAATAACCTATCTTGGTATTGCAGACCCCTCAGTCCTCTAATAACCTTGGTCGCTCTTCTCTGCACCCGTTCTAGTTCAGCGATGTCATTCTTTTACACCGGAGACCAGAACTGTACACAGTATTCTAAGTGTGGTCGAACTAGTGACTTGTATAGAGGTAAAATTATGTTCTCCTCATGAGCATCTATGCCTCTTTTAATGCATCCCATTATTTTATTTGCCTTTGTAGCAGCTGCCTGACACTTGCCACAGAATATGAGTTTGTCATCCACCCATACACCCAGGTCTTTTTCATTGACTGTTTTGCCCAGAGTTTTAGAATTAAGCACATAATTATACATCTTATTACTTCTCCCCAAGTGCATGACCTTACATTTATCCCCATTAAAGCTCATTTGCCATTTATCAGCCCAAGCTTCTAGTTTACATAAATCATCCTGTAATATAAAATTGTCCTCCTCTGTATTGATTACCCTGCAGAGTTTAGTGTCATCTGCAAATATTGTCTCATAAGTGCTCCCTTTTTCATTATATGGGCAGTAATTGACACAATATACTTAATTCACTATATTCATACAAAGGCAACATCTTTGCAAACTACCCAGTTAATTATTATACAGAAGAGTGTATTTACTTGTAAAATAAAGAACTCACTGACCATAAGAGCTTACACCCTACAGTAGAGAGAGGACCCCACTGACCATAAGAGCTTACACTCTACAGGAGGGAGAGGACCCCGCTGACCATAAGAGCTTACACTCTACAGAAGAGAGAGGACCCCACTGACCATAAGAGCTTACACTCTACAGGAGAGAGAGAGAGAGGACCCCATTAACCATAAGAGCTTACACTCTACAGGAGAGAGAGAGGATCCCACTGACTATAAGAGCTTACACTCTACAGGAGAGGGACAGGATCCCACAGACCATAAGAGCTTACACTTTACAGGAGAAAGAGAGGATCCCACTGACCATAAGAGCCTACACTCTACAGGAGAGAGAGAGGACCCCACTGACCATAAGAGCTTACACTCTACAGGAGAGAGACAGGATCCCACTGACCATAAGAGCTAACACTCTACAGGAGAGAGAGAGGATCCCACTGACCATAAGAGCTTACACTCTACAGGAGAGAGACAGGATCCCACTGACCATAAGAGCTTACACTCTACAGGAGAGAGACAGGATCCCACTGTCCATAGGAGCTCACACTCTACAGGAGAAAGAGGACCCTGCTGACCATAAGAGCTTACACTCTACAGGAGAGAGAGGACCCCACTGACCATAAGAGCTTACACTCTACAGAAGAGAGAGAGGACCCCACTGACCATAAGAGCTTACACTCTACAGGAGAGAGGACCCCACTGACCATAATAGCTTACTCTCTACAGGAGAGAGAGGACCCCACTGACCATAAGAGCTTACACTCTACAAGAGAGAGAGGACCCCACTGATCATAAGAGCTTACACTCTCCAGAAGAGAGAGAGGACCCCACAGACCATAAGAGCTTACACTCTACAGGAGAGAGACAGGATCCCTCTGTCCATAGGAGCTCACACTCTACAGGAGAAAGAGGACCCTGCTGACCATAAGAGCTTACACACTACAGGAGAGAGAGGACCCCACTGACCATAAGAGCTTATACTCTACAGAAGAGAGAGAGGACCCCACTGACCATAAGAGCTTACACTCTACAGGAGAGAGGACCCCACTGACCATAATAGCTTACTCTCTACAGGAGAGAGAGGACCCCACTGACCATAAGAGCTTACACTCTACAAGAGAGAGAGGACCCCACTGATCATAAGAGCTTACACTCTACAGGAGAGAGAGAGGATCCCACTGACCATAAGAGCTTACACTCTACAGGAGAGAGACAGGATCCCACTGACCAAAAGAGCTTACACTTTACAGAAGAGAGAGGACCTCACTGACCATAAGAGCTTACACTCTACAGGAGAGAGAGAGGATCCCACTGACCATAAGAGCTTACACTCTACAGGAGAGAGACAGGATCCCA